>NC_081540.1:7904165-8236930 GCF_030273125.1 Centropristis striata | reverse complement strand
TGGATTTAAGGAGTGTGTATTTGCGCCTTTGAGTGGAACCTGAGGGATGGAGGGGCAGAAAGAGAGCGATAGCCCTGAAAAAACAAAAAAAGGGGAAATGATCGTGGCCTGAGGGGCCCTCGGTTCATTACTCATTAAACACACTGGAATGTTGTGTGTCTGCGTCCGGCTTGAATGGAGAGACTCTAAAGGATGCATGCAAAACTCCAAATGTAAAGAACTGAACTTCATGTCATCAAAATGCACAAACAGGAATTTGCTATTTGCAACAATATGCATTAAGGGGAGTTTTCTGTTTTTATGCAAACTCATTAAATATGCACGCTAATTTGCATATATTTCCAAAACATAAATCCACACACTGGATAAAACTAATTTCAAAGTCATTTTTTTACAGAAGGAAATTGGAATATCTCCTTTTATCATTTAATAAATCATAAAATACTGTCAAAAGTCATTAAAAAAAATCATCACGTCATGTTTTTAGGCACAAAATGTGTATAGTTTAGAATAAAACTGGTAAGTTTGGTGTCTGTAAATGGAGCTGAAGTGGCGATTTATGAGAAAACGGCCTTTAAAGATTTCATACATTCTTAATGGAAATGACTATTTGAAGACAAAATATTGACATTCACAGCAACAACAGAGAACATAAAAAACACAATACTGTGCAGGAGAGTGGGAGCTTTCTAATGATGACTGTGATAACGAGGTTTACAGGTACACGACACTACACGCTGCAATGGAACGCTAACTTTTAGTGAATTTAGGAAAAATCTACAAAAAATGGTAAAATATACACCTAAATGATATTTGTTGGATGTTTTCTTTCCACTATTCTGAAAGAAGAGAGAAAAATAGCACAAAACCTCAAAATTGTACATTACATTAACACCAACCAAACCACAAAATTCACACCTATAAGCCATGAATCTGCTTTTATTTTGAATTGTAACATCAAAATGTGTATAAAAAGTGGGTTTAGCCCTCCTCTTTGCACATGCCTTAATGCTACATTATCCTCAATGACCCAGGGTTTTATGAATGGGCAACAGGGAGTGCTGCCATTGGCTGAGAGTGACAGCCAATCAGGGGGGATCACTTGCAACAGAGGCGGGAGTGGATGAATGGACATTTTTAGAGGTCAGGGCCCGGTGTGTGCGCGCCTGTAGGTGTGTGTGTGTGTGGGTCTCACACACTGACCTACTTGGTTTATTGCAGGCATCTATACATAGCTGTGGGAAACGCAGGCAGACAATCAGCCCGGTTAAAATTAGCAGTCAGGGCCACCTGTCTGTTTCTCACAAAGGCGGAAACGGCAGAGCAGAGATGGAGGGAACAGGAAGGAAGGAGAGGGGGAAAAGAGGGATGAGGAGGTGGGGGGTGGAGGGCATTGATCACACTGCTGGTTTAACTCCTTCTCTCTCGTACTTCGACACAGGGGGACATTGTTGGGAGGTCTGGATTTGAGTAGGGGGGGAGTTTGTGGTCCGGGCCAAGCAGAGTTCACATACCTCTCTGCTGGAACACTGCCAGACTTCACAGGATATAGGTGGAAGATATATAGGAGGAACTTTTTGTCACTGATCTCATTAAACACCTTGTATGCAACACTTCCAGAATGTGATGTATATTTTCTAAGTAATTGCATAACCCTTCTGCCACCTGCATCCCCTGCCCCGTCTCTCTTAACATATAACACTATTGTCACTGTATAGCAAAAAAAACTCAAGTTTCCTGCCTTTGTCGTTTCAGACAGCCAACAGGAAGTCTTAATCTTCTTAACTGATGAAGACTTCCTGTTCTAAAACTGGCATCTTGTTTCCTAGAATCACGATTTCGCAGCCCACACTTGGTTTTGTTCTTGTGTGCCTCCGCCAAAGTAAAAGCGTTTAGAGAGACGACAGCAGCAGAAAAACACCAGCCCTGCTTTATGATCACCAGAGAATTCAGCCCTTAATACTTTCAAAATTAATCTAAAATGTTGGACTCTTAATTTTCTGTCTTGTGTGCAGTTTTGCAGTCAAACATGTAATATGATTAAAGTGATTCTTACCCCAATGTCTGTCTTTTCCAGGACTCCTGTCAGGCTTCAAACAGCAGATGGACGCTCTAGGAAAAGGCGGTGGAGAAGTCCTCATGTATCCATCTGCGGCAGGCAAAATGGACGCTGAAACAGACGGCCATCTTGGTTTCAGTGTGGGAACAGAGGGACTGTACAAGCTGAAAGACAAAGAGGGAGATGAGGAGAGAGAATGGCAGTTTAGCTTCTTTGTTGAATGCACCTGAACCTGTAAATGCTTTTTTCTATTCTGTCATTTTCTATAGAGTGCTGCAGGGATGATGTGTTTGAAGGCCAACCTTGGAGTTAGTCAGGCTCCCTCCACAAAGAGAAACCACATTTTTTCATTGGATTTTAGATCACTGCAGAAAACAACAGCATGTTTAATGATTTTTAATGCAATTGCCAGGAGTAAGTTAGACTATTAAAAATTTAAACATGACTTGAATGTCACCATCACAAACTGACAATGAAATTTAACGTCCTGACAACCTCTATAGTCTCATTTATCAACTGTCATTTTTAAGACACATTAAAGCTTTACATTTATAGAGTAGGCTATTTCCTGACATATTTTCTATCTTATAATAAAATGTAACCACAGACCTTATTTTAACACGAATGCTGTACTAAATGCTAATTCCTGCAGCACTCTTTTGACTAGTATTTGTAGAGTTTACCTTCGCAGTTGGGTGTGTTAGCATAGTTAAGCTTGCTAATTAGCATTAAACATAAAGTTCAGCTGAATGGGAATTAGTTTTTTAGGTAATTTGCCAGATTCAACAGTTAAATTGAAGTTAACACTTGCTAATTAGGATTAACGTTAAACTGAAATTAATAGGAAGGTCACTCATTTAGGAGGTAATCGGTTTTTTTTACATCTTAGTTGAATGTGTTAGCATGCTGACACTTGCTAATTAGCATTAAACATGAAATTCAGCTGAAATTAAAAGAAATGTCATTCATTTTGTAGATAATTTGCCAGATTTGACATCTTAGCCAAGTGTTAGCATGCTTGCTTACTAGCATTAAACAAAGTTTTTCCTTAAAGTTGTACATTTAATCTGTCAGGTTACTTGGCAGTATGTGTAGGTTGTTTGCTGTTCAGCACATGGTAATTTGGCAGAGCAATTATGGGTGACGGTGCAAGTGGGGAAAAGCCTGTTAGTGTGTTAGCTGTAGCATTGCTATAGTGATAGTTTGAGGGGTTTTTGTGTGTTAGAGCTGTACAGTGAAACTATATTCTTAGTCACATCCTCACCTGGAAAACATCAGCCGTGGCCAACAACGAGGACACATGTGACACCCAGGGAGTCTGCTTGTTTCTCAGCTTCCCTCTGCACAAACTTCCTCCTCATTATTTCCCCTTGTTGGCTGAAATGTGGCAGCTGGGCGGCCATTTTGGCTCAAACTGGAGCTGCAGAGCCACAGGGCGCCCAGCAGTTGCTCAGTAGTCAGTGTAGATCCTGTGGGGCTGGCAGCAGCTACATCTGGCTACTGGGTCTCTGCTGGCAGCCGTGATATTCAGGACACAGGAGGCTGACAGAAAGGCTCACATTTAACAACTTTTGAAGTTTTCTAATGTATTAAGTGAAAGTATAGTTGGAATTCCTTCCCAACAGTTTTTCCTTGTGATCTTTTAAATTTCAAAGAAATGTCTTGCATGCCCACCCACTGTGAAAAAAAGCCTTGTACAGAGTTAATCCTAGACTGCATGGGCAGTTTAGAGAACAGAAGTAATTTTATAACTAATAAAAAATGACATTTTGAGATACAGGGTATGTTCTGGACCTGGCATTCAGTGTAGGATTCTGTGTGTGTCAGTCTACAGCTACATTGTCTGCTGGGTTTCAGGCCTATACTTGCACACATCAAGTGTTTCTATTGTTTTCTTTATTACTTTATACTGTAAAATATGATTTTATGAAAGTATTGTATGTTTGAGCAACCAAAAAGCATGGATAATTTGACAACTTTGTGTTTATTGACTCATCATAAAACATTCTTCAAACAATAAAACAATTTTAAATGTCCGTTTCTGTACAATGCTTGCTAAGCAATTTTATTTATATATAGAAAATGTAAGAGGAGTTGTGTTAAAATGACAAAACTCCTTCAAATTTAATGGCAGGTACTCTGGAAAAAATAACAGCATTCCATCAACAAATATTTTCAAGCAATAAATATGTATTTATAAATAGTGTAAATTTACATCAAGATTAGAAACATAACAAAACAAAAAAATCACAAATTAAACTTTATTCCATAAGTCTATGTGCAACCCATTCTCTTTGTGACTTGGCTAGTAAGTTTTTTTTCCTAATTTTTTTCCTTTTTTTACCTAAGAAACAAACATAGTTTTGAAAAGAACAAGACGAAGATAAAACATAAAAGCTGTAAAAAAAAAAAAAAAAAAAAAAGAAGAAAAGAAAAGAAAATCACCTTAACTCTTCACATTACAAATTTTTTTGGAGATTTTGCTGTCCAAAGAGTCTTAAAATTACTATCTACCATAGAAAAAGACCAGTTAGGCTAGTGCTCCTTAGAAGGAAAAACTGAAGAAAATTTGGGGGAAATTCTAAAAAATCAAAGCCAACATTTCATCCTGTTACCAGAATAGAAAACAAAAAGAAGGGAGAGAGAGAAAGCTTGTCAAGTCAGTAGTCTTTTACGGGTGGTGTTGCCAGTTGTGACAGTTAACAAGTATCTACAAAACATTTTTATCACGCATTAAGAATCCCACTCCTCCCCCTCGTCCCAACCGTTTTTGATTAAGTCCTCCATTAAAACAGGGCTGAACCATTGTCACTAGAGGGGGCTGGGAGGGGGGGAAGGGAGAAACAAGTCCTGTTAGCGAGCTCGGTGGCGCCCCCCTCTGGAAGGGCCAGGCCCCAGCACTTCAAACAGGTTGCATAGACAGACACACTCGGCCGCCTCAGCCTCCAGCCGTCGCAATGGAGACCAGCCATAATGGGAGGGGCGGTGGTGAGGGTGGGGAGACGGCCTTGGCTTTCCTGAATATCAGAAATGGTCCGCGTATGTAGATGTTCGTTTGCTCTTTTTCTTTAATCTTAATACAAGTTCCTGTAAATGGGCTTCATGGCTCCACAGCAGAAGAAGAAGAGGTGTCACCTAATGTCAAGATGAAGATGAATGAAGAGGAGGGGCCTGGAGAGGAAGAGGACACAAGACTTAGTCACTGAATTCATCAGATAAGCTTTTTTTTTTTTTTTTAAATAGACAGCACATGACAATAGTCATGTTAATTTAGCTGTATGTTTTATTCCTATTTATCCCTTATTTTCTCCGTTTTCATTTATAGAATTGTCTGACAATGTAATACATGGTTTCTATAATGTATAACAATGTTAAATATTATTTAATAATGTTTGCAAATGTACCCAGAGAGCTACTTTCTCTGAGTGGAAAAAAAAACACATAAACATCTATTTTCATAACGGCTCAAAAAATGACAATATCTGCCACTGTATCGGTTATCAAGCACCGGAATAGTGCGACATGTTTTTTATTTGTTCTTAATTACATACAAAACAAATGTCTGTCATCATAGTTTATGACGTCATCAACCGGGGGGGGAAAAATCTTTAACCAAATCCCAATTTGAATAAAATGATTCACAGGAAAAATTGTAATTGACTACTGTAGTGTTGAAAGGAGGAAGAGAGAATATATATATGACCCTCGGTAACAGTTTTTTTTACCGCAGTGGAAATTCTGTTAGTGAACTCTAAATACAGAGAAATATAGAGTGAAGCTAAATGTGTGGATTTTTCAGAAAGATCACCAAAATATCAAATTTTTACTTAGAGTTTACAATGCTCTGAGTTACTGGAAACAATCCTACACAGCCACCATTGGTATCTAATTCTACTATAATTCTAGTGTAACGAACATAGGTGTAGCCTATTCTTTCTCTGCAGAAAAAATGGGTTTAAAGAGAATAATTATATTAAAAAAACATGGTGCCGCATGTGAAAGTTAACTGAGAATATTTCAAGTTTTTCCCCACTTATAAGCAAGATGAACTATAGGTAAACTAATCACTTGAAAAGCCTCTTTTACACAGTGATGCCGCACTATTGCTGTAATGAAGGTCAGACGTCATGCCAGCAAACAGCAGCAGCCCCAGTGTGTGATTTTAGATCGCATGCTGGCAATCTGGGAGCAAAAGAGACGTGACGTGTAAGCAACTGTGTCAGCAAATAGTTTTATTATGAACCCAACCTGCAGAAATATCTCGACCTGCACGCTGCCAACTTTATGCATTAAAGTAGAACTCTGTGCGTGTTTTGTAGTGTAGAGAGAAAGGAAGAAAAGGTGTAGAAGGTAAGATCCTTTGCATCTTTTTACACAGAACAAAGGGTGGAAATAGGCTCCATTCCTACCTTGAACTGGTTGTGTAAAAGGGATTTAAGATAGTGATGGAGAGTGCTGTTTTATGATAATCTGTGCTGGTGTTGTTTCACCAGTCACCATTTAAAACCTTTTCCATTATATAACACCCCCCGCCTCCTCGTTTGGCTTTTCTGTTAAAGGCCGTTTAAAAGCAGCTGGTGTCAATAGTCCCTTTCCGTCAATAAATCTCAATTTAATGAAACTTTCAGAAAAGCAAAGTTTTTATGCTCTGTTGCGGTGGTTTTTGTCTTAAAGAAGTTCTGACGTCGTGAACATTTGACTCATATGACTGATCACTGACTGACATGAAAAACAATTAGAAGATGATTAATGGAATCTAATTCCTGAAGACTTATAGAAAATATATTTATGCTGCTTTGTTTATTCGCTGTAAACCAGTTGATGGAAATGTCCATAATTTGCATTTTCTTTAATGCCACATTTCAAAATCTTTCTAAAATAATCAGATAACACAGGATGACACTATTTTTTTGTTTTTAAAATTTCAGATGAAGAGGCCGCTGCGATGTGGATTGGCGCCCCCCTTGCTTCTCTGTATCTCCCTAATGCTCTTTCCCAAGTGTTGATTTTGTTTTATTGATATGACTGTACAGTCCCCATTCCATGTATAATGTTAAAACAGTAAACTCTCTTAGAACTTTCCTTGTAAGGTCCATTATAGTCGTGCTATTCTTGTGTTTGGTTTACTTCTACCTGTATCTTTATTTTATTTGTTTTTTATTTCATTTTAGTTTATTTTTTGCCTCTCTTTCTATATATTACTCAGCCTATGTGAAGTATTTAATTGCCTCTGTCATGTATGTTCTCTGTTTTGTGTATGTTAAAAAATGAATAAAATATTGGTTAAAAAAAAAAAAAAAATTTCAGATGAACCCGTAACAAGTTCGGTTGATTCACATCATTTCTCTTTTGAAAGAAGAACCTTAGAGTCCGTCTCTCCGTCAGTTTGGTGACTTACTAATGTGAACTGGTCGTAGACCTGCATCAGGTCCTCCATCCGGTGCTGCTCCAGCACCACAAAGTTGTCGAGTGTGGCGCTGCCTTTCCTGGCACAGTCCTGACAGTGGACCACGTACTGCTTCTTGGACAGGAGCTCCCGCCGCACAAACAGCAGGTTGAACACCTCCACCTGCAGAGCAGACGCACACAGACAGACGCACATGTGTCGATGAATGCTTCAATGTCATTTCTATCAAAGAGCTCCGAGCTCCGATTCTTCAGTCTGAATGAAACTAAACAAGCCGACTGCAGCGATGACGTCACCTCGAGACAAATCCTGGAGCTGCTCCACAGACGGTGAATAATAGAAAGATTTCTCCAGCACAATGGCAGCAGACATTTAATTGGAAGTGGACACATTTCTGCTAAACAGCCAAAAGCGTTGCATTCAAATAAAATCCATTAGCGAGCCCATTAATTAGCTTTAACAAAAACCGAGTCGGCCTTTAATTCAATGTCAATGGAGCAGCTGCTCACACGCTCCGAATTCAACCACACACACGTGATGAAGCCTTACACTTTATTAGACATTTAGACTGAATCTTAACTCATAAATAAATAGATAGAATACATTTGATCCAGCATGTACAGTACAGAGTGTCGATTAGAACGCGCAATTATTTTATACTCGAAATAAGTGTGAGTCTGCTTCCACAAATGTGAAATCCTGTTAAAATTCACACCCCTGATGCTGAAATGTTCCCTGCAGCTTACTGACCTCACAGATGGTGCAGTAGTGGGCTGGCTCGTCCCTGGTCCTCGGCCTCAGCACCGTTTCCTTGCCTGCCGTCGCCAAAGCTTCCTTTACCCACTGGCACTGCTTCAACGTCCGCAGCAAGCAGTACCTGTGACCAGAGGACACTGTGAGAGCAAATCCAGCGTGTAATCATATGCACACAGACTGCTGAGGGATTCGGAGACTCACTTGATCATCTCAAACAGCTTGTGGTCGGACACTTTGATGTTGCGAGCCATGTTCCAGGAGAGGTGCACCATGGGAACCATGGACTTGACGCTCTGGAGCTTATTCCACTCGTAACGCTCCACGGCCAGTTTGTACTGGTGGGCTGGAAAAAAAAAAGACATGAAGGTATCAAACAGGTGTAAAGAAATAGACATTCGAAAAAAATAGAAAAAAAATTATGTGGACAGCAGAAACAGTGGCATACTCGGGATAATTTTTGGCTTTTTAATTCTATGACTTTAGCTTTTTTAACTCATTTAGACTGGATGCAACATTTTGGATGATCTAGTCATTTTTAAAACAAGATGATGATGAAATGCAAGCGATTTACTGACATGACTTCATTATTTTTTTGTTGTTGTTTATTGATGTGTTAGAAAAGTTTTTATGCTCATTAGGAACAGAAAATGATTTAATGCTAAAGCTAAGGGTTTAAGCTTTCAGATGTTTCTTTGGATATTTTTATGATGTTGAATATACAATTTTTTTTTTATCTTAGTGAATTTTCGGACAAAGGGAAATTCTATACAGTTAAAGCTCAGGGTGTAAGCTTTTATACAGAATACAGACACTATTACGGACAAAAATGTCCCATTGAAACTTGTTAAAACCACATTTTTTTCCCCCAACGGCCATCACATGCATTTTACTGTCAATACAGAGCCCTGGCTTGAAAATTGTAGTTTATACTTTTGTCCACCAGATAGAGACATTTTCTCAATCACTCCATGACATATGCCAGACAGTAAAAAAAGAAATCCCCCCCTTTAGTATACAGTAAACCCTTTAAACTGGCATTTGAAGGGTTAAAATTCTGAAAATAAATTATTATTTGGCGGTGACAATCAGGACTTAACTTGGTTTACAGATTTAGCTCAGAAAAAGTGGAAAATTATATTAGTGTATAATTTAGTGGCTGCTTTTGGACGCAGACTTTTTATTCATCAAAGCAACTTTTTCGAAGTGGAGCACAAGGGTTAAGGTGGAGGTGTTCATTCATGCCATCACACACAACTGTAAAACGCATCTGTTGTAGACGGAGTAAAATGCTGCAGCAATCAGCTCAGTTATCAGCTAAAAAGGTCACTAATCAGCTGAAAAGCTTTTGAAACATCACAGTAAAGGTCACCATATTAGATATAATTTCTGGAAGACAAGGATGGGAGTTTTGTCAGGTAAATCTACAAACTTTTCCAGCTGTACATGTCCCTAATAAAAAAAAATCTCTTTTTGATATCTTCAAAGAGGATTCTTCTACACATATAATGATGTGTTCACAATTTTGAGGATTGCTGGCTGTTAAAACAGAACAGAAAGGCCTTAAAACAGCTTCAGTACAAGTGCAGGGCTGGGAATTGACACATTTTTTTTTTATTGATCCAATTAGAATTGACAAGGTCCCGATTCGATCTGATATCGTTTACATACATTTAAAATACATTACCAATTTTTTTGTGCATGAAATAGATTATCACTAATGCTGTAAATCGTATGAGGAACCCTTTGCATTATTCAAAATATTTATTTTGCATGATGTAGGCCTGCAGATGGTGGATGTCCTTTATATTCTTCTTTGTATGTTATTTGTGTGTACATTATGTCTAATTTGTAAATATGTTTGAGTCTTTGTTGTCTAGAATTGTGTTTTAGTGTCTTGTTTTCATATTGTGGCTCCTAATAAGTAATCCACTGTTCTTTTTTTGTTTATTCGTTAATAAAAATGATTAATAAAAAAATAGAATAGTAATATAGAATAATTATAATAATAATAAAATAAAATAGTGATGTACATGTCCTTAATAAAAAATATCTTTTTGATGCCTTCAAAGAGGATTCTTCTACACATATAATGATGTGTTCACAATTTTGAAGATTGCTGGCTTTTAAAAAAAACAGAAAAGAAAGGCCTTAAAACAGCTTCAGTACAGGTGCAGGGCTGGGAATTGCCACATACATTTTTTTTTTTTTTCTTTAATCGATCCAATTAGAATTGACAAGGTCCCGATTCAATCTGATATTGTTTATATACATTTCAAATTACCAATTTTCTTGTATATGAAATAGATTTTCACTAATGCTGTAAATCATGAGGAACCCTCTGCATTATTCAAAATATTCATTTTGCGTGATGTCGGCCTGCAGAGTCACACGAGACCTACGCAGTTAAAGATCATGCATCTACGTGAAGGAAGGTTGAATCGATATGGATTCTAATTTCAATATGGATTTAACCCATAATGGCAGGCGTACCGGTGAGAGGTCCAACGTTCCAGGCGATGTTGTTGCACCAGCCGATGGCCTGCACCCAGTGGACGGTGCCGGTGTTGAGCCACACCAGGTCTCCAGGACGCTGGATGAACCGATAGACGGGCACGTCGGCCTCGTACAGGTCCTCCAGGTTGGGCCACCACGAGCCCATCAGGAAGTTAATGTTGTTTCTGGAGGGCAAGGCAAGGCAAGTTTATTTATATAGCACAATTCAGACACACAGTCCATAGAGACTTTTAAAAAAGGACTAAAAACATTCCTTTTTAGCAAAACCTTTGGTTCCTCCCATCTAGATGGTTTTTAGATTATGTATGTATGTTTTCTGTTTTTAGCTGTTTTTCTTTTTTTATCCTTTTTATAATTAGAATGTTATGCTTTTAACCTGTAGCACTTTGAGATTTCCTGTAATGTAAAGTGCATTACAAATAAAATGTATTATTATTATTATTATTACAAGGCCATTCAAAGTGCTTTACAGGGGCAAGATTAAAATACATAAAACACATTAGAAGACATTTAAAAGCGAAGGAATAAAAATGACAGGTTAAAATGGAAACAGAAAAGTCTTCAGACTTGATTTAAAAGAGCGGAGAGTTGCAGCAGACCTCAAGTTCTCTGGGAGTTTGTTCCAGAGATTTGGTGCATAAAAACTTAACGCTGCTTCTCCTTGTTTAGTCCTAACTCTGGGGACTGTAAGTAGACCTGTCCCAGACGACCTAAGGGCTCCGGACGGATCATAACGTATCAGCAGATCGGTAATATATTTTGGCCCTAGACCATTTAGGGCTTTATAAACCAACATTAATATTTTGAAATCAATTCTTTGAGTGACAGGAAGCCAGTGTAAAGACCTCAGAACTGGGGTGATGTGATCCAATTTTTTGGTCCTGGTGAGTACTCGAGCAGCAGCGTTCTGAATTAGCTGAAACTGTCTGATAGATTTTTTTGGAAGCCCTGCAAGGACACTGTTACAGTAGTCAAGTCTACTAAAGAAAAATGCATGGAGGGATGGAAGAGAAACACAACTGTGATGAAGACAGGAACTGAGGGAGGAGGGTGTTAATCACATATACACTACTGGTCAAAAGTTTTAGAACACACCAACTTTTCCAGAATTTAATTGAAAATTATGCAGTTTAATGTCTCAGTGTACTCTGAAATGAATGCACATTTGCAACATTTAAAATTCTTTATTGAGCATGATAGTGTTTTGAAAGTAAAAAAAAAGATTCAAAATCACATTTTATGTTGGACTAAAGGACTAAAAAAAAGACACAAAATGACCAAAAAAAGACACAAAATGACAAAAAAAGACACCAAAAGACACAAAATGACTAAAAAAAGAAACAAAATGACAAAAAAAAAGACACCTAAAGAATTCAAAAATGGACAAAATAGCCCAAGTCTCCATAGAGTTAAGTTGTTAACCCATTTCTTGTTCCCTGAAAAAGGCCTACCGTACTTGTATAATTCTGACATTATTTTTCAGTTTTGGTTAACCTTACCTTTTTTTATTTACCTCTGGCAGTTCACCACTTACCGTTGTACCCTTTCAAGCTGTTCATTTGACGTGAACTGCTTGAATTTCAATAAAAAACTGGAAAAATTGGGGTGTTCTAAAACTTTTGACCGGTAGTGTATATCATACAGTCCATCTTACTTTTCACAGAAGTTGCTCATCACTCCCCAGTACGGCTCTGGTACAGCAAACCATTCACAGTCTCCAGGTCCGATGTTGATGTTGACGGCACAGAAGTTATTGTGTTCCTGGTGACCTGGAGACAAAAAAAAACCTCTTCAGTGTACTGATCTACGCAAAACTGATGCAAAAGAGAGTGAGCACGAGTGTGTGTATGAACCTGCTATCCTGCTCCCGGGGACCTTCATGTAGAGCTGAACGGTGTTCATGCCCAGGATGGTGTGGCCCACGTGGCTCAGCAGGTTGCCGGCGGAGACGACTCGAGCGAAGGCCGGCAGTTTACTGAGCTCCTGGAGTTGCTGCTTCCACCTGGAGGAGAGTGGCAGAGACAAGCGGTCATTGTGAGATTAAATATTTAAGTTGAAATGCTTGGGGATGAATGTTTCAAATCCACAGTACTCACTTCCTTTCGTCTGACACATCGATGTTGGTTCCGAACTTGATGTGCTTTAAGGGGCCCCGTCTTTTGCGTGCAACACTAAAAGCACACAAACACCAAAAAAAGTTCACAATGAGCCACATACAGTATGTTTAATGTGGTCACTACTAGGGGTGGGCGATATGGCCCTAAAAGAATATCACGATATTTCAGGCTATTTTTGCGATAACGATATCCTTGACGATATTACGAAATACTTAAAAAGACATAGAAAATATGATTTTTTTAGTCTGTATAAATAAATAAAAATCTAAAACGTAGTTTGAAGTGCAAATCTCAACAGTTGCCAAATACAAAAAAAATTACTCTTGAGTATGAGTAAATAATAAAAATAACCATTTAGGGGTTCTGGGGGCATATTTTAATGACATTTTGTAAAGGAGAATAAAGGTTCTTGTATGTTTTATTTAAGGCATCTTATTTTGACAGTCTTCTTGTAAGTTCTGTGGTGGATTCTGTTAACACACTGTGCTCTTATTTTGAAAGCTGCATGTGTTTAGCGACAGAGACTAAGTAGCTTTTTGTGATTAAAACAGCTTTAACCATTACATCAAGAAGTAGGAACGTTGCCAATATCATGATATGCATTTTTTTTAACCATAAATAAAATAATACTGATATTATCGTGAACGATACGATATGGCACACCCCTAGTCACTACCTCCTGATGACACATTTGAGACTCGATAACCATATTCAATACTAGTCTTGAGCTTTCTAATAAGCTAAATAAAAGGTAACTTAATACATAGAAGAACATTAGGTACCTCTCTGCTGACGCTGGCTCTGTGTCCGAGGGCTCCTTTAGTGCCTTCTTCTCATTTTCCTCCTGAAGACAAACAGCAAACACATTAAGCAAACCAGCTAATTAACATTTTTGGATCCTTTTATGTCCTAAGTTCTGTTTGAGGACAGAGATGAAGCAGAACTGACCCGTAGGGACTCCTGGAAGGAAGCAGCCTGATACTGGGCGTATTTGGCGATGGTGGTGTGGGCGCGGGCGCTTTCACAGCGCCACATTTTCTTGGTGCCGGTCGGGTCCCAGTTCTCATCAGCGGGCTGAGAGAGCTGGGTCCAGACCTCCACCAGGTGCTCCGGGTTTGCCTCCACCAACGTCTTTGTGGAGAACAGACCCAAGTCTGCAGGGACACCAAACAGGGACACAACGGATTAAAACACGGACGGCCGGGGACACCTGTTCAACTGCTTGTTAACCCTGGTATCTAATCAGCCAATCACATGGCAGCAACTCAATGCATTTAGACATGTAGACATGGTGAAGACGAGCTGCTGGAGTTCAAATCGAGCATCAGAATGAGGAAAAAAGGTGATTTAAGTGAATGTTAACGTGGCATGGTTGTTGGTCTGAGTATTTCACAAACTGCTGATCTAACAACCATCTCTAGGGTTTACAGAGAGTGGTGCGAAAAAGAGAAAATATCCAGTGAGTCAAAATGCCTTGTTGATGCCAGAGGTCAGAGGAGAATGTTCAGAATGCTTCGAGATGATAGAAAGGCAACAGTAACTCAAATAACCACTCGCTACAACCAAGGTCTGCAGAAGAGCATCTCTGACACACAACATGTCCAACCTTAAAGCAGAAGATCACACCTAGTGTCGCTCCTGTCAGCTAACAACAGGATACTGAGGTTAGAGTCTGCACAGGCTCATCAAAATCAGACAACAGAAGAAAAAAAATGTTGCCTGGTCTGACCAGACGATCTTTACTGCGTCATTCAGATGGTAGAGTCAGAATTTGGCGTAAAAGACATGAAAGAAAGGGATCCATCCCTCCAGCAGGATAACGTGACATGTCTCAAAGCTCAAATCATCTCAAACTGGTTTCTTTAACACAACAGTAAGTTCACTGTACTCCACTGGCCTCAACAGTCTCCAGATCTCAATCCAATAGAGCACCTTTTAAATGCAGCAGACAAATCTGCAGCAACTGCCTGATGCTTTCATGTTAATATGGACCAAAACCTCTGAGCCTATCTCAGTCAATCTGTGCCACAAAGAATTAAGGCAGTTCTGACGGCAACCTGGTACTACCAAGGTAGCCAATGTAGTGGCCAGTGAGTGTATAATACATAATGTAAATGAAGCATTTACCCAGTTTGAGAGCTCCAGCCAGGCCTCTGATGACAGTGACGGGGTTGGAGGGGTTTGTGCAGAACTGGTGCAGTGGCGGGAAGAAAGCATCCCTCTTGTTCTCCAGCTGGTCCACAGACAGGAAACAGGAAGTTAAAGGATATGGCATATAATAAAACATAACATGAAATATAGAGCTAATAAAACAGCTCCGGATAGTACTGGAAACCTGATGTGTTCCACTTTCCGTCAGAGGTATGCTGAAGCAATTAATGGCGTTAATTTGGGGTTTAAATAAAATAAATAAGGTAATAATATGTTATACTAGTTATAAAATAGAAGATTAAAATGTTAAATGCAAGTTTTTCTCGTTTCTGTAAAGAAAAATACCTATAAAGGAAAGCAGAACATAATATAAAAGTAAAAAATTGGATTGCTCTTTCATGAACAACACCTTAAAAACGGCTGCCAAACATTGCTAAGTCAGGCTAAAATGGCCTGCAGGCCTCTAGGTGACACTTACATAGATGCTGGGTGTGGGAGGGTTGAGCTTGTCTTTGGGCAGGGCTGGTGAGGGTGGAGGGGGCAGCCGGGGTGGGGGGCACTTGTCGAGGAGGATACTGCTGTTGGAGAGACCGTTCCTCCCCAGATTCCTGCAGAAACACAACGCAGGAAACGTTTAGTGGCGTGTTGGGACACACAAAATCACAAATCATGTGGCAGAGAAATAACACAACAGTAAATAACACCACGGACAACTAATAGTCCCTCTTTGCAGTCTATTTAACTGAATAATGCAGAGTGATGCCACATTTTAACAATCATATGCAAAATAGGGGGAAAATTATTCCCATTTGATAAAACAAGTGCAACCAAATGGAGGAATCTAGCTGTATTATCTATGCTAAATAATATCTGCATGGCAACAAGACTGCCCAGTAGCCTTCGGTGTTGTTTACTGTTACATAATTATTCGCCTTTGGTTCTGTAGTTACTGTGAAACTCCACAGGGAGGAGACATCTCCAAAACAAACCACACTGTTCAACTGATACAGCTCTGATTTGCACCATTTCATATAAATCATTTTAACGGTCACATAAAATAAACCCACAAACTAATATCATAACACACATAGCAGGGCAAAAATAAGCACCAAGCACAACATAAGGCTTATGAGATATTGATCCTTTCGATTCAACTTAACAAGCAGTACACAGTATTTATTTATCAGTTTCAAATGCTTCATGCCATAACCATAATTTCTGAGTGTTTCCATCAGTACACGTGTCTAACATCGGCCCTGTTCTCACCATCACCCCAGCCTCGATTTTTAAACCCTCAAGTGAACAGGATGTTTAAAAAAGAAAGAATAAATCTAGTGCAGGTCTTACAGCTCCGTCATGGCTCGACTGTGTGTTATCTTGCCTTTGTCAACACCATTATTCTGTTGCCAAGACCATCGTTCCTGCCAAGAGAAATAAAAAGGGCCGGCCGGATACTTTGTGCCACCATGAGAAAGAAAAACAAAGCGGTCTCACCTGCAGGCCTTCAGCACGTCTGTGGAGCTGGGGTAGATGGATATAGAAGACGAGGAGGATGAGGAGGACGAGCTGTGTCCGTGTGGAGGCGTAGCTTTGAGACTGGTGACGGCGGGCGGCTCGGCCTTCAGCGGGCTTTGAGAGTCCTCAGAGATACCTCCTTTGCCGTTACCGTTCACGGCCGGTGCAGAAGACGACGTGGCGGCGGCGGCGGCGGGGCTGTGGCCGCCTGTTTGGGTGTGTTCTGAGGATTTGGGGGAGGGCGTGGCGGTGGATATGGCAGAGATGGGCGATGAGGCGGCCGAGCTGCCCTGCGCGTGGGGGGTGGAGGGCAGGACGGCCGGGTGGATGTTGTTGACTTTCTTGTTGGACTCGGACGCGGCGGCTGCTGCGGATGCAGTCCCTTGTGACGGTCCCTCACCCTCCCCGGGGCCCTTCCCCCCTGCCAGCAGGGCAGATAGTCTAGGATTGTCTGCGCTAAGGCTCGGCTTCTCGCCGCCTTCTGCCGCCTTGCCGTCCCCCGAGTGTACGTGATTGGCCAGGCCGTCCGTCTGTGCCGTTTTGCCGTCAGCCGATGGCCGCGGCGATGGGGTCTTTCCCTCGGGGCCCCCATTGCCGAGGGACGCGGCTGCCGTGGCGAGGGCGGCTGCGGTGTTGCTATCTTTGGTAGCGGACGCACCAGGTGCTGCTCCACCTGAGGTAGAGGAGGAGGGCGGGAGGGAGGGAGGGGAGGGGAGGTGGTTGTGGGTCTGCGGTCGTGGCGATGGGGCGTTAGTGGAATGTCCAACCTGATTGTTGGGGTGCACAGGGGCGATGGAGTTGGGGGTCTGGGGGTGAGAGAGGGGCCCCTCACTACTGGAGCCTGTCGCCTGTGGAACACACCCCTTCTGAAGCCCCTGCAGGAGAAACAGAGAAGTGTTATACAAGAAGAGCAGAAACTACAGGCAGAGGGGATTTTATTTAATGTCATTATTAACCCCAAGCTCGAGAATAAAAATGATCAAAAACCCCTTCAAAATACAGAAATATGGGGCGGCTGTGGCTCAGTTGGTAGAATTGGTTGGCCCCCAAGCGAAGGGTTGGTGGTTCGATCCCTGACCGTCGCAGCCTACATGTCAAAGTGTCCTTGAGCAAGATACTGAACCCCAAATCGCTCCCGATGCTGTGTTCATCGGTGTGTGAATGAATTCCCAATGGTGGCAGGTGGCACCGTTTATGGTAGCCTCTGCCACCAGTATGAATGTGTGTGTGAATGGGTGAATGAGCGCAGTCTGTAGTGTAAAGCGCTTTGAGTGGTCGCAAAGCGATTAGAAAAGCGCTATATAAGTGCAGGTCCATTTACCATTTACCATTTACAACATTAGGACACCAAGACCTGGAGGAACACAAATGGAACAATCCATGCTTTGATTTGAGAATTACACTTTTAGGAGACTGGATGGCGAGCACAGGTCATTTTAAACAGTGGAGGAAAATGCTTGTACTACAATGAAATGCTCCTATGCTCATCATCACAGGTGAATGAGGACGACTGTTGGGTTTTTGCCTCAAACAGCCTCCAAAGTGTCTCTAAAGAGGAGACTCACCGTAGAACCCATTATCATTCAAATATTTTGAGGTCAACAGACCCTTTGGAGAACAGCTATATCAGTTATCTAAGTCAACTTTGGAGCATGATTCAGCCGCCTTACAGACAAGATGACATGTTGGTTGCAAAGGACATAGAATTAGAACTCTGAAGTTTTCCCAGGTATATACTAGTGATGCTTGTGTGGATTGAGGTGCTGTAACTTCATTAGAAGAGCATGCACTACGAGTTGTGAGGCCAACCCTTTTCTTTTCTTACATGTGCTGCGTACATATCTTGGCTCAGTACCAGACTTTGGGGATGTGCGTAAGAATTCCTGCATACTTTAATTCACTGTAGTCTCGTGGGAGGGATTTCACAGTCTGTTTCATGAAACCACTTGATGGATTTTCTCAATGGTTTCTGACAGAGTTTTTACAACAGAGCCAACTAGGTCAGTAGGATAAAACAGAATTATATCCATATCCATGTCTTTGCTGAGCAACAGAGAACTTGCCAGAGGGAGTTTTAATTTTCAGATGTGGATGCTATGTCGCAGGAAACAAAAAGAGATGTCTAACCTGAGAGGAGTTTAGGTGCAGGGCCTGGCGCGGCGTGGCGTCCTGTGTTTGCGTGCTTGTGCAGGTGTGAGGTAGCAGTGCTGCGTCGCCGCTGCCGGCAGGTTGCAGGTAAGGCACGTCTCCGTTGGGTCCTGTGGCCGTGGGCCCTGACTGATTATTACTACTGTTACTACTGTCACCCACAGGGAGGGAGTCTGAGTGTCCGTGTGGCCCGGGGCCCACGGGCCCGTTGGCCAGTGGCTGAGGCGGGTACAGGGGCCGGTGGGGCCGGGTCGGGTGGAGGCTGGGGTTGGGGGAGGGGAGGGAGTTGGTGGTGGGGCCGTTTGGGAGCGAGGGGCGCACCTGACCTCCTGAGGCATTCTGTCTCATCTGGAAATGAAAAGATGACGATTATTACAGCTGCAAGATTCTGGCGATACAATACATACCAAGGTTATAATAGTTTTGGATTTTTCATTCGTTTTAGTTTTAACCCATAAGAACCCATGGTGACACCCGTGTATCAAGCACTTTAAATCTTCTAGAATCTCCCATATTCAGCTTTATGCTTCACCTTAACTCATTAAATCCCTAAGAGACGTATACTGTGTGACTGGAAACAGAAATGTGTAAAAGTAGCTTATTTTAAAAAGCTTATTTTTTGCGACAAGTCTAAGTTTAAACCCATTTAACGATTCTAATCCATTAATAATTGTGTCCTGTGTTGCATTTAACTTGTTCTGACCATATTTCCTGAACAAATTAAAGTCACAATTTGGATAAATGTTATCGAGATGCAAAATAAAAAGGCAAATTTGTGTCTCTGTAAGCAGAAAATGTGTCTAGTTTTTTTCTATTTTAAAATAAGAAATATCATAAACATAAATACCATAAACGCCCATTGTAACATTTATGTCACATCATAGATCTTTGACATTTAGAGGTAGTATTTTTTTTAAAAACATCAGAAATGTGTTCTATGTGGTCCACTTATAGAACACATCCTTTAAGGATAACTGGGTCTGGGTTCTTATGGGTTAATTTCATTGTCAATTTTTGTTTTCAAATTCAGTTAGTTTTAGTTCGTTTTTAGAGTGAGTTTGCTAGTTTTGATTAGTTTTATTTTTTGGAAAATGCTTAGTTTTAGTTTAGTTTTTATTAGTTTTAGTTTTTTTGTAATGGGGTATTTGTTGGGTGCCAGATTCAATAAGGTCACAATAAATGTTTCCTTTATTTTCTTTGTCTGATCCATCTCAGCCCCAATAAGTTTATTAAGTCATAAAACCAGATAGATGAAATAGATTTCATATCGACCAAAAAGGTTTACGTATGAAAAAAATGAAAACTAAGGACATTTTCACTATAATTTTAGTTAGTTTTAGAACCACAAAATACAGTTTCAGTTAGTTATCGTTTTTTAAAAACGTTCGTTTTCATTTTTATTTCAGTTAACGAAAATGTTTTTTCAATTCTAGTTTTCGTTATTTCGTTAGTTTTCGTTAACTATAATAACCTTGATACATACCATGATACATAGGTTTTGATTCAATATACAGTGAAATACTACGATACTGTAAGTCTGAGTGTACTTAAGGGCATCAACATTTTCTTCAACAACTTGAAAATGATCATCATGTCATGTATTATGCTTGTTTAGACTTGGTTGGTGAACCGGATAGGTGAGCTCCACCACCCAGAAAATTCGGTTAGGAAAACACGCATTCTTACCAGTCAAAGTTTCCTGCTCTTACTTGTATTCTATTATGTGCCAAACCACAACGGATGAACACAATCACATGCCACAACACACCATGAAAAGAATCTGACTTACGCAAACCAGGTCAGAATAATACTGTCGGATCAAACATCATGTAGTGTTTACATACTCTGGATTAGTGAGTTTATTTGTTCTACTAAGTGTAGATTAAGCATTCAGCGAGCTGGACCGTTGATGTGATGTGGTGCATAGAATGCTTGGCAAACTGAAACGTTGATAATAATGCATACATGTAAAAAAAATAGTTATTGCAGGTGTTTATGGGTGCAGAAAACACTCACTTCCTAACAATAAAAAGCCTTCATTGTAAAAGCACATTTATGTTTTGACAGACTTTGGCATCAAGTCATCATCCGGGATGTTTTCTTTGACTTCCTGACGAAACCTTGATGTCGAAACACAACTCTGCCATTACAATAAAGGCATTGTGATTGTTTAAAACAGAGTGCCTTGGAGTTCTCCTGTGATTTTTGGCTATTGAGTCCACAGAGAAAATCACCTTCTAAAACATCAGCATTGTGGGAAAACAACCTCCTAAAACCTGAGGGTTTTCTGGAAAAACTACCCAGAATGTTGTTTTCTAAATAATGTATTTCTCTGCCTCTGTAGCAGATAGAGACATGAAATAAAAACATCTGACAGCTTAAACCCTTAACTTTAACTGTAAATAATTGCCTTTGCCCTAAAGTACATTAATATATTTTAAAACATCAAACATCAGCGGGTCTGTAGGCACATTATAGTTTGGGTCATTGTTGGATTCATTGTCAATAATACTGGCCTCTCCCGGCCTTAAAGGTATATACACGCAAACATCCCATCCGGTATAAAGGGTTACTTTGAGTGCAGGAAGTGCTTCTCTCCAATCATTGTCTGGCATGTGTTAATGTCTGATCCATGTCTGATGTGTGGGATTTTATTTAGACAGTGGAGTTTTTTACCTGGTGTTGATGTTGCTGCATCATAGCGAGCTGAGCCTCCAGCTGTCCCAACATCTGAAGCTGTGGGGGCTTCAGGATGGCCCGGTTACTTCGCAACTGTTCCAGCACCTGAAGACAAGACGGCAACGAAAAGAGCTTGCATTAAAGAGATATAAGATATATGAAAATAAAGGAAAAATGAGATGAAAAAAATATAACAAACCTGTAATTTCTGCGGGGAGAGGTACCAGTTTGGAACTGGCTGCTGTGGCGGGCTACTGACCCAGGAATCAGCCTGAAAAACACATGATCAAATTAAAATATATCATGCAAGTAGGCCTGTCACAATAACACATTTTTTAGGACGATATATTTTCCCAGAAACTATCACGATAAAATCATTCTATTAATCTTATTTTAGTTTTATAACTATATTAGAGCCTAATAAGTACATCCTTTTCCACAGAAATTAACTTTTAAATCTTGAGAATATTAAACATTGGATTTAAAATGTGGAAAAGAAATATTAAAATATCCTAGATAAATAAATTAACTACAATCAAAACATAAAATTAACTTTCAGTCTCTGTTAACAAAAACTGCACTGAGATAAACCGTATGTATTATATTATTTTATTATTAAAATAACACATAAACAGCTGGAATGGCTAATCATGCCAATGGCAAATCGTACTGCCTGTCAAAAATTTGCAGCCTTACTTTAACCCATTGAAGCCTGGAAAGCGGATACGTCGTTTTGCAGTATTTGTATAAGCTCTCAAATACGTTTTGAATTTAATTTCTATCTGCTACAGAGGCTGAAAAATTATTATTATTATTATTATTTAGTAGGAAGCATTAACACTTCTGTTAACGCTGTCTGTTCCAGAAAAACTTCAGGTTTTAGGGGCTTATTTTAAAATCGCCCAGAGGTTTTACAGGCGTTTTAGGCGTCAATGGGTTAAACACAACACAAAAAAGCACAAAAAGTCACGCATGTAAACAACAATATACTGAGCCCAGAATAAAACTATCGTGTCCATTTTGACTGATGAAAAGCAGCAGTTATATCATGATGCCAGGTTGGTATTTACCTTGCCAGGGCTCGAGGCTCTCCTCCTCTTGGCTGCACAGGACTGGTCCTCTGCCTGGCCCAGCGGCCCCGCGTGAGGGGGCAGAGACTGACCCGAGCCCCCGCCCTCTGCACTGTGATTGGGCTTACAAGCCTGGAGGGGAGGGGGGGGGATGGGGGGTGGCGGGAGCGCAGGCAGAGGGAAGCAAAAGAAATGTAAGGAGGAAGCAAATGGGAGGGCGTAAAAAAAAAAAAAGGTCATGGAGGACAGGAGGGGGTAGAGAGGAAAGAAAGCACGGAAAATAAAATTTAAAAAAGCAATCAAGCGTGTTTATTTTATCAAGCAGCAAAGGGGAGAAAACATAGTACGGCAAGAGGGAGAGGTCAAAGCAAAGCAAGGGATGGAGAATAAGAAAAAGAGAGAAAAAGGAGAGCAAAACTGTGATTCTGTGTTGGCGCTTAGACAAACAAACAGGACATGTAGAGCAAAAACAGTCTTGTGTATCTGAAGGTGTTACTTCATAGGGCAACAGCAGCCCCGGGCACTTCTCCTGCTACTGCTGCACATCAACACCTGCATCCCTCAGTGTTACTCTTAATAGAAAATTCACAGCCAGTCTATGCATCTTTTCTTGCATTTTCAGACGGCTGCACATGTGGAAAGGTACAAAGGAAGCTTTTAAAGCGAAAGGTGACAACACAGTCCACACACTGACAGCCTTACTGTCAAATCTGAGGAGCCCATGAGCCAGATGTGACTGAAAACCTCACTGGTGCTTTTATTTAGCAGCAGTTTCATAAGAAAATAGACAACAGAAAGTAGGGTTACACTTTTGAATAACCATCATTATTAAGCAAATTATCTTCACTTTTTACCGATTACATTTTAAGTTACTTTTATCCTATATATTTTTATTTCATATAATTACATACTTTAATGAATATTAATCATAATAACATCATTTTCTTCGTATTTATCTCCTTTTCTTACACCTTCTTGGTTTTCCAGTTCAATTAAATTCAAGTAAAACTACAGTTCATAGTAATTTTTACGGTCTCTAGTGCAATATAACACTGATTTGATGCCATACAACATTAAAAAGAATGCAAGCTCCAGATGCTATATTAATTCAACTTTTTACATTTTTACCTGAGGAAGGCAGAATTTTATGTTTTGTTTTTTTTACCGGATCTAGTCAGTGTAACCGGTTTATTTTTGGCTAAATTTTAAATGAGACATGTATAATAAAGTGATTTTGAAAAAATATCACAATTTAAAATGATATTTGAACAGACAGAAACTATAAAACCAGGCATTATTTAAAATACATGTATTTTATCATACATACATTTTTTAGGGGCATAACATAAGGGTTAAATAACATAAATTATAGCATATTTACTAGTTATTAGTTAACAATATTAACTATAATTTGAACTAAAGTTTCATTCAATAGGTTTAATATTTTATAATGATGGGTATTAGAAAGTGTGAGTGAAAAAAAGCTTTCTGTAGGCCAAAAAAAGAAACGCTGTGAATAAAGTCTCATCTGACTCATTGAAAACTGTCCATCAGAAATGTCCCCATTCACACTGGAACACACAGTGAATTGACTCTCACCAAGTCAAATCCAATAAAATCGACATACTGTATTGCTAGAAGTCAATAACACGACACACAAACATGGACACGACAGAACTACTCGCATCTACCGTCTGATGGGCATGAATGAGTGAAGTGGTAATGAAACACTAGGGGGCGCTGCTGGGGCTTTGTGAGCAGCTGCAGGACATCTAAGGTCAACTACTGAAAGGGGAGGAAGATGGACAGAGCCAATGGGAAGCCGGGGTGTTCTCTACACGGCAGCACGACCTCACCGATCACACTGGGGCAGGGTCAAAAAAGCCAAAATGTCAATGAGTGTGAGAATTATTATAAACACAGCCACTTGACTTGGAATTAGAGCACTTTAATCTGTCAGAAAGGCAATCTCTCCCGCTCGAAAGCAAAGCAGATTAAGAGCAAAACAGCAGCGTGGTGCAGGTTCAACACCTAACAGTGGATTTGTAAATGAACTGCAGGGGAGGAAGGGGTGGGGGGGGTGGGGAGTAATCCTGATTCTGAATACCACATTAGATTAAAAAAAACAGGATTAATAGAAGGAGAAATTGCATGGGAAAGAATTAGCACAAGTGCTTTTTGTTGATTTTTTTGGTTTATTGAGCTGAGCGTGATGGGTGAAGCCGAGTGACGACTGTGCTGTGGAGAAGAAAGGGAGTGCAGGGCTGGGTAACACTTGGCTGGACCCCTCCTCATATAAAACAGATGCCATAAAGCGGCCGACTTGAACTACAGTGATGGTGTTAATGTTGTTGTCCAATTAACCCATTGAAGCCTGGAAAGCGGATATGTCGTTTTGTAGTATTTGTATAAGCTCTCAAATACTTTTGGAATTTCATTTCTACCTGCTACAGAGGCTGAAAAATCCATTATTTAGTAGAAGCGTTGACACTTCTGTTGAATTTCCAGAAAAACTTCAGGTTTTAGGGGCTTATTTTAAAATCGCCCAGAGGTTTTACAGGAAGTTTTAGGCGTCAATGGGTTAATGAAGTGAAGGTCTCCAGTCAGCGGAGTAAAGAAATGCTTCTCGTCGGAGGATTTTTCTTTCTCGGCTTCTTTAGACATCTGCGTTCACACGGTGCAGAAGGTGAAGCTCAAGTGTTACCCACCAGTATGGACAACAGTGCATGCGCATGTGTTGACCTGTCTGTGCGTACATTATGTGTTGCAGTGCCTATGTGTCTGAGTGTGCACTTAAAGGGAAAGGGAGGGGAGTGGGGTGGGAGGGGAGGTGTAAGTTGCTCTATCTGGTCTCTCACCTGCTGTGGTGCACTGCTCAGGCCTCCCTGCCTGGAGGTTAGCTCAGCTGGGATTGGTAGACTCCATGCCTCCTCAATAAGAGGGAGCATTTTACTTTTACCCTGTAGGCTACTGAGCTGGGGGTTACTCAACTGAGCCTAGGGGAATGGAAAACGACGTGAAAAAACAAAAAAAATAATAAAACACAAGGCTTTTTTGGGAGAAAAAAAACGATGACCTCAAAACAAGGAAATGATCAGCAATGGTAAATAGGTAAAGAGGTTATAACACAAGTGAAGCTAGGCTGGATATGCAAACTTGTGTCTTTGGCTGGCTAACACACCTGTACTGCATGAAGCACACAAGGAGGTAACAGTCACAATATTCCATTAAAACAAGCCTCTGAGCTTGTCTTAATGCCATGAATTTATGCTAACATAACTGGTGGAAATGTAACATTCCTTCATGCATATGTAAAATGACACTGCTTGGACAAAAGATGAATAAATTAACACATGAGATATGGGGATTTGTTAGAACCCCGGTTGTTAAATCTTTGGATGTTTGAGTCGCTTCCCCATGAACCAATCCGTCTCAAAAGGGATAATAATCCTTAAAATTTGAAACATTTTGATTTTTTTTCTGTTGTATTGTGCTTTTCAGAAAAAAAAAGGGTCATGCCACACAAACTCACCAAAACCTCACAGTTCATAATAACATTGAATTTTAACACTTTCCCATCATAAAATAAACTTAATTAAAGTGATACTTCCTGATAAATATCTACGATCAAAATATCTTGTTAGAAAAAGTTGCAAGAAACTGAAAACTGTCCCAAAATTTAAGTTTTCATTTTGGGTAAAAAATGATTTGTATTTATTTGTTTTAGTGGGCTCATAACCAGTCCAGTGAAAAATGAATCAATTGGTGAGGCCTAGAATAAAAATCCATAACCAGGTTTAAGTGAGTTGGTATGGAATGACCCTTTTAGGCTCCACTAAGGAGCTACTAGCCATCAGCCAGGAATGAGTTAAGATCTTGAAAGATAGGAGGTGTAAAATCAGGCATTTCCCCCGTAGGGTTTCAGCTCCACAGGGTTCAAAAGTTTCCTTTGTGCCAGATAGGATACTCTAAAATCACATCCCTGTGGAATAATACATTGACTTATTCTGTGGCTGCACAGGGATGCTAGAAAAAAGAGCAGCAAAAGGCCGGAGAGGAAACTGTAAGAAGCCCTGTCCTTTACTCCCTGTACTCACGGACGTGATGTTTTAACTGTATAAGGGTTAAGAAAAAGAGGATGCTGCTGAGGGAGCCAACCATCAGCATGCACTTCTCATCTCTGTACATGCATTTTAAGTTACATAATGAGAAAACTCTCCTCAGAGTCAGAGTTCTGCAAGTGTTATTTTCTTCGGCTACATTTTGCATCTTCTCTGCCCACAACACGCACAAGAGTCACCAAACAGCTTTTTGGTGAAACTGGTTAAAGCGAGTGAGGCCCAGAGCAGCATGAACAAATAAACCAGCAGTTTGAATTAGGGATGTCCCGAACTGATCCAGGCATTTTTGGACGAATCTTAGTTAGTCCGGGTACGCCAGCTGCCTCATACGCCCAATTGATCTCTATTAAAACACTGGAAGTCGACAGCGTTGTGAATGAGTGACCTGCAGAGCGTGCAAATTAGATAAACAGCAGCAAGCCGTTTCTATTAATCATATGACAGCATGTGAGCATCTCTGGGCACTTTTATCTCAAGTACGCTACAAAATATTAAAGAAAAGCTGTGATGCAGGCTAAGCTGCCTCACTGAATCCATTGGGACATCCCCAACGCTGTTGCTGGCAGACAACTGCATTTTAAACGTCTCTATGCTAAAACATCTTCTTCCAAACAGCCACTGGACGGCAACCTCTTGCTTTACATTCCTCTCTCCACCCACCTGCAGGCATTTGATGCGGTGTGTTAGCGCGGTGGTGTTGGTGCAGCCCTTGCTGCGTGTGGCGTTGATGTAGCACTTGATGGCGTCGTGCGGCTGGTTGCAGGACTCGTACAGCGTGCCCAGGTCCATCCAGGCGGCGGCGTGGCTGTGGTCCAGTTGCACGGCGCAGATGTACGCCTGCAGAGCGTCCATCGGCTGGTTCTGCTGCTGGTACAACACCCTGAGGAGGAGGAGGAGGGGGAGAGGAGAACGGGGAGGCGATGACGAGGAGACGGGGGTGAAAATGAGGAGGAATTGATGCAAAGGACGAGGGAAGTGTAGGAGATAATAAAGTGATTGGATTGGGAAAGTGAAGGTAGGACGGGTGGATAGATTTGGAAAACAGTTGAGAAAAAAAAAAACAAGTCACTCCAAAAAGTCCATTCAGAAACATAAAAGGTGTGCTTGCATGCTTTTATTTGATCACATCTACTGTATAGAAGCGTGCACGGTTAAAAGAGAAGATAACTGCAGCCTCGGCCCTTACCCTATAGAGCACCAGGTATCTGCACTGGCCTCTGATTTGTCTATGGATTGCCGATAGGAGATGAAGGCGTCCTGGACCTTCCCAATACTAGAGTAGCACCTGCAGGAGACACAGGCTGTAAGAGTTGTGCTACAGACATAGAAAACATTTATGGAAATGATAGGAGTTGGAAAAACTAAGACATAGAGCTTCTTTCTACACATTATTTGTGATTTTTCTGTTTCAGGCTGCATGCAACATGAAGTTTTTAAATGCCATTTCAGTGGTGGAAGAAGTATTTAGATCAATTACTGAAGTAAAAGTACAAAAGTATCAGCATCAAAATGTACTTAAAGTATCAAAAGTACTCATTATGCAGAATGGACCTATTCAGATTGATTTATATATTCCCAATATATTATTGTATTATTATTTTTTATGCATTTATGTGAGAGGCATTTTAATATCGTGAAGGAAGGGCTCATTTTAACCACTTAATATATGCCTACATTGAACTTCTACACTCTGCAACCAGAAAAAAATACTTTTATTTTATTTCTGGCAATCCTTGATCGAATCATGTGTGATAAATGGTAAAGTCAGGACAAATAACCAAATCTTGGCTTCAAAATTGTGATATTTCATCAAAACGGATCAACATTTAAACATTTCACCCGACACAAACTGTTTGCACCGACCAGGTGCTGTAAAAAAAACATTCAATTCTGTGCTCCTCAGTGGAACTGGGAAGACATGAATAACTTGGCTGAGACCAACAGGCAAGTGACAAAAAAATGTGCAAAACTTGGACTGAAGTGCAGGCTGTTTACATAGCATCTCCTAATCAATTAAAAGAGGCACTGACTCATCCTGGTAGTAACAGATTGGCTCAGGCAGAGAGGGAAAAATAAGAATTCATCATATCTGTAGTGTTAGTATGAACACGTTCTATCAACTTATCCTGTGCCACAGTGGGAAATGAGCCATGTCCAATATATTGATATGTTCGAGTAATTCTCTTTGCCAGTAACCTAGTTCACTAGGTTTTCATGGTTTCATCTTCCCTGTTTTTATTTAGCTTTTTCCATAAGTCCTGCCAAGCTTGATCCCATCCTCTTGTCATGCTGTGAATGCGTGTGCAACGAACCTGCCAAGGAAGTACCAGGACTGTCCGGAGTTTGGGTCGGCCTCCAGAGATTTCTGCAGACACTGGATGGCATAGCTGTCCCTCGTGGCTCTGTCCCCGAGCTGCTCCACTGTGTGATGCATCCAGCCTGTGACACATTAATGCCATTAATCAGCCACTGTTTCTCATCTCTCTGACAAAAACAGTCAGTTTTGTTCATGGAAATGTCCAGGGCATACACTGATCAGCAGCTCAGTTGTTTTGTTTTTTTACATTTCAAAGCTCCAGCTATACATGGAGAGATAGATTGTAATGGTGATTATTAAATTCACAAAAAATACTTCACCACCACCATAAACAACTGCAGAAATACATTTTAAAAAATATGAAAAAAAGAATTATATTAAAAAATAGCAAGTCATTAAAAAATACAATTACAAAAAATTAAGGAAAAAATAAAATGAAATAAAAATACAGTTAAGTGTGAAATAACAAAAGGAAAGCATTAAAGAAACATTTAAATTTAAATTTAAATTAAATAAAAGAAAAAGTAGTAGTGACGTGAAAAATCCGAGTTTAAAAACATGGAATAAATCATTAAAATACATTTGAAAATTAAAAAAAAAAAATTCAAAAGATGTTTTACATTTAAAAAAATAAATAAAATAAACTTCAAATTCAAATTTCAAAAACAGTAAATGATAAAATAGAAGATTAGCAACACCATACTTTTTCTAAAAGGAAAGGTTTAATTATTAAATGTTAATAGAGCTAAAAACAACAACAAAAACAAATAAAAGACAAACTTTCAACTTATTTTATAGGTGCAGCAATTTTAATGACATGTAGCACCAATACCATGTTGGGACTGAGGAGAAACTGGGGTGAGTGGAGTTCCCCTACAAATACATGGCTGTGTGCACCGTCTTACCTAGCTGCTGCAGGGTAGTGGCCTTCACCTGTGCAGGAAGATCCTCCGTCTGCAGGAGGCTCTCATAGGCCTCCTTGGCAGCCCGGTATCTCTTCTGGATATGAGGTAGTGGGAGGGCAGAGAGGAATAAACCAGGGTCAAAGAGAGCAGTGGGAGAGAGGAGGGTAGAGAAAGGGAAGTGATGGGAGACAATCAAAGACAAGTTACTTAGAGTGAAGTCGTCTCGACACTCCTGCAAATAGCTCTCCACAGGAATGAGTTCTTAAACCAGGAACTAAGTTAACATGTTAGGGTCTATCCTCTTAACCCATTGAAGTCTGGAAAGCGGATACGTCGTTTTGTAGTATTTGTATAAGCTCTCAAATACTTTTTGAATTTCATTTCTATCTGCTACAGAGGCTGAAAAATCTATTATTTAGTAGGAAGAGTTGACACTTCTGTTGAATTTCCAGAAAAACTTCAGGTTTTAGGGGCTTATTTTAAAATCGCCCAGAGGTTTTACAGGCAGTTTTAGGGCGTCAATGGGTTAAACTCAATGAGGATTTGAAAGGGTTGATATTTAGAAGCCTGAAATAAGGTCTGTGGTTATCAGAGGCTGAAAAGATGTTCGCGTTTTGTTGTACGACATAAAATACATTCGTGAATACCTCGTTTTTACGTGTCGTTAAAAGGCGGTTGCTAACAAGTGGCTAAATGAGACTACAGTGGTTGTCCGGGACATTAAACGTCATCACGCTGGACACCGACAGGAACTCTCTGAGTCGTCCGCCTCACAGCCTTTAGTCTGGTTTTTCAGTGCTCTGGCAAAGTCTTGTAGATTAGGTTAGTAAAGTATTTATTAGGCTACGGTTTCACTAGCTTGTCAAATGGCTGGTTAGCTTGTCTGAAAGCGTTGGTAGTGATGCTCAAGTCATGCAACTATAGCATAAAGTGAGCTTTTTGCTTCTGACGGCTGCATTCAAACATCACAAAAGTGGTGTTAATTTGTGATAATTATCCTGCTGCACAAAAGTCATCAGCATTAGAAACATGTGTTTGCCACAGAGATTATTTTCAATGATCCAAAATCCCGTAGGGGAATCCTCAATAGACCCCTTGGTGATGCTAACTCCCGGGTTGCCCTACTAAAATTCCGTCATTTTTCTTTCAGTTTGCATCCTAAGATGTGCTACTAAATGGCAGCACGCTTCCACTGCAGCGTTGCTTTCTGACACAGCACAAAAATAAACCACATTAGTCGTGAAGCGCTGCTGCTGCTACTCCCAGAGCTGGCACCAGCTACTGTACTTCTCTACTGAAACCAACATAAAGAGAGAGAGCGCAAAGAGAGACCACCAGCATACAAAAGAGGGGGAGACAGACTTTCTTGTTTCCGTGGCAACCCCGCCGATCGGCTGAGAGTAATCTCCTATCCCCTCCCCGCATGCCACCCACCCACTCACGCACTAGCTCCCTCCTTAATTTGTCAGCACCTGGATCAAAATACTAAAAAAAAAAAAAAAAAATACAGGGCTTTCCCCTGCATTCAGAACTCCTGAGATTTAACAGCATCTTATTTTCACAATTACAAATGACAGAAACAAATGTGTCCTTGGGAGAAAAGCATGGGTTAAATAAAAGCAAGCACTTACCTGAATCTCATACAAATGAGCAATGTGGAACTGAACTGTAAAAAAGGAAAGGGAAAGGAAACATGTTAGAGGTAATTTAGCATTGAACAAAAAGGTTACAGAGAGTTCGTCCTCCTTAAGTCTTTGGAAAGTAGTCAATAGATGTCAGGAGCCCAAGGTTGCCTGTCTACGCTAAGTGTAACAGACCAGATAGGTAGCTGTGCTCCTGGCGGCACCTTCCTTTGTCTGGAGCGCTGCAGTGTCTGATCTAAGCTGCCTGAGTGACTCTCAGCAGATGGAGGGAGAGAGAGAGGAGGGAGGGAGGGAGGGAGAGGAGAGAGAGAGGGGAAGAAAGACAGGGGCTGCCCTTGCTATGTGTGTGTGTGTGTGTGTGTGTTTGAGAACAGGAATGAGGGGGACACAACGAGGCGAAGGCAAACAGTGAGAGATGAGATGGCAGTGGCATATCAAATAATGCCGGTGCTGAACCTTAATCTAACAGCCAGTGAACACAACACCATGTTTCAGTTTCACTGCTGCTGTTTTCTTTGTAGGCTGAGAGGATGCAGAGGACTTTACCGCTCCAGCATCATTTATTATTATTATTTATTGTGAGTGGAGAATGGCTTTAGTTTGGATATATACACAACATTCCTGTTGGCACAGCTCCTTTCCTCGTTTAATAACTCCATATTTTTTGTTTTATCACTGAGGTACTTGTAACGTATTTGGCAATAAAAAGGATTCTGATAGATTCTAATAGAAATGGTCCAAACAGGTTTGATTTTTTACATTTTTTTTACAATTGTATTGGCAAAAAAAGAAAGAAAGAAAAGTTTTTTCAATGAAATGCATTAATGCATTATAAATAAATAAAATATCTGATTTTTTAAATAAATAAATAAATAATAGAAATGATAAAGGTGCTTACTTTCAGCTTTGGACAAAGTGCAGGGGTTGGAGTCAATCAAAGCCAGCTGAAAATGCTGAAATGAGACGTGTAGAAATCAGTAAAAACATATTTTATTCCATCTATTGTACATTATATTTCCCACTTTCCTATGCAGTCAACATACGATGCTGAAATAACTGACATGAGATGCTTTTCTCCTGATTCCATTCAATGTACATTGTTCCAGCCACAGTAAACACATTTGTAAATGAGAATTAAATTAAACAATCTCACATATGCTCTACCTGGTATAAAACACACACGTTATTCTAACCCTGGAGTGTGTTAAAACTGAGGGATGGGCCTACCTTTAGGCTTGACTCGTAGTCTGTGTTAACCTTGAACATGAGACCCAGGCGCAGGTGGATCTCCTTGGCCCGGGAGAACCCTGGGTCAATGTACAGCACCTCCTGGAATGCTTTGATCGCCCTGTGGGACCAACAGAAAACATGATGAGGAGAACAAGGAAGAGCAGGCTTAAAAAAAAAAATAAGAACATATATGATCAACCTAAATTGCAGAGGAGCAGCTCAACTGACAGTATCTGTTCTGGACAAAAAGAAGTGAACAACAGGTGTGAAAACAACCTAAGACACAGAACATTCTTCTGCCCTGAGTCAGCCTCATTCAAGTCACGCTGCATGTGTGCTATCTCGAACTGAATACTAAAGATGTTCCTTCCACAGTAACTGAGAAAGCACTCCATTTGTTATTTACTTGTTTTGCTGTGCTTGCTTCACAATCCGACGGCAGCTGAATAAACTAATACTGCAACGCAAACCAATGCAAGCTTTATTTGCTTTTCTTGTGGCGGCTGAAATGTCGACATGCAGCTCTTGCTAAGAAAAACGTTGCAGGCGAGCACTATGTCCTTGGCTTCTGCCGTTCTGGTTCTCTATCTCCCTCAAAGCCACCAGGCTCCTTAAAAACGGTTATTTTACTTGCAGAACACGGGAGTTTGTTTGAACTAATTAGAGTCTGACAGATAAATCGGTTGACGGATATTATCGACCAATATTAGCAAAGGCATCAGTGTATATGCAGGAAATGCTTGGCGTGATTTAGAAATGGTGTTGTCAATTTTTGGTTTGTATTTTTAATTTCCACAATTGACTGAAACTGATCAGTAATGATGTTTATTTGGCTATTAGTTATTTTCCTATTTATTATTTATAGAATTGGTTGACAATGTATAGTAATACATATTTATACAATAATAATACAATAATTACACAATAATAATATATAACAATGTATACTTTTTTTACGATTTCATCAAATTTAATGCTCGAGAGAGTAACTGCAGAGTAATGAAAAATCGATGCACAATCAAAAAACCCATCAATAATCATTATGGTGGCTGATATAATCATTTTTGGAATGAAAATAGACTTTTTATGTGGATTGTGCAGATTTTTTAAAAAATCACTCTGCAAAATGTTCCCAGAGAGCTACCTTCTCAAACAGAAAAAAAAATATATATTGTTATGCATTATTATACATTGTCAACCAATTCTATGAATGATAACTGATAAAATAAATAAATAGCCAAATAAACATCATTAATGCATTTTATATTGTGTAAAAAAACTTTTCTTAACGGCACATATCAGATAGCATACAAACCAATACCGATAGGGCTTTGATAGGCCAATAATATCTGTCACCCCATATATCTGTCTGGCTCAAATTCACATATTTGACAATAATTTCCCTAGTGACTCAAGGCCTAAACCAAACTGCTTGAACTTTGATTTTTTTCTATGCAAATTAAATAAACACAAGTTATTACTCACCACTGAAAGGCATTATAGTGGAAGTAGACCATTCCCAGGCCATACAGAAAGGCAGCATTCTGGGTGGGATGGAGAGAGGTGCAGGGTCATTATGATAAAAAGATTACACACATTTATAAGACCAGCAAAGAAACCTAATACACACTTCACAATGTAATCAAATATCTCTGTAACTGTAAACATCTTATGTGTACATAACCTTTCGGCTACATGCTTCAGTAATCAGTAAAACCAACAATTAGTTATCAGTCTCACCGCAAAGTGTCAAATAAACAGGAAAGAAGCACAAAATGACTCAGACATGAAACTTGAAACCGCATGTTACTCCAGCACGTAACCAACCTGAGACCATACATGTTTCCTGTTCGTGACCTAGTGAATGTGTAAGAAGGAAAGAAAGGTGTGTATGTGTGTGTGTGTGTGTGTGTGTGTTTGTGTAATTGACAGAGAGTGAGAGTATCAGTAATTGAAAGAGAAAGCATGCATGCAGACGTGTGTGTGTGTGTGTGTGTGTGTGTGTGTGTGTGTGTGTGTTTGTGTGCCTTACCTTCCAGTAGTCTGACTGTAAACTGTAGTACCTCTGGTATGCCGATAATGCTGTAATGAAAAGGAAGAGGGAAGCTGAGAATCTATCAACGTCACCACAACACCGCTGAGGAAAAGTGGCCAGTCAGCGTTTACGTCAAGCTGGAAAGGAGCCAAGTGTCTGTTCTTAGACGCTCTGAAAGAAAACATGATGCTGCAAACTCCACGAGCGCAGGTGAAGAGGAGAGATTACTCACCTTTCGGGTAATCCTCCAAGAGGAGGTTGAAGTGGCCGAGCTGGCAGAATAACTCAGGCTCCACTTTGCCCTCGGCCTTCAGGATCAGCGAATCGTAGCAGCGGACAGCCTGGGGAGAAGACAAAAACAACTGTGTGCTTGAGAGAGGTTGGGGGAAAGTTGCACTTGTCTGTATTATGCAAAAGTAAAAGAAACATGATGGGGCCGAGCGAGAAAATCATTGAGAACTTTTGAAAGTCACAGCATGGCTGACGTCAGCTCCCTAAATCTGAACGCATTCTCTTCGGCAGATAAATATCAGCCCTAGACTAACTGACTGGAATGAGGTTTGTTGCAGATAAGGACTTGTGCTTAAGGCATTATTTTTAAACTTCCATTACAGATCTTCCTGCCCTGATAATAAAAAGAGATACAGAAGTAGGTGCTGCCTGTTAGCTGTATTTCACACTACAAATTCTTAAAAGGGCCATACCAATGTTTTTAAATGCATTTCACCAAGGTACAGCAAAGCAACAGGCTTAAGGTGTCCACAGTATCAACAGCATATATGGTGCATTAGGGGTGGGCGATATGGCCCTAAAAGAATATCACGGTATTGCGGGCTATTTTTGCGACAACGATTATTGACGATATTAGGAAATACTAAAAAAGATATAGAAAATATGATTTATTTTTAGTCTGTATAAATAAATGTAGTTTGAAGTGCAAATCTCAACAGTTGCCAAATACAAAAAAATGACTCTTGACTTTTGAGTATGAGAAAATAAGAAAAAATAACCATTTATGGGTTCCGGTGGATTCTCTTAACACACTGTGCTCTTATTTTGAAAGCTGCATGTGTTTAGTGACAGGGAGTAAGTAGCTTTTTGTGATTAAAACAACTTTAACCACTACATCAAGAAGTAGGAACGTTGCCAATATCATGACATGCATTTTTTTTAACCATAAAAAAAATATACCAATATTATTGTGAACAATATGATATGGCACACCCCTATGGTGCATACGGACTTTTCCCCACACACATTTAACCACATTTTCTTTCTAACCTACTGTACTCACAGAGTCTCTGTGCAGGCATGCAACACCATTATAACTCCTACTACTAAGTTATAGCTATGCAATTAATCCGCGTGAGGAAATCTGTCCTGTGCATTCAACCAATTCTGACTAATGATTACTTGATGTAGTAATTATAGTGACAGGTTTATGCATAACAATAAAAACAGGTACATAGTAAAAGTCAGAAGATTGTTTTGGCACCAACCCCGAGTCCTTCAATATTGTCTGATTATTTTATATGAGCAAAAGTAACCTCCTTTTCAATAAAAAGGCATTCACCTTCTATTCTTAATTTAGCATGTTTATCAAATGTTTTTAAGCTAAATAGATAATCACAGATAATTTGACCGGAATTCATCCCATTTGTCCGCAACATTTAAATCTTCCAGGACTCGTGGACCAGCACCAATGGAAACCCTGTTAGGAGCCCTTGATAAACTCAGTCCAGTTGAGTTGCAAAAAGAAATCAACCACATATTGTCCATGTCACTTCCCACACTGAGGCAAACCAACTTGAGAATGACCCACTCTCACACTTAAGTTTCTCATCAAAGATGGGCTCAGCTGGTCCCCAAATGTGGACTACTGTTCAGCTATTCAAAGCCAAAGAGAGGCAGCTGCAAGTCAAACTGATAAATTACATCATAGTTTATACAGAAGAGTAGAACTCGTCTCTCTGCAACCAGCAGCTCTTAAAGCTCGCTCTGTTGGTCCAGAAAAATACCCCACTATTTGGCGGCCACACAGACATCGCCCTAGGAGGTGGAAACTTGGAGATGGAGGTCAAGTGTTTGCAAGGTTGTGTGTCGTTTGTGTGTGTGAATGCAAGAATGCTTTGGTGCAAACTGACACTGTCCCTCACCTTCAACCTCCAAAATATAGAGAACGCATGCTATTTGCCTTCGAAGGGTCGTGTCCTCATTGCCAAGAAGCACTTAGATAATCAAATATATTTATTTTAGGGGTGCACCGATTGCAATTTTCTGGCCCGATCACCGATTTTTAAAAAGCCTGACCTGCCGATTCTGGCCGATACCGATTTTTTTATAACTCACAGTATACACCTTCAATGTTTGAATCTTATTATATTGAAAAAATAATAACACAGCAGTACTTTTCTTTAACAAATAAAGGAAATCACAATGCCTGAGGTAGGAAATAAAATATTGAACTTAAAATAAATAGCAACAATATACAGGATAAAAAAAAAGCACATTTAAACACAGGATCCAGGATGCCGTTCCAACAACTTATTTACTCCAACTGCATGGTCAACAGTAGCATGGGTGAGGATACATGATGATTGCTTTTTTGCAAGAACAACTTGCAGAAGTAGAAACAAAGACCAGGACAGAAATAGTGACAAACTCACCGTAGCTGAGCGATTTGAGTGATGGACGTGAACACTGAACACAACCGTTCGCTTGACAACACAAACGCAACTGTCAGACACTAGTCCTCTTCACTAACGCTGTGTTGTTTCAGCGGCAAACACTTCATACACTACATAACTAGAAGGGAGATAGACTAAAACAAACAGATGCTAAATGCATTATGTGTTTTCATGCAGAATGACTTATTTCCAAGTAACTTGTGAGTGGTCGCTGGTAAACACAACATCTAAAGTTAGGATTTTGCATGTTTTTGAAGAAGCTCAATTTCACAGATCTCACTATGAGCAGGAGCAGCGTTTACCTTCTTTTATCCACTGTACATGAGAGCTGTGTCTGTGGTGAGCTTGAAGTAGAGAGGGCTTTTGCAGCAGATTACTGAACCTTTCTTCACCTCCTTTAATGTTTTTGTCACCATCAGCAGTCAAGAAGAAGCAAAAAGATGACCGATCACTGTTCTTGAGGTCAGGCAAGATCTAAGATAATATTTAAGTTACCTTAGACAACATGCACATCCTTTCAGACAGACTTCAACACATGGTGTAAACACCGTTATCAGCCATTAGACTACCTAATATATATATATATATATATATATATATTTATTTATTTTTTAATTTTTATTTTTTTAATCTTTATTTAACCAGGAAGTCCCATTCAGATTCAGAATGTCTTTTTCAAGAGAGTCCTTGCCAAAATAGCAGCCAAAACTCAACAAAAGTGCCAAAAAAACCAACATTTACAATAAAACAAGTGCAATATAACACAATATTAAAACATAATGAGCCTTATTAAGAAAAACAAGCACACGTCTCTTTCACCACAGTCTTGATGGTAGCTTTAAATTCATTGATTGATATCAGACTTTCTAGTTTAAGTTTTTTCTGTAGATTGTTCCATTCCCAGAGAATGCAGTTCAAAAACCAAATATTACACAAAATATTTGTGTTTGTTGCTTGCCAGCATAAGATCTTTATGTAATTTCTGCGTCCTTTTGCTGATGTAACTTCTATTTGTAACATAATTTGTTAACTGGATGAGCCACAAACTGCAGATGTGCGAAGTACCTGTCGATACCCATGATACTACGCTCTCCTTTTGTTAGATGTGATCGGCACCTTTACTTCGCTCTGTTGGTTGGATGGTTCTCAAAAACTCCCCCCACCCTTTGGTGACCACAGCTTTTGCCCTAGGAGGGCGGAAATTTGACATGTGTGGTCGCAGCTACAGCGAATTCAGGCTTGTTTTATGTTCAGCGTTTCAGATCAACTGAGGATAATGCAACTTATTTAACCCATTGAGGCCTGAAACGCCTCTAAAACCTCTGGGCGATTTTAAAATAAGCCCCTGAAACCTGAAGTTTTTCTGGAAATTCAACAGAAGTGTCAACGCTTCTACTAAATAATAGATTTTTCAGCCTCTGTAGCAGATAGAAATGAAATTCAAAAAGTATTTGAGAGCTTATACAAATACTACAAAACGACGTATCCGCTTTCCAGGCTTCAATGGGTTAAATAAGTAAGAGGAGCATTTAGAGACTAGAAAGCAAAGTGTAAATATGTATAATCCAAATAATATGTATGTATTCTGCGTTAACACCTTATTTTGAAAAGCAGACGTAGTCACAATTGATCCTGGTTGCTACAATGCATTTACCATTAGCATCAGAATACACCTGACCTGCAGACATCATTTAGAAAACTGCAAGAAGAAGGAATGAAGTAATACAATGGTGTTGCAGGTCCTGTTAGCTTTCATGCACCAGGTATGTCCCTGCAGCTTGTGTGCCCTGACTAGGATCTTTTGCAGTGAGGTAACACTGAGCGTCCATGCAATACAATGTTTTCAGTTTCATGCTACATCTGCAGCATGATCTAATTAACGAGAATACACAGACTTTTTTTTTTCTAATGAGCTTGCTGGCCAACTTATAAGCGGAGCACGGAAGTCATTTTTTTGTTCACGGTCCACTGCTTTTTAAATTCTGTAATACTTTAATAATCCCTGTGGGACAAAGTGTCCCCTGCAAATGACCTCTCTCAACTATTTCTGAGCAGAGGTCAGACGCAGCACAGCACCCTGGCACTGCTTTCGTCAAGGGCAATGCAAAAGCTGTCCAAAATATACACCTAACCTGCAAACTTATCACTCTTAACCAGGAGGAAATCCAACAAGAACATGCAAACTTCACCTGAATGTAGCACCAGAAACACCATCATGAACTCAATCCTTTCCTGCTGCAAAACGAAAACAGATGATGTGAAAATAGTCATTCTCACGTGGAGAAAACAAAAATAAGAGGACACTTGCATGAAAGCTTATCTCCTGTCTTCCTATTCTAAGTTGCTTAAGTTTACGTCATTGCCACCTAGTTGCTGGTGATGATACAGTGACCCAGTTCTGTCAGAAAAGTTGAACCCACAGTTATCTGCATGTAGATAGAGCAACAGTGCAGCGACGACCGCCAAAGTGCCAGACAGGGTAGTCACTCAAAACTAATACGCTAGGAGCGGAAACCTCTAAAAATGTCTAAATGTGCCAAAAGGAGACAGTTCGTGCAGCAGACTCAAACACGGGATATCTCACATTGCAGTCAGATGTAATTGAGGTTAATTGTGTGGCCAAATTCTGGTTCATTTGCCATTTTGTTTCCATCAGCCATTGTTCAAGGGGAGCACAGGAAAACTTTAAATGATTCAATGTGTCTAACACAAGCATGGAATCTGAACAGAGAAAGAAACCTGTTATTGTTGCTAAGTACAGCTGAACATGTGCTTTCTTTTTCTGAAAGGTACAGAACACCCTCAAATAAAAATGACCCGTCTTCCCTCTTACCTGTAGCTCTATTGAACAATCTAAATAACAATCTGACATAATAATTAGTATATTGTATACTGTATGTAGTGCATATAAATATGTACTTTACCAAAGTTGTACGGTGCTGGAAAAACTTGAAAATGCACCTTAAAAAAGCTTGAAAAGCACAAAATAATGTGTGTATTCTTATTATGTTCCACTATATTGAAGAGAAGATGGAAATCTCTACAGCTTATATCTCCAACTCACAGCAAAACAGTCTAGACTGATAAATAGCATTTAAGGTAAGAGGAAAAATATGTTGTTGTTTTTTTATTTTGGGGTGAACTGTCTCTTTAAGAAACCAACAACTTATGGTTTCTTCGCCTTGGGGGAATAATAGAAACTAAAAAATGTCATATAAATATAGTCGACCTACGCAATAAAGCTCACAATCAGCAATTTTCATAATGTGTCATTCTGCACTCTGAATCATTTTGATAGTCTAATATCAGCAATATAGTTGCTATTTTGTCTGCTGCCGAAACATATCCCTCATTCAATACCCAAACTCTGAGTATTAGCATATTCAATACCAGCCCTGTCTCTTCTTTTTCCAATTTAACATCTGTATTGGAAGTTAACTAGGAGCTGAGACTTCTCTACTGTTTTCCTTTTGTCAACATCACTTCTTAAGTCAAATTCAAGCACTTTCAAGCATTTTTTAAGCTTTTCCAGCACCGTACAGCTTTCGTAAATTACATATTTATATGCAGCAAATACAGTAAATAAAATATACTGATCATTCAAATTCTGTGTCACAATAAAGTAAAAGTTATTGTGCTATAAACAACCCATATTAAACAGAAGATTCCAAAAAGAGTTTGGGACACTGTGTAAAGCAAATAAAAACAGAATGCATGAAATACAGAATCAGAGTGTATGTTTCCAAAAAAACTAAAGTTTAAAATACACAGTCTTTTTAAAGGTTCCAATTAAACATGTCTAAGAGGATCAGCAATGTATTTATGATCAAGACAACGTCCCAGCTTTTTGGGAACCAAGGTTGTGTGTTTAGTGAGAAAGCTTACAAATTAAAACAAAGGTTTCATATTTCAAAATGTGTCACGTTTTTAAGTCGACTTGGCATCCTATACAACCTAAATTTCAAGCATTTTTTAGCACTTAATTGGAAATCCAAACAATACCTCAAACCTTGAAAACAACATGTTCAAATCAAAGTGTTTCAGTTCTTCCAGCACCAGTACGAGCCCTGTTTATTTGTTTAGTTAGGTCAGTGTCTGCCAGGATAATAAAATTCAAGTGTTTTCATTCAACTGCCATGCTGTCAGCTTTGCTAACTACCTGACGTATCAGACTGGTGGAGCTATCAGACTGCAACAACCTCCACATGAAGACACCTGAGGCTGTGAGTTAGCTGGGCAGGCCAAGTGCCTTGTATGTATATACCCAAGTGTAGAAGGCTGAGACTGCAACAGTGAAGTCTGGCAACAGACACCAACTATGTAGCAAGACCTAACTTATGAGTTTCAAATGTTACTGCCACTAACAACAAAAGAATTGCGTAATGCACAAAATAACCCAAGAATGCCCGATATTACCTACCACTGACAGCAAACTAATTCCTCAGGGTATATGGCAATACAGGTCTTTTTCACGACAGGGTGGGCTGTTTCAAAAGGTTAGCATTTCAAATTAAGGCATATAAAACACTTCCAAGTTAAATATATATCAACAAATTGTGCTACAGCATTGTAATCTAGGCAGTCCGTGGCCTAGAGGTTAGGAATCGGGCTTGTAACTGGAGAGTCGCTGGTTCGAATCCCGGTACTGACAGGTCTAGGACTGAAGTGCCCTTGAGCAAGGCACCTAACCCCCCCCTCCACAGCTCCCCGGGCGCAGTAATGTGCTGCCCACTGCTCCTTGCATGGTGTGTTCACTTGTGTGTAAAATAAGGATGGGTTAAATGCAGAGGTTGAATTTCCCCATTGTGGGATTAATAAAGTACTCTAATAGTGCAGTTTAGAATTTTACTATGGAGAAGTAACACCTTTATAAGCTTCAGTTTTTAAACAGAATACAGCCCAATACATGCTTAGCTGTGCACACTGTCCATATTCTCTAGCTAGTATGGTGCTCCTTGCTGCTCCAGTGCAGCTAATGCTAAATGGGCAGTCGCACTTCATAGGTGTCCCACACCACCTAGCGAGCAGATCCGCGGATGGCCCCTCAAACCATGAGCTGTCAATAGCACCATCTTCTCTACACCATCCATTGTTCATGATAAATACACAAGAGAGAGGGGTTTCTCTTCATTAGCTCAATAGTGTGCTGTGTACAGGTAGACTGGGCCTGTTTAACATGGAGCTTTCCCGTCCGGGAGCACATGCAGAGGCAAACAGGGGCAATGAAAACTGTAAACAAAGGAGCCCGGCACCACCTCGGTCAGCAAGAGGAACCAGTCTCTTCAAAGAGCAAAGAGCCCGGAGGAAAATAAGGATACACGTTAGCAACAAACTAACAATCAGCAGCAATATATTCATATCAAATGGGTTATATAGCTATCGGTGTCACTCCGCCATGTCCCGCCATCTTGGACAGGCAGCCAGCCATTAACGTTACTTGTAACGTTTGTCAACTCGTTCAACACAGACTCCAAACCAAAACGATCAGAACACCTCTGGAGCACATTCAGCGCAGCAATGCAATGTCACAAACACAACCCAACGTTATGTGGCCAATCACGCCATTAATGCAAATACCGGGCATTAGCTAGTCGTATAAAAGGCTGTGTTTGGTGCACCCAGAAGAAGGCTGCAACGTTACTTCCACCAGCAGCTGTGTATGAGGATACTGGTGTGTTTAAGGTCAGATGTGAGAGTATAATGTTTGCATTTAAACAGTCTCATGACGACATAAAACTTGTGTCATTTAAGTGCAAGCAAAGTGCTGCACAAAACCGTGACGACGTTTGTGTTGCTGCTGGTACAACATTTACATTTAGTCATTTAGCAGACGCTTTTATCCAAAGCGACTTATAGGAAGAAAAAAGCAAACAATCAAGGTATAGTGCAGTAAGAGCCATTAGTGCAGCAAAGTGACAATTCTTTAAGGTGTAGAATTATCGTGTGGTGCTAGGGAAATTGCAAGTACACAAGGATACGCTGTGGGGAATAATGTAAGCTATGCTAACAGGGAAGGGCGGCTGCCTGTACATGAGAGCTGTGTCTGTGGTGAGCTTGAAGTAGAGAGGGCTTTTGCAGCAGATTACTGAACCTTTCTTCACCTCCTTTAATGTTTTTGTCACCATCAGCAGTCAAGAAGAAGCAAAAAGATGACCGATCACTGTTCTTGAGGTCAGGCAAGATCTAAGATAATATTTAAGTTGCCTTAGACAACATGCACATCCTTTCAGACAGACTTAAACACATGGTGTAAACACCGTTATCAGCTATTAGACTACATAATATAAGTATCAAACTACGGCAAACACCAAATATTACACCAAATATTTGTGTTTGTATGCTGCTTGCCAGCATAAGATCTTTATGTAATTTCTGCATCCTTTTGCTGTTGTAACTTCTATTTGTAACATAATATATTAACTGGATTAGCCACAAACTGCAGATGTGCAAACTACCTGTCGATACCCATGATACTACGCTCTCCTGACAAACATTAACAAGCTAGTTACATCAAGGGAGCCATGCATGCTCGGCTCGCAGGTGCAGGGTCGCTGTTCATCGGATGAGAGGAGCTAACTAGCAGGCTAGCTCGCTGGCTAACAGAGGGGCTGCGGCTAGCTGGCCTTGGTCTCCATAGCGAGACTTGCGTTCACACTGGCTGGCTACTTCCAGAGCAAATTCACTGCCCTGCATGATAGCTGAGAGGTCGAAGTAATCCCCAGGAATCGGAGTGCTACTTGACTGTAAAATACATCCAGTTAGATTTGCTACCTTCATCAACAGGGCCTTCGTTCTGGCGCCATCTTCATGAAGCTTCTGAAATCCAAACAGTGAGCTGCAAAGCAAGAAGACAACATAGGCGGCTCAGAATCACTTGCAGAGCGGCTCGGAGACATTTTTCGACATGCAAAGGGCAGAAAACAATTAATTGTCAAAGTGTGCGTTTGTGTGAGTGCAGGGGGCTGCTGTTCCGACCTGTCGATCCCGGCCAAACTGTCCCTCTCCTGGGCTGTCAGTGTCGGAAAGTCCTCCTCTGTTTCACTCGCTTTTCCCGCCGCCATTTTCTTTCCCTCATCACCACTAGAAGAAGCCGAGCCGAGACTCCGAGCAGCAGCGCAGGCAGCAGCGGCGACAGACACACCGCACGATTGCATGGAAAATCGCGACGCGGGGACAAACGGTCTGCTCCGCCGAATCAAAGAAGAAAAACTGAAGAAAACAAAATGATCGAAAACTTTTTTCCCAGGATGAAAAGATGCGATTCGATATAGTAAGTAAATCCTTTCGGGGGGACAGAAGCGCTCTCCGGGTAGCTCCTCAAACGTCACATTTTTTCCTCACAAAGTGATATTGTTCCGCTGGTTGAATGCGAATAACTGAATACAATATCCAAGATGTGAGTATTTGACAATAAAACGCGTTTCGGCCGCGAAGATAAAGTTGTTATAATTGTGTCACCCAAGCGAACCCACGCGCCGCTCTAGCCACGCCCTCTCCCCCCTCCTCAGCCAATAGGAACGCCCGTATCCCACCATATGACATCCCTGCTATATCATCCTTTAATCTTAAATATTCATTTTCTGCCTGAAAACCACTCATATTTTACACCGCGATCATTCTGGAAGCAAAACTTTTCATTTATATTTATTTTAAATGTATATTGCGCATGTGCATGAAAGCGAGGCATCCAACTCTCCCTGAGAAATGCAATAATTTAAATAAAATATTCAATGATATCGTCACCCTGTTAAAATAATCGCCTAACTCATTTTTTCAAGTTTAGCAGGAAACACAAAAAACTTCACCAAAAGTGTAATATATTACATTTATTGATCATTTCACTCAAAAAGGATGTAACAAAGGATGGCTATTGGCATAGTAATAACATTGTGTAAATTATGTAAATTAAGAGAAATAAATGGCTTAGGCAATTCTTTTGAACATGCCTTTGTGACTTAAGCAAGATATGGTAACACTTTATTTTGAAGGTGTCTACATAAGAGTCACACAAGCCTGTCAGAAACATGACATGACAGGTATCATGAGTATTAATGTTACTTCAAAGTGTCATTAATGTTCATGACACATCCCATGTCATGTTTATGACACACTCATGTCACTCTTATGTAGACACCTTAGAGTAAAGTGTTACCATGTCTTGCTTAAGTCACAAAGGCATGTTCAAAATAATTGCCTAAGTCACATTTTATTTTGTCTTAGGCATAATAAATTCACTTAAGTCACACACTTCACATAGGCCATTATCATAAAGGGGTAAAATCACATGATCTGATCAACTGAGGATGTAGGCGATTTTACCATAGGTGGCTGGCGTCATGAGGAGATGATTTAGGCAAAAAAAAACAATTTTTACAAAAAATGACTTATGCGATTATTTTAGCAGTGTGACAACATTCATTTTCTGCCTGAAAACCACTCATATTTTACACTGCGATCATTCTGGAAGCAAAACTTTTGATTTATATGTCTTTTAAAATATTATATATATATATATATATATATGTATGTGTGTGTGTGTGTGTGTGTGTGTGTATGTATACATTTTTAATAAAATATTCAATTATATTATGTATTGACACTTGGGTGACCGTGTGATTAAAAAGATGACTGCATTGCATCATTCGTCCCGAGCCTTTCTGATTGCACTTTTAAAAAGTTACATCATAATTGACATCTTTACCAGAAGAGAAAGTTGCATATTATTTTATAATTTTTTTTAATTTTTAAATAATGCTGCTTAAATTGCTGAGCCTAATCAAGCGAGATCAAGCATTTCAACTGACGTGGCAGAGCGTCACCGTGTGGGCGTGGCTTAGTATTGTCAACATCCTGGTGACATAACCAGTTTCTCCAAAATGGCGACGGTGGATCAAAGAGAAGGTTGGTGATCTTTGTTTGCTACAATACGGCGCTATTACTCCATTTAATTTGGGAATTTATGATTGTTTTCAACAAAATATAATTCAACTTGGATGTGGCCTTGAGTTTGAAGTTTTTATTAATGCGAAAATTACAACTATAGGGCTTCATATGCACGATATTTGGATTGGTAGCCATTTGACGCTAGTCAGCTAATATTAGCTTTTCCAAGTCATTTACATGGAATAAACAAGCAGCCTGTGATGGCTGAACTGCACTTACAGTTATCGTTATACATTTAAAGGTTTGCTGTTTGGTTTGAAAAGCAAAAATAGAACAGAGTGATATGAAACACGGCCGAATGCTAGTGGTGGAATATAACTGAGTATATTTACTCAAGTACTGTACTTTAGTTAGTACAATTTTGAGGTTCTTTACTTGAGTATTTCAGTATATGGAACTTCTACTTCACTGCATTTTAGAGGCAAATATTGTACTTTTTACTCCACTACATTTGGCTGCCAGCTTCAGTAGCTTTTAAGGTCGAGATTTAACATTTAAACTTATAAACAGGCATATATTAAGTAGCAATACAAACACTGCTTCCATAAATGCATCCAGTACAAATACTCTAATGTATTTAGAATATATAAAACAATCTGAGTGAGACCACTCTGCATAACAAGTACTTTTAATACTTGCAGATCATTTCGATTTTGATACTTTTGTACTTTTCCATAGTAAGTTTTGAATGCATGACTTTTACTTGTAGTGGAGTAATCTCACAGTGTGGTATTATTACTTCTACTGAAGTACAGGATCTGAATATCTTTTCCACCACTGATCATAGCAGGTCAGGACGACCCAGAGAGTGAAGATGAGGTTTATGAGGTTGTGGACCTGACAGAATATGCCCGAAGGCACCAGTGGTGGAGTAGGGTGTTTGGGAACAACTCAGGCCCGATCGCTGAGAAGTATTCTGTGGCCACCCAGATCGCCATGGGAGGGGTAACTGGATGGTAAGACATGAGGATCCATCTGCTCATGGGTGACAACAGAGACTAAAATACTGTCAAAACATAACACACACATGACTGACTTATTTCCATATTGCTTGAGGAACTATAATTGAGAGAACCGATTGTCCGTCTGAAACGATGATATAATGAACTCCTCCTAATGAACTCGTCATCTCAACACTTCCAGGTGTGCCGGTTACCTCTTCCAGAGAGTTGGGAAGATAGCTGCTACCGCTGTTGGAGGAGGGTTTCTTCTTTTACAGGCAAGACTACTAAAACACTCTTGTAGGCTCAGTAATCAGATACTTTACATTACATCATATTACATCACATTTTGACAACTGAAGTTGCCAGCTGCACAGCATGAACGCTCAGCAGGTCTCCTCTCTACACCAGAAAGGCTAGCATTGTGTGTTAGCTGGCTCGAGATGTACGCAGGCCATCTGGAGGCTTATTGGTTGATGAGATGCTATAAGTGTATTATTTTGTCTCGAGATATGGGATTTCTCAGACTGATATTGTTTTTAGAGGGGAAACATTTAATCTTTTTAATGTTCTTTAGAATCCTTTTGTGCATTTCCTCTACATTAGATGATTTAATCAAGGCCAGTGGATATTTAGTTAGCTGATGCGTCATTAATCATCCTTTTCAATCTCAAGAACTCATTTGACCTGCAGTGATATTCAGCAGTGATTACTCAAAAGCCACAACATTTTTAAAAGTTAGATTTTAATGACAACCACCTGCTTCTTTTATGACATAAAGGGTTTGCTTTGCAGACAGGTCTAGACAGTCTCAATAAAACACACCATAAAACGGCAAGCTCAGTTGATAAGACCAGACAAGGAGCTAGAAACCAGCAGAGTGCCATGAAAGGTTACTTATTGGTGCAAACATTTAGTCAGATGTCCAAAAAGATACATATTGGGCATCAAATTGGAAAAATGGGACAGAAACAAATGCAGTGTGAGATAAAGTATCATTACATATTTAAAAATGATTCACATAGATCAGTTCTGAGTATGAATTTTTTCTCCACAGATTGCCAATCACAGTGGCTATGTGCAGGTGGACTGGAAGAAGGTGGAGAAGGATGTGAACAAAGCAAAGAAGCACCTGAAGAAGAAAGCAAACAAAGCAGCCCCAGAAATAAACACATTCATTGAGGAGGTAAAGGTACCTGTAACAAAGCTTGCTCTTCGTTTCACACTTTTTGCCTTATAACTAAAACCGAATCAAACGTTGATTTCTATGTTGTATCTGCAAGCCAGTGGTGCCCTCTAGTGTACTGTTAACCACACTACACTCACTCAAATATTATTAATATTTTTTTAAGAAGGGGACATGTTTTTCTCCTTTGAGTTTTTTTTGTAATCTTAAACTGCACAATAAATAATCAAAATCAATATATATATTTTGTTTATTTTATTTAGAATTAAATCATTTTCTAAATGTTTTATTTATATAAATAAGTTTGTATTTTCTGGTGTTGTTTTAATTGGACATATACTTTAATTTCAATTTTTTTAAATTATTGATTTCATTGATAAACTGACATTTTAAGGGTTAAAAATCTAAAAACAAATGGGAATTTGGTACTTCTGGACTGAATCTAAATTCAAGAAGTGGAAATAATCTTATTATATGACAGTGTTTTGAAGTGAGGCATCCTGGTTTAGACAGATGGTAGATGAATCTCTTTTTTTCTACCAGTATGGATGTTTTGTGATGTATCCTATACTCTTTTAATATTTTCCAATCTGACTGTGCTTACTTGCTATTTCCCACACTCAAACACCTGTTCAATGGTTAATACAGCATACTGCTTGTAAGCTCTTATCGACTCATTCTCCGTCTCTTCCCTCCCCTCCTGCTCAGGCCACAGACTTTATAAAAAGGAACATCGTCTTGTCCAGCGGGTTCGTCGGTGGCTTCTTTCTGGGTTTGGCCTCCTAAAGCTGCTGCACTCACTGCAGCCTCCACTTACTGTGAATCACACCACCACATGGTCACTTTCCTCTGCATTGTTCACCTCCACCTCAGCCCCATGTGTGCATTTATCACCTTTTGATGAACCGAACAGGGAGGGGTTAACATATAAGCATGATCTGTTGTGACAGTGGTATTAGCGGTGTTTAAAATCAATCCTAGCTACTTATTTTTTTTGGAGTGAGTGGATTATACTGTGAAGACTTTCTTCTGTGGGACCTGTACTGGATCTTTGCCACTCAATATGTCAAGCTGCCACAAAGGAGCACAGACTCCTTGTTGCTTTTTCCACACTGATTTAAGCACCATCTCCTTATATTTGCCTGATGGACGCTGATCTCAGATACGTTTGCATGCATGGGCGCCTTGTAAATATATAGCCAACCCCCTTTTGAGGTGTAAAATGTTTAAACACATGGAAGGCAACAGAGTGGGAAGTTAACACCACCCTCCAGTCTAGTGCTTTTTTTATGTAGCTGTAAAGTTTATGTGCCATTTAAGCATGTAATAAAAAAAAATCAGATTTTAAAAATTGGACACACTAGCTGGGGGTTTAAACTCAGTTATTTTCCCACTCTGAGCAGAAGCTGTTATAATAATATACAACACATATCATGAGCATAAACCACAACTAAATAATTTCTGTGAATCTCTGATTTTACAGACAACAAAGAGTATTAAATACAGATCCTTTATTCCCATAATCCTCAGCTCCACAGGGCCCTTTAATGACAGGATGAGGCGCCGCTGTACCCTAATTAGCACCGCCACAAGCAAGACACCAAAAGAGACACCAGTGCTGTCATTAAAGAGCATAATGGAGCAGCGATTGTGACTCCTACGCCCCCCGCTATTGTCATTGTGCATTTAGTAGTGTCAGTGTAGCAATAACACAACAGAGATGCTGCAGAGTCGTGCATATTCACATTAACGAGAAAGGAGCTCCACTCATAGGAGTCCATCAATCACAAGTTGCTTTTTCTTTTGCCTTTTTCTACCAGTGCAATATACAGTAATGTTACAGATGTTTTTTTTAGGGCTTGTTATGTCTCCAACTGGCATTTTATATGCTCATATTCCTTCATTGTTTCTGTTTAATGTCTGAACTGTATGGGTTTGGTTGGTTGTCTCTTTTAAAATAAAGTTGCCTGATTTTGTTTTGAGCAAAAAAGTGTTTATTTGGATGGGCTTTCTGTCAAGTTATATATTTATAGCGTCATGCAGAGAGGGTGTTGAATTTATTATCAACTGAATTTGATAATGAGCTTGATGGTGTAAAAATAAGAAAATGCATATATGTAGAGTAAGAGTTTATTAAAGTTTGACTGAAAATCAAACAGTTCTGATAAGTTGTTTTTTTTTCAGTTTTCATTGACAGAACAATTAGTAACGACAATAATCACATTACAGGAAAACAAATTGTAGTAATATTAAACACTGCTTTTAAAAGAGCCTTCAGGACTGTAAAGTTGTGTTGTCCCTTATACATATTTGCTGATATCCAGTGGTGGAAAAAGCATTCAGATGTTAACTTAAAAAAAGTAAAAAGAACTAATACCACACTGCAGAATTACTCCACTACAAGTAACAACCCTGCATTCAAAACTTACTTCAGTAAAAAGAAAAAGTATCAGCATCAAAATGTGCTTAAAGTATCAAAAGTAAAATTACTCATTTGGCAGGATGGAACCACTGTTTTTTTATATTATATATATATATATATATATATACACACACACACACACACACACACACATATAGATATACACACACACATATATATATATATACACATACAGATGAATGTGGCACCTTCAGGCATCTGGAAATTCCACCCAAGGATGAACCAGACTTGTGCAAGTCTACAATTCTCTTCCTGATATCTTGGTTGATTTCTTTTGACTTTCCCATGATGTTACACAAAGAAGCAGTGTGTTTCAGGTGTGCCTTAAAATACATCCACAGGTGTGTCTCAAATTAACTCAAATGTTGTCAATGAACCTATCAGAAGCTTCCAAAGACATGACAGCATCATCTGGGCTTTCCCAAATTGTTTCAAGGCATAATAATGTTAGTGTATGTAAACTTCTGACTTTGAAGAGAGTAATAAAAAATTGTCTAAAAAAATCCTTCTCTCATTATTCTGACATTTAGCAAATAGAAATAATTTTGGTAATCCTAACGGACCTTAAACAGGAAAAGTGATTGTCTGATTTCATGTCAGACAGTGAGAAAAAAAAGCATATGTGTCTTTTTATATAGTGTATGTAAACTTCTGGTTTCAACTGTACATATTACACATGTATTTTAGTATTTTTTTTGCATTAATGTGAGCAGCGTTATGCTATTGTCCAGGAAGGGTTCATATTAACTACTTAAAATGCTTCCATGTGGTTTAATTCAATCATAAAAATGCATCATCATATGAAAGGCACGGTCAAGATGTTCCATCCTGAAATACCCGGATCATCCGCTACACAAAACCTTTATGGACCAAAACAACAGCAGTGGACGGCTCCTCTCTCTCTGTTGCAGGACGGAGAGATTCAAAAGATCCTTCTCTCCTGCAGCCATCAGGCTGTCTCATTCTAACAGAGATTCTACCAGACTAACTGAATTTCCCCTCAGGGATAAATAAAGTCATTTTGATTTGATTTGGAATTGATCATATTTTTTCATGTTAAATCTTGAGCTGAATATAAAATAAAACTGGCAGCTAAATGTAGTGGAGTAAAGATAAAATAGTGGAGTATAAAGTTGTATTCATGTTAAGTGTTTCTGTCTGATTAAAAATTGTTAGATTTCTAAGACACAAATTCTACGCAGAAGAGAAAGAGACAGCAAGTCGCTCAACAGTTAGGCTGTGAGCGCCCCCTGCTGGATATTTTGAGTTATCTACTGACTACCTGGGAGCATATTAATCTGCTGCAGCATACACAGGTGCATCTCAATATTTTAGAATATGATGGAAAAGTCCATTTCCAGTAATTCAAGTCAAATAGCCCCAACCAAGTATTGAGTGCATATAGATGGACATACTTTTCCGTATTAAACATTTCCGTATTAAACATACTTCTTTTGTAATACAATTTTTTTTGGAGCCACTGAATTTTAGTTCTTCATTAAATGTAAGCCATAGTCATTATAATTAGAAGAAATTAAATAAATTAAGACATGAAATGTTTCATTCTGTGTGTAATTACTGACACAAACAAACTTTTCTATAATATTCTAATTTATTGAGATCCACCTGTGTATGATAAAATAACTCATGCACATGCCACTACATACTACAACTTAGCTTCATTTGGAAAAGAAGAACTCAGTGGCCCTTTAAATTCTCTCATAAAAACACAGAATCTGAAAATACACCCTTGCTCAACACCATGTATTTCTTCTCCGTTAATAGAAAGAAGAAGAAAGTGGATTCTTCTCAGCACAAATTTCATACTCAGAGATTTAAGGACCTATTTACAAAACCAAGCACTTTCAAGGCCTTGATACTTCCTTTTTATTCAAGCACTTCCCCATGCCGTGGTAATGGTGCTAACCCTGGAACATGTGCTTGTGTTTTGGTTTACTCATGATGTAGGTATAGACCGTAAAGATAAGGTTGTCGGCATTTGTAGCAGATTTATGAATTATTTTTTAAAATTAATATAAAAAAATAATAAGCTTACTTCTTCCCGTTTGACCTTCCGCGTCAGCTCAAAGACGGTCGCGGCATTAACCAGCTCACATTATCTTTTCTTTCGAAGAAAGTTTGTTTTCTTCTGCCGAGATGGTGACAGCATGACCCGCCCTCCACTGCTCCTGATTGGTTAACACACGCTGCCTTTCATTGGTTAGATTTAATCATGGGGACTGATGATTGGTCAGTTAATATCTCGATAGGCCAATCAGAGGCAGAGTAGGACACAAACACTTACATCAGGAATCAGCTTGAACATATTAATTCTCCCTCATTTTCCCAGCTGTGAACAATACATGTACCTTTTGTAATTGTTAGGGGGAGCTGTTAAACATCTTAATATAATAGCAAAATATTATATCCATAAAATGATTTGGTGTGTGTGATGTGTGCAGTGTTGGGTGACATCTTGCAGAATATAGAAACCACACCAATAATGCTCCCCCACCCCATCACACAGCAGCCACACTTCCTTTTATTGCTTTTATTTACAGCTATAAATGACAAAAAAAAACATAAAAAACTGGACAAGAATATATAGTATTTACATAAGAGGTGGAACCTACACATGGTTGCCAGTACACAGGATTGTAAACTAGGAAAATATTCCTCAACACTTCATAATTAGAACCACAAGATGTCCTGTATTTATTAACTATTAATGCAGGAAAATGAGTGTAAGAACAACCAGAATATAACTGCTGTGCTATTATTGTGTTTAGAAATTTTTTGAAAATAATTCTCGTTTGGTGTGCTTAAATATAAAAAAAATGTAAAAAAGTTGAGGAACATTTTCACTCTTTCTATAAAGTAACTGTTTTCATTGCAGTATTGCTGCATTATTATTTCCTAGTGGTGTTAAACTGTTACTCAGATGGGCATTTTGAGGAGGGCGCACTCCGTCAGTAATGCCAGGATGGCGATCATGTATCTGCTATTGGAGATCTGAAAGAAAAGAAAAACAATATTAAGTACAACATATATATTTTATAACACAATATTGCACTAGGAAAATGGTTGGCTTAGGTTGCTTTCACATATAAAGTCTTGTGGACTCAGTAGTGAAGTTGAAAAAAGTGGCATTTTTCATTTGGTTTCGGACTGGTTTCTCACCTGCAGAGAACCGAACTCTGGTGCACTTGGAAGCCAAACGAGACCTCCATTTTTTAGTGGACCAAAGTTCTGTTGTGTGGTCAGCACCAGAGTTTGATTGAGTTTTCACACCAGCAAAAAACAAATCTGACAAAACACACCAGAGCTCATCTCAAGCAAACCAAACAGCTCAAGTGTGAAAGCCCCATTAAACCCACACAGGGGGGAAATAGCAAGCACAATATAGAGAGAATATCAAAAAGGAAATAAGAATTAATACTTAAAGCCAATTTAAAAATATGCCAACTAGAGGTGGGGGAAAAAAATCAATACAGCATAGTATCACGATATTTTGCTTGGCAATATTATATTTATTCATGGCCGCCAAGTATAGATATTAAGTGTTCCGACGTCCGTATTTGCCTTTTTTTTTTTCTTTTTTCCCCCCCAAGGCCCCCTATATACTGGAGATACTGGTATCATATGAAACTAGAAGATCTAAGGAATCTTTAGGCACTGTGTCAGGATATTATGTCCGGGAGTTGTCAAAATAACTCAAACCTAGGCTTTTTCGTATGTTTCATTAAAAAAAAAATTCAGAGCAGTGAAGCTTGAAGTTGAGGAAAGTTTGATAAAAATGCTGCAGTTGTTGTCGTCCATACATGTTTGATATCAGTTCAGTTTGACTGAATACTTTGTTGGTCAGTCTGTGGCTTTGACTCTCATTGTGGAGAAATAAAAAGACTGAAGTGAGACGAATAGACTGAGAATTCTCTTATTTGACAAAACAATTCTTGATTAAATGTAATTTTGTAGACACAAAATGCAGTTAAACAGTTAAATCGCAAAATGCTTAAAATCACAATAATATCGTATCGTGACTCAAGTATCGGGATAAAATCGTATCGTGGAGCCTCTGCTGATTCACACCTCTAATGCCTACATTAACTAGGTAGTACTGAGACTTGTGTTTATTATTTTATCATTTATTTTTTTATGTTAGCGTATCTGTAACTTGCAATCCTGAAGAATCTAATAAAGCGGTTTCTGTCAGGTGGTACCTTGATCCTGCCGCCTGACTTGGCTGAGCCCAGAGCTGTGGTGACCTGGCTCAGGCTGCCTGCTGACAGATCCAGTCTGAAGTGTCTGTAGAAGTGGCTCTTCAGCCCCTGCACGAATCTCATCACCTCCTCAATGTCGATACTATCCTCATCCGTCTCCTCCTCGCCTTCCTTGCCTTTCCTCACACTGCTCCACAGGTCCCAGGCATCTTCAGGATTTACTGTGTAGGTGACCTGCAGCGGCGGCACAGCTGGTATTTCCCAAATCATTTTGAGGTGCTGGATGTTGGAGTCGTTGTGGCAGTTAGTCCATAACACCATCAGCCAGTTCAGGCTGGTTTGGCTGATTTCCAGAGGGCCGAAGCAGCAGTCGAAGGATTGCTGGAACCAGGATTTGACCAAAGTAGTGAGACCCTCGGCCCCGCTGCTGCCGAACAGCGGCAGACAGATGAAGTCCTTTGGAAGTGAGCGCAGGTACTCTGGGTTGCCGTTGATGCAGGTCAGCCAGCCGCTCCATATTGGCTTCTGTGGTTCGTCCTGCCTGCCAAATAAAGGCTTTGAGTGGATCTGTGGTGAGAAGAAAGCAGTTAGAAACAGCAGAAGGCACACTCAAGGTACAAAAAAAACAAGTACAGGGTTCCTACTAGAGCCCGACCAATATGGGATTTTTGACACTGATGCCAATACCGATTTTAGAGGGGGAACATTCACCAATAACCATAATGGTGACCAATATAGTAATTTTCTGAATGAAAATGAAACTATTTTATGTGGAATGTGCAACGATTTTAGAAACACTCCCACGAAAATTTTGCCAATAGTGTGCCACAGATTCATAAAACAGCCACACCCTTCCTATGAAAATATTGTTACTTTATGGAGGTTTTACTTTGAAAAGCAGCCTTGTCCTGGATTAAGCCACAGCTACATCTCAAGCTTTTATTCTTCTAAACTATTAGATGTATTTACTTTGAGGGGATTTTATTTTGAAAACAGCCTTGCTTTGGATTTCCTGGTAAGCCACAGTTATTGCACTTTTTACGAAAATGGTGAGACGAATAATACATAGCACACTATTCCCAATCAATCTGCACGTTTTGATTTATCATTAGGCAAAATAACCTTTTCAAAAGTAAAATTCAAGCACTTTAATGTGTTTCAAGCACCTTACAGCTGTGAGAAAATTCTACAGAAACATAACAAAACACAAAAAGGTTTCACATGTTCGAAAGGAGACTGGGCATCCACTATAACACAAAAAAATTCTCTTTTTTTTTTTTGTTGCTGAAATTTAGTCCATAGAATTCAGTGAACAATAATCCATTTGGTGTTTATGCTAAAAAACAACAACTTTGCACCACACATCCACCTGGCTAAGATTGACTTTGGATAAAAATTAAAATCACTTTCAGACCCTAAAACTAAAAAAATGTTACAATCAGCCTGAGAGCTTCTCTCTACCTCTACAGAATCATGTGTTTACTGCACCTGTATGAGGACAGTTTCAGCATCATTCTCCAACTCGGTCATCCCCTGCACCACGGAGAAACAGGCTCTGAAGGTGTTCTGCGCTGCTTCCACCTCCACTGCCAAACCTCGCTGCTTCTCTGCAGCAATAAAGGCTGAGAGCTGCCTGGAGTAGCTCTGCAGCTGAGTGTGTCTGAACTGATAGAGAGGAGTCACATACGACAGACGCCACTCTGTTTTCACCAGTAAGGCCAGCTGCTCCACATTCACTTTCTCCTTTCATATGAAAAGGGGCAGAAAGAGAAGATGAGCAAAGTAGTGTCAGAATTTTTGCTTTTTTCAAAATGCAGTTTAAGGCAAAACACAGTTTTTGTCATGCATCAAAATGTGCCATTTTTGCCTCCTGCATCTTAATATTTCTGTATACTGGGGTTACTAAAGAGGCTTTGAATTACATAAATGGGGTATCACTGGGAGGCTGAGACTCTTGTGGATTCAATGAGCCCACTTTTATCCAAGAGTGATTATGTTAGTCCCTGTAGTAGCCATGTCATTGCAGTGACGGCATTTCTAGAGTCTCACCTCACTGTATAACATGAGCTGCTGTTACCTTTAGAATAATCAGCCTCATGAAAATATACAACCACAAACTAGAGACATGCAGAGGATGTTTAGCTTTCCTACATTTGACAATTAGGTCATTTTTTAATCATTCTCAATTGCAAAATTGCATGATTCAGCATCAAATGTGTGTAACAAATGAAATCAACACAAAAATTGCTGCAACAATGGAATAAAAACATCAAGATAAGTATCCTGGGCTGACTCACAGTGATGTTTTGTAACTTTGGAGCCTTTCTGCTGGTGTTGAGCCTCCGTGCCGTCAATGCTGGAGTTAAGCCGAGGCGTGAAGAAGACAGCCGGTAGCTTTTACTTCTGCTCCTCCTCTGAACTGCAATACTGTTGAGGGGGGTCCTCGGCACACTGGAACACATACACAGACCATCATATCAGCTCACACATATCTGGTGTTTAGCAATAAAGGTGGTCATTGTAGGGCTCTTTCTACATTGTTTGTATAATGTATAATAATTTATAACAAAGTTCGTCATAACTAATAAAAAATTAAAAACTAAAATATATAGTTAAATCCACACTTTATCAGTGGAATTGAATACAAAACAGCCTTGGGACACACACCAAAACTAACAATAACTGCACTATAATGTATTGTTCCTTATTTTATTTTATTGTTTAAAGTGTTATTGCTTTTATATGTCCTGTTATTATTGCCAGTGTCTATTTATCGTTATTTTATCGATGCTTCTTTATACTGGAAATGTCCCCGTTGTGGGACTAATACAGGAATATCTTATGTTATTTTGTGTTATTGTGATCATAGACATATATACATATACATATACATATGTATATATGTCTATGATTGTGATAACAAGAGGCGCAACAAAAAGTCAAATTTAGACTAAGTAAAGTGCTCATTCTGACATATTATGCTAGCCGAATTGAAAAATGGAATCAATCGATTCGTAAAATATCTTAAGTCATTGTACGAGATAGGTACATTCAATGAAAATAAAGTAAACATTAAACTACTCGATTATTGAATGTACATTGGTGTAACAGTCTCTCCATAGGGAAGAAAACGGCCAGAATCGGTGCTCGCAGAGCCATGATGCACTTGCTGACTAAAGTGCTGCAAGTTCGTTGTTGCTAAGAAAATCATACATCAGAAAAACGTATTTTTTTAGTAAGAAATTCATAAAATTATACCTGGTACGATGTCGCTCCATGTCAAGCGTATCTGCCCAAACAGAAGAAAACAGGAAACTAATTTGAACAACGCGCTTTCCCAGGAGTCTGCGCGGTTAGAATCAGCCAATCACATCCCTCTGTGTTATTCTTCTTCTTCTTCTCTGACTTTTTTGACGGTTGGCAAACCAACACATTAATGTATTACTGCCACCTGCTGGACTCCAGTGTGAAGTGTGAAACTACAACATTATTAGTTGATTGTTTATACGCTACCTCCTTTTGGTTCAATTTAGAAAAATACGTATCAGAATGTAGTGTATAGTACTGACGAAAACGGATATTTGACTTGAATAGTCCTAATTTCACAGTTGATTAAACGTATTTAATTGACTTAATTAATATACTAGCAAAAATATCAGTGGTGGAAAATGATTCAGATCATAAATAAAAGTACTAATACCACACTGTCCAGGGGAGAACATACAAACTTTTTGTGTTCATGTGCACAATTTTGACTCTTCATACAGGAATGACTTCATTGTCTTTCCAATCTTCTGTTGTCCAACTTTGGTGAACCTATGTTGACTGTAGCCTCAGTGGTTGCCTGTTGTTAGCTGATAGGATCGGCACCCGGTGCGGTCTAATGGTGCTGTAGCCTGCTGTAGTCTGTTTCAAGGTTGGACGTGTTGTGTGTTCAGAGATGGTCTTCTGCATACCTTGGTTGTAACGAGTGGTTATTTGAGTTACTGTTGTCTTTCTATCATCTTGAAACAGTCTGGACATTCTCCTCTGACCTCTGGCATCAACAAGGCATTTGACACTGGATTTTTTCTTTTCAGATCATTCTAAGTCACTTTAATCACCTTTTCTTCCCAATTATGATGCTTGCTTTGAACTTCAGCAGCTTGTCCTTACCATGTATACATGCCTAGATGCATTGAGCTGGTATTTGTACAGGTGTACCTAATGTAGTGGCTGGATTGAGCTAATGTGTGTATTTCATCGTAACACGTGAAGTCACCTTCTATTTGGGAGCAAAAAGCTGATCCCCACATGCATACTTTCGAGTAAAGGGGGTTATGTGTAGTCTCAGAGTGAGGTAGGTTCAGGTGTGTCTCCTTGGAATTAATGTAAGTTAATGCAACATACTTCCGAGGGACAAAAATAAGTGTGTGTATTTGTATTGGTGTGTGTGCTTGTTTCAATCGCTGCCAGTTTCACATGAAACCGTTCCCCTCCCTGTTACCATGGAAACTGTGCCCTTTCCTTTTTTTTCTCGCCATGTATGGTGCTTCACCGTTTGTCTTTTTCTTTCTCTCCTTTTTAAAAAATAAATACTTTCCTCCACATTTCCAGTCCTGCCCTCACCCTTTATCTGTGGGGCCTGTGTCTGTGTCTTTCTGCATATGCATGCCTGTGTTTTTGCAAGTTCCTGTGTGTTGAATGCAGGGCTGTTCGATAGCACATACACTACCATACTTACAGTATGATGACCACATCAACAGCCAATCGGATTATCAGTAGCTGCTGGTGGGCTTCAACCAATGGGGGAGGCTCGCAGATGATGTGTGAGCAGAAGGGATGCAGGGCCATGGAAACTGCAGAGGGGGCTATTGAAGAGAGCAGCGCACTCTAGTGGCACCAGATGTCTTTGTTTATCCCCGTCTGCATGGATGAGTTCACCTTTCTGCTTGAGAAAACTTTTTTTTGCCTTGTGGTAGTTATTTAGACCCCCAGCTCAGAGTTTTGAACACTGGGCCAAAAAACCTTGATCCCAGTATTCAGTATTATTATTTTTTTTAAATTACATTTTCTAATTTAAATTAGTAAGGGTCGAGTTGGGATATTATGCGCTGCTTGGTCAAAAGAAAAAAAGAAAAGAAAAAAAGATGTGTGTGTGTGTGTGTGTGTGTGTGTGTGTGTGTGTGTGTATTTGAATGTTTGCCAAATATTCTTGAACAAGCTTTGACCTTGGCCACAAATATTATAATATATTATTATACTTAAAATTAAAATATTTTCCGCCAATAATTATGACATATTATTTTATAGTATATTATTGTATTTGACAATCAAATATTTTTTCTGATAATTATAGTATGTTATATTATAGTATTTATTAGTGTACTCTGAAGTTAAATTTATTATTAAATGATAAATAATAAATTATTTTATGAAAATTATATTTTTTTATATTATTGTATTATTATATTATATTGAAAATGTAATATTTTATTATAATTATCGTATATTTTTTTAGTATATAGTATATACTTTAAAAATAAATTACATTTAATGATATTTATAGTTAATTATATAATCGTACATAAATATACTTTAAAATTAAATCATAGTTTTTGAGTGTAGTATATTTTAATACTTTTCCACTCCATACAAAGTAGAAAAAGTTAAATAAACACACAAATATACATAGATTTTAAGTTAATAATTTTTTATGACATAGACAGTAAACTTGGTGAAGTTAGACCATTGTTCTATTAAAAGGGGTGTTTTATATTTTCTGCTCAGTTCTAAAAAAACTTTGAAATATAATTTACACTGACTTATTTTCCATGTTGTGTAAAAATGTTCTGTACCTCATAAGACGATGTTCAAAATGGAGCATTGGGAAGTACACGATTCCTTCCATCACCTCCAGGGGGCGTCACCAACGCATCTCAGGGCTGATCTTCCCGCACCTGAGGTAATTCCACCTGCGTCCCTGCACCTGCCACCTGCACCAGAGGAACTCCTGCACCTGCAGAAAGATTACATGAAAGTAAATCGACTTAATCCTCACATTATTACACAGTAATCGCCTCTAGCACGGTTCTCCAGAGCCTTTTGCCAAAAATGTTACCCATTTGATAAGAGAAAAGCCTTGAGATGTGCCTGATAATCATGCAATTACCAATGGGTAGCGTTGGGGATTATAACACTTCTATCACCTGTGTCAGGTTCCCATTGCCAGCGTCAAATAATGAAATAATAAAGATACTAAGCTGTCCCTTATTTTACTGAGGAACCTCCCTAAACACCCATGGGAATTTGCAAGCTTCCCTTTTTATAATCTGTGTGGGAAAATACATCTGTTTATTCATGTGGCTGACAGTCAATATGTGGGAAATACGTTATTACTGTCAGAGGAGACACCACAGAGGAATAAACTGCATGTAAAAGGGATGGAGATAAGAAGGGGAAAGGCTGACGTAAGGTGATGGGGTTTGGATGGTCGACGCTTGCGCGGGATACGCTGGATGCAACCGTGAAGAGAGATTAGGAAACTGCGCCTAAATCGGACCCCCCACTGAACGCCATCTTGGATCAGGCGCTGCTTAAATACGCAAGTCTGGACCGCCGCTCTCCCGCGCCATTCCGGCTCCGGGAGGACCAGTTTCCTGGACGATAGAGGGAGGAGCCTGGCATTTCTGGAAGTCGGAGGAACAGCCAGTCAAAGCCAGCCAGCATCTGAGCCAGCGTAGGAACTGGAGCAACGGTGGACGGAGGGTCGGCTGTGCTGGAATACGATATAATTTCAATATTTGAACGCACACACGGTTTGTGCAATAGAGTCGTCTTCGACATGCACGCTAAGGTCTTCCATTCGGGCTCGGGAAGCTGAAGCATATTGCAGCCCGGACGTATTCGGTGGGATAAGCCATCTGTGATACACTGGGTGTGCACAGCGCAATAACGGAGCGAGCCAACCGGTTATTCCATCGACAGCTAGCTCATATAAACCCAGCTAGCCAACCATTTTCGAGAGCCCCGTTAGCTTGCGGTGAAGGGAGCATCTTGGAAGTGTCCGTGGATGCTGCCGAGGGAGTCCTGTGTCTGCCAGTAGTAACAGTAAGATACAAACCCGAGGCATGCAAAGAGGGGTGTTTTTCTGCAAACGAGCGAGGAAATCTCCACGCCCTGGGGTCTGCTCTGTGGTTACTATTTAGCTAGCTTAGCCTACTGGGAGAGTAGCTCAAGAGAAGGTGGGGCCGCGGAGTGACAGCCTAGCTAATGTGGCTAGCCGGCTAACTCGGACTCTTGAGTGGCCACTGATTTTTTTCCTGTCACTGACACTGGTTGGGGTGATTAAAAATTACCAGGAGTGTGCAGTCTGGCACAAGAGCAAACCAAAGCAAAGCAGGTTATCATTGATTCCTTCCAAATCCGTGTGGGTGGGATATCTGGAGGAGAGCATCCTCCTTTACCTGTATGACCATGGCGGACGACGACGTGCTGTTCGAGGATGTCTATGAGCTATGCGAGGTGATTGGCAAGTAAGTACCACTTCCCATGATTGCCTGTTCTTGGACTGTTATGTATTATTTTTGCAGAGCTGCAAGGGTCATGCTCAATAGACTGGACACTGTTCTTATTTGGAGGCCTGCAGGTTTTTCAAGGGGAAAGTTCACAGGGTGGGTGGGTGAGGTGAGGTCGCCCCCTCATTCAACTTTATATTTTAATAGCAAGCATGTAATTACGTAATAAACTAGGAGTTGCAGATGTGCCTGACATCACGACCTCCATACAGAAATGTGAATGAGTATCAGACATGAACTTCTTTGATTGCAGGTGAAAAAAGAGGAAATAGTACAGGTCTTTGTGTCTTTCTTTGTCGTTTGAACATACTGTACAGATGAAAAACCCCAAGGTCCAAGTTAATATAATTTATTGCAGTTGGTGAGGAAATGAATTCTCACTCATAGCTGACAGCCTGGGTGTGAGACACAGGACATGTGGAAAAATGATCTGGCTGCACATCTAAAATGTCTGCACACTCGGACTGGGGAGTAACTCAACGTGATAATTTATCCCCAATCAAAGGAATGATAAACTCATATCATCATATACAGTTAAGTCATCTTAACTGACAACAATAAGCATGTACTAACTCATATTTCTCAGATGTGAAATGTTTTGAGCTGATGTCATTTGAAGATTGCGGTGTTATTTACATGAACACAGTTTAATGCAATAACTAACTGGACTCCAACTGGCAACCTTCCAGCCTATTACCTCAGAATACAATAGTGCATGCACACAGGACAGGGCTCTCCCTGCACAATAATGCAGGTGTGTAAAGGTCGACTTGGAACCCAATATTGTTGTCATTCATTCTTTGTGCTTTATTGTTAAACTCCTGCATGCTTATACCAATGAATTCAGCTTGTGGAAATACCCCAGTGTAGTTAACCAGATCTGTTGTCTCCACCTGATTACTCTGTATTTGGGTGCATGATTGTAGATACAGTCTGTGTGTAAAGTTGGAGGACATTTGTATTATTTTTTCTAAATAATATCACTTGTATACTCTCGTATAGGAATGAGGAGTATGCAAAAATAGGATTTACTTTGTGTTTATGTACTATTACTACCACCTTTACATATATTACAAATGACTTTTTAATTACCAGAAAGCATGCTACATCATGAGACATATCAAGCTATGAAATCAGGATAGAAGATATTGACTGTGTCGCCCAGCCCTACTGCAGACAGGATTTTCCTTCTCCTAATCCGTCTGTTTGACAACCACACCTGCATACAGTTACAGGCACACTGGCAAGCTGGTCAAACACTCTTAGAGAAGGCACAGATTTTTTTTTTAATACAGTTATGTTTTCATTAAAAAGCCAGAAGACTGACACAGGCACATTTTCACTATCATAAGCAAAGGTTTAAGGTGTAATTAAAATTGAAAATTGCCAAAGTATGCATGTGTGTGGTGAGAGACGGCTCCTCAACTCCTGCTAGGAGTAAGGCGGGAATGCTGACAGGCCCATCAGAGTCCTGGGCTGCCAGTCAGTCCCCTCCCCCCTGCAACCTCCACTCACTGGAGGGTCCATTAAGTTTGTTCTTGGGGAAAAGAGGCATGCTCTCTCCAGACCCTCAGGCCCTGTTCTATATCCTGGGACTTCCTGTTGTCTTGCTTACTAATTGATGGCGGGTCCAGGACTGCTACCTTGGAGTCCCAGTAACGGATGCAAGGAGCCACTGGGGAGCGTTAGTGCTGAATAGTTCAAACCGTCTACAAGTTTATATGGTTTAATTTGACAATACAGATCAGCCGGGGTGATAATTGCAGGGAATTTGAATTTGCATACTATTGTGAATGATAGATGGAAAAAATCTATTTTTATTCACTTTGCTTAACCTTCGGTGAAAATATTTACATTTATTGGCAGCTTGTTTCTTCCACCTTAGTTGTCAGAGGAGCAGAGATTTCCATTTAACATGTGTAATAACTAGAGCCTCAAACTGCCTGCAGGTATACCTATTTCCTCATGTTTATGTCTTTTTTTTAATCTTGTTTTATGTGTTTTATATATTTCCTCTGCATTGATTGGGTGGAGCACCCATCATTTTGTTGTACTCTTTGCAGTGTGCAATAAAAAGGCTATTCTATTCTATCTGGTGCAAAATCATCCCCATGGATCATGGTTAGTTAAATATTTATGCTATGAAACAATCAGTCAAAATTAATCAGCAATAATTGATTGTTTGATAAATGCCAAAACATTTTCCAGTTCTAGCTTCTCTAATGTGCAGATTTGCAGTTTTTTACTGTCAGTTTAATATATTTTTATTGTAAACGAGAGCCTGACAGATATATCTGTTAAGAGGTATTATTGGCCGATATTGGCCCATCAAAGGCATATCTGTATTGGTGTATATGCTGTCTGATATGTGCCGTGATGAAAACTTTTTAACACAATTTACAATGCAGAAAATGTTGCTTGGTGTGATTTAGAAATGGTGTTATTTGTGTTGTTTTATGTCTTTTATTCTTTATTTTCTCAGTTATTATTTACAGAATTGCCTGATGTTTAATATTTTTTAATAAGGTTTTCTGTTTGAGAAGGTCGCTTTCTGGGTACATTTGAGAATGGTGTAAAATCAGTACACAACCCACATAACAAAAAGTTATATTTTCCAACACCATATCAGGTATCAATTAATCATCCCATATCAGTCGGGCTCAAGTAATAGATGCTTGTTTTCAAGTAATGTCTTCTGCAAGAGGATTATACATCAAGGCTACATTTATATTTTAGCTGAAATGAAGTGAACTCCATCAGTTTGGACCTCCCTGCAGCTGTAAAGAAACACTAAGAAATACAGTATAAGTGAATACTTCTTCAGTTGTGCAGGTCATACAGTCCAGACAGGTCAGTAGAAGCATAATACACAAGCGCACAATAGTCTGGAGCATATTTTAAGCTTCAGTAAAGAAGCGAGATGCCACATTTATGTCACAGAAAAGACCAGAAAATCCCTCTCATCCTGCCAGTTCTTTTGTGAAACTGCAGTTGATGGATCAAGTGTGTTGAGTCCTGGTGTCTTGGGATGTGTTGCAGGAAGAAGGGGGGGATCATTTTTCCTCAGCCCTAAGGTGGGAGGGGAAGGGAGGCTGAGGCAGATCAATGGAGACAAGTGGAGTTGGGAATGGGATGGCCCTGAGGCTAAGGATATAAATAATGCCAGCAGACATTGACTGCAGCACTCTGCCATCTCCCACTTTGTTTTTACCCTCATGTTTTACTGTTAGCACTACTGTAGGTAGTGGACAACATGGCAGACAGCTGCAACTTGAGGATGATAATTAATTAAAATGTGAAATGGAAATGTGCTAAAGCCACAGGAAACCCTCATAAAAAACACATTCCTTGTTATCTCTTTTGGGTTGGAGAATATTCCTGCTCCGACATGTCAGCTTAACTTTGTAACAGAAGTTTGGCAGTTTTTGCTGTTAAAAAAGGGATAACAAGATCTATCTTCACACAAAATGGATTGAGGGCAAGATGATGTTTTGGTCCATCATTAATGGACTGATAGTTTGTGAACGAAGACCTCCTCTAGACATTCATTACTAAACTGACATTTTCTGAATGGATGTGAATGTCTAAGCAGCATAAAATGTGAATAAGTTGTTTTTTTTTCAATGTAGTTATTCTTTTTAACATGGCACTGAAATGAACGCATTAACAGTGTCTGAAATATACTCCAACCCTTTATCTTCTGCCATATTAGATTTGTCTCACTGCGGTAGTACACATGCATGTCTCCTGCTAACCTTTGACCTGAGCTCCTTTCAAACTTGTACATAAACCCTATTATCCAGCCCGTCCCTCCTTCAGACTCCTATTGTTACTCAGAGAAGTCGTCTATTATTGTCCCTGATCGGCTTGTGTCAGAGAGCAGCAGCCTGCCTGGGTGGGATTGAGCATTCGGGACGCCAGCAGTAATCATCTCCTTTGAACTCCAAATTGCAAAAAGAGCCATGTTCAGGGTGATTTCTACTGAAAGGCGGTTAGTAATTTCAACTGGGGGAAGTATTTTCTTTTCTATGCAACCTTTCTCTGTGATAGTACAACTTCAGCTCCCTATCCAGTAAGGCTACAACGATTATTTGCATTGTTGACTAGTGGATGTATAGAAAGATAAAAAACAGCTTTTTTAGTTAGAGCCTGACAGATAAATCAGTTGACGGATATTATCGGCAGAAAAAATGCCGAAACATTTTCCAGTTCTTGCTTCTCTTATGTGCAGATTTGCAGCTTGTCTCCCAATTTTTTTTGCTGTCAATTTACTATATTTTCATTTTAAACTAGGGCCTGACAGATATATCAGTTAACTGGTATTATCAGCCAATATTGGCCAATCAAAGGCATATCAGTATTGGTGTATATGCTGTCTGATATGTGTGGTTTTGAAAACTTTTTTTACACAATATATAATGCAGAAAATGTAGGTTGGTGTGATTTAGAAATGGTGTTTGCGCCTAATTTCTTTCTTTATTTATATTTCTAAATAGTCTGAAACTGAACAGTGATAATGTTTATTTAGCTATTTATTTAATTCCTATTTAATCTTAATTTTCTCAATTATCCTTTATACATACATATAACACTGATATTGTATATAACCATATCGGTTATCGATTACCTTTCCCCCTTCTAAAATCAGTATCGTTTTTAAAAAAAACAACATATCTCATATTTAGCTGAAAAGTTTAGAGTTTTTGACAGACAAAACAAGACATTTATTATTAATGATATTATTTTAACCACTGCCTTCTTTTCATTTTCTGCAAAAAAAATTGCTTTTGCATGCAGAGAGCTTAGCAAAACCTGCATATGTCTGTGTAGCAGGGATATAAAGAGACACATGGCCTGTCTGATTTTACAGGTCATGCATGTAAATGTTCATTTAACTCCCCCATGGTTATACTAGCCTTAATTCAATACAGGAAGATCAAACAGGTCAGGTGTCAGTTCAACTTGTGACTGGATTAACTCTGGTGAAAGATGACACGAGCTATTGAACAGCCATAAGCAGTGCAGGCCCTGCTCATTACATGCTCATTGTTTGGAGCTTACATAGTAAATATGTGATGATGATGTGATATGAACATAAAGCGCTAACCACAAGCCTGTTTTTGAGATTTCAGCTCTAGTTGAAGTGCTAGCAAAGCGCTGAAGCAATTGAATCCATTTCTGTCTGTAATGATTCTGTTTGAATAGGACTTAGGTTGTTGAGAAGCACTATTGCAGTCACAGTGCTCTTTATTTCAGCCCTGGGGTGCTCATTAGAGCAAAGGATATTGGGATGTGCGACTCACTCTAAACCAATGAAGTGATCAGCCCTCTGGCTTATTCTGTGTTGGATAATTAAATTGCTTGGACGACATTTAAATCTGAAATTTTCATTGATTGTTTGATAGTTTTTTAGTGGTCTAATGCAAGTTTCTCCCCGAACAGACAAAACCTTTAGAATACAAATCTCAAACAAAATGCTTTGCTGCAGGCTTCGCTACAAATTAAGCAACTAGTAGCATTTGTTTCAGTTTGTCTTGCATGTTTTTGGTAGCTTATTTAAAACGTAAGACACCGTTTTTCAGGAACAAGCTGCAAATCAACTAGAAATGGTGAATATTTTGGCTTTTTTTTCTATAACTTGCATTTATCAAACAGTAAATTATTGCTGATTGATTTGACTGATTGTTCCCACAACCCACGGGGATGATTTTGCACCAGTTATCTGTTTATTAGGTATACCTGCAGGCAGTTTGAGGCGGTTTCTTGTAATAGGAGGCAGTAAACCTGTCTTAGTGAAGCATTGTTATGTGTCAGATGGGTCTTAATTAATCCCTAGTGATTTGAGATGCTACACTTGATGTTTGTGCTATTTTGAATTGCATATGAAGATAGCTTTAGTATTCCGTTCTCTCATTTATGTAAATGGTGTTGGAGAGAGTCGGTTTGCTAGACAGCCCAGGGTTCAAGGCCCCGCTTGGCACGCATCCACTGAGCTGGAGTGTCCTGAAGCAGAGACTGAATTCCTGCTGGGATCAATAAAGTATCATGTTATTGAATGTGTCATCTTCCCATCTGTTTTGCAGAGGGAGATATCACGAGAGAGTAATGTCTGTGTCATTAAAAAGTAATGTCAGGTATTTTCAGGTTGCCTTTGGCAGTGAAATTTGTTTGTGTTGTGATTTGTTGATGTGAAACCTGTGCCAAGTGTCGAGCTGTGTGTCGAAACTTTGCTTATCCTATATACACTCACCTTCCACTATATTAGGTACACCTTGCTAGTACCATGTTGGACTCAGAACTGCCTTAGTTCTTCGTGGCACAGATTCAACATGGTGCTGGGAACGATCCTCAGAGATTTTGTTCCATATTGACATGAAAGCCTCACGCAATGCTGCAGATTTCTGCTCTGTTGGATTGAGATCTGGAGGCCAGTGGAGTACAGTGAACTCATTGTCATGTTTGAGATGATTTGAGCTTTGTGACATGGCACGTTATCCTGCTGGAAGTTTCCATCACAAGATAATACACTTTCTTCTTGATTCTGATGCTCGTTTTGAACTCCAGTAGCTCGTCTTCACCATGTCTACATGCCTAAATGCATGGAGTTGCTGCCATGTGATTGGCTGATTAGACATTTGCGTTAACGAGCAATTGAAGAGGTGTACCTAATGTAGTGGTTTTTATAGTTTTCTTGCACTAGAACAATTTCTTTTGAACATCCTCTCCATGTACAGTATATGCTTCTTTAAGCTGCCCACACACAGCAGATCAATAGTTGTGAATGGATGGTGTAAAGTTTCTTTCAGACTACAATACCAGACTACGGTGCTTTAAACAAACCTGGGCCCCCTTCTGGTTTATGTAGAGGGAAGGATTTTCTGCCAAAGCTTTAGAACCTCCTGAGGGGGTCTCTGCTCTAAATTTCAATTTGCAAACGGAATACTAATTTCCCCCGCTAATATTCAAAGGGATCTCTAATTTGCATAAGGAAGCACTCTGGATTATTGTTGCTTAGACACTCACAGGCTACAGTTGAACAGCCCTGAACTTTGTTGAACTTGTGAAATTAACAGCTTTGCACTTGAGCTCAGTTCGGGCAGTAGGGCAAACAGCACTTATCCTACAAGCCTTCTGTTGGAATCACTTTTATGTTGCTTTTCCCCCTTTTCAAAGCTCATGCCTGCATACAAAATCCGTAATAGGTAATCTGTATCCCTGGGCGTCATCTCTAACCCGACTATCCCTTATTATTCTTCCACCTTTTATTAAGAATTCGGGGTTGTGGGCAGTGGGTTTTTAAGGGGAGATAGCAGGTCAATAATAAATGCTGCATAGAAGTGGTGGACATCATGTGAAAGCTGTAAACCTGAAGATTGATTTGAGTTGTTGTGGTTGTTGTGGACCTTTCTGAAGTCCATTACCAAGCTCAACTATGTCCCTTAAGTTATTGCAGCAATTTCTGGGTCAATACCATTTGATACACACATCTGGTGCTGAATTTGGCATACAAGAATGTATAAAAATGGTCAAAAACCTTCAGAATATTACACCAATACACCAAGACCTTTGGAACAACACAGAAAAATCCATGCTGTGATTTGGTTTCAAAAACTTTGGACATTTCTGTATTTTCAGCAATTGGATGACGAGCACTTCTATTCTCTAAACTGCTGCCCTTATTGTCAATATCCCAAGCTATATATCAAGCTATATATCCTCTCAATGCTCCAGGTCTCTAGTTTGTGACTGTAAAGTTTCATAAGGCTGTGATTATCCTAGAGGTCACAGCAGGTCATGTTTTAAAGTCAGGTCAAGATTCAAGAAATGCTTTCACTGCAATGAACTGGCTACTACAGGGACTAACATCATCCCGCACGAATAAAAAACATAAAACTCCTTAGATTCCTTAGATCTTCTAGTTACATATGATACCAGAATCTTCAATATACCCCTAAAAACCTGCTACAGCCTCTGATAAAGCTGTGTAATGATACCACTTACATACATGCCACTTTTTTAAAAACATTAAACAATCAAAAAATGCTTTGATATTACTATTACTATGTCACTGTGCATATTGCTTGTTTGCAGTGAAGCTTGTTGAATGCAATGCTTTTTCAGAAAATCTATTGTAAATGATGATGTCCAGAAAATGACCGGTGTAGGCTTGTCACCATATGCCACAGATGATAAAAAGCGCAACAACCCAGATCATTTACTTGGCTCGGGATGAGAACAGACACCAATAGTTTATCTACCTTAGAAACTCAAAATCACATTTCTGTATCTCACAGCTGTGCAAACATTTCCCTCCTAAAATATTTTGGGACGGACTAACCGAGTGAATTATGCTAGCTGCTGGCCTCAGCTAAAGAGCAAAATGCTGCTTTAAGCAAAGATGGTTGCTCTCAGGAGAGCCGTGCTGGTGAGTCTGCAGCTACAGATGTGTCCTGTCCCTGTTTAAGAGACAGAAAAAAAAACAGACCTGAGAGGAAATTTGGCTCACAGCCAGCAGAGATGTTAAAAATGCACCTAATATCTCTGATTTACATAGTGCAGAGAGCTGAAATGAGCCTCTGAGCAGTCTGTAAAGATTGCCACTTTGGGCTAATGTTTGATGACTGCCGCTGTCGGATGTGAGCCATGTGTGGGCGTTTTGTATGAGCCCACTCAGCACAGCTGTGGTGATGTCAGTACGGCATGCGGCCTCTTTGCTTCCTCACCCTCACTCTCTCTCTCTCTCTCTCTCTCCTCTTACACTTATAATGCCTCTATAATAGCTACTGTACATGGCTGAATGGTCATTTAATTTTTTATTTTATTCCAGATGATGAGATGAATTGCATTCTAATTTATTAAATTAAATACTTGCAGCGCACAACTGTTGTAGAAACGGCACCATTCGGGGGAATTGATTCCGTGCAGCTCTCTTGAATTGACAGCCAAGATTACAAATGGGGTTGATGCATAAAATCTGGCAGGTTCACCCAACCCCACCTCATTGCTTAATGGCGGTAATGAGTTTTATTGACACACATTAGATCGGTGCCAAGATGGCCTTAGCCTCACTGCATCATTTGTATCCTTTCGGTTGCAGCCACCAGCTTAACAATATTCACCAGTGAAACACACCTCTGAGGCTCTTTTTCAATAAGAAACACAGCTGCTACGACACATCAACCCAGGGGTGCAAAGGTCAGCGGGTTGCAGGATTCCTGTGAGGAAAGAGTGTTGTGTTTTAAGGTTTTCTCGGCCTCAGAGCGTGCACATGCTGCCTGCGTTTGTTTGCATGTGTTAATCATTACAACAGATGTGAGACAAATGTGAGATCAAATCTGCACCAGCCCCCATACTCAACATGCACTGTTACACACTTTAATGGAACGGCTTCTACTGTTTGTTTGACAATGACATTGTAAGAAAACTTAATTTGTGTATTCAGTTTAACTGGCTTTTAATGGCCACCACTTTGTTTTATCAAAATGGGCGTTCTTGTGTGTGTGTGTCTCCAGTAGCATTGGTTCCGCCTCTGAGGATTGTTGACTTGGGAGATGTAGAGACAGCTGTAACACGGCAGGGGTGTGTGTGTGTGTGTCTGTGTGTAATTCTCAGTGGGCTAGGAGAAACAAAAATGTGCAAATGCCTCGGCTTTGAGAGCCGGTTCCCGCCACTTTGTCACTGATGTAATCTCATGCTTGGTGCCTGGGCATAATGAGAAACGATTACCATATACACCTGTGAGACTAATGAAATACATTTCTATATCGCATGGTGCAGCTTGGACTGTGTGCAAATACTCAGGGTTGTTTACAACAAACTTTCTACTAAATATCTGTTTCACACGCTCAGCAAAAAATACCTAAATATTTTTTGGCACTTTTGGCACCAGAAAGGGTTTCTAGGAAATGGGATCACATAATGCGTGGCATGTGGCAAGTCAAAACCTGTTTCTAGAGCCTGACAGATATATTGTTTCAGGGAAATTATTGGCCTATCAAAGGCATATCGGTGTCTGTATATATGCTGTCCGATATGTGCCGTTATGAAAACTTTTTATACAATATATAATGCAGATTTGTGGCATGATTTAGAAATAGTGTTAGCTATTCTTTTTTTTTTTTTAATTGTCAGTAATTAACTGAAACTGTACAGCAATGATCTATTTAGCTTTTTTTTTTCCTATTTATTCTTTATTTTCTCATTATCATTTATAGAATTGGCTGATAATTATTATTTAATAAAGCTTTATGTTTGAGAAAGTAGCTCTCATCTTACAGAGTGGTCAAAATCGGTGCGCAATCCACAAAAAAAGGTATTTTTAAAATTCCATCTCAATAAATTACTATATCAGCCGCTATATCAGTTATTGATGAATTTTCCCCTCTAAAATCAGTATCAGCATCAGTCTCAAAAATCCCATATCTGTCGGGCTCTAGTGTTGATGAAAGCTTATGCTGTGCTTTCCTATTACAAAAAGTCTGTTGGGACTTCCTCAAACATTACAGAAATCTTGAGTGAATCTTACTTATTTACTGCAAAATCTGACAAGAGAATGACTTTATCCTGACAGGAACAACGTGCCTTCTCGCCTCCATATGTCAGACCCTTTTGCAGTTTTATTATGAAAGTACAACCTTACAATATCTGCCACCCCATTTTTCCAGAAATAAACCTTGCAGGGTAGGTCTCCCTTGCTCAGGTCTCTATAATAAGGCTTTTATTTTAGCTTTTACAGCTGTGCTGCACACCACTGCTCTATAATTCCCACTGGCACGAGCAGGGCTCCGATGCCCAGCTAACCACTCACTGTAAATCCAGAATATTTTCAGAAATGGCACCACGTCTGCACTCGGCTGGTGTGTGTGTGTGCGGTTGTGTGCATGCGATTATGTCTACATGTGTTCCTTGTAAGCGCGGAGAAATCCTATCTGCACGGAGGTTTGTGTCTGTGTTTTGTCACTAATGCAGCGTGTGTGTGTGTGTGTGTGTGTGTGTGTGTTGCAGGGGTCCCTTCAGCGTGGTGAGGCGCTGCATCAACAGGGACACAGGCCAGCAGTTTGCTGTGAAGATCGTGGATGTGGCCAGCTTCACCTCCAGCCCTGGCCTCAGCACAGAAGGTGAGCAACACCACAGACCTGCTTTGAACTGTGGCTGCAATTAAATCTGAGTGTTTGTTGTCATGCACTGGGAGCACCAGATGGGTGGGGTTACATCCAGGATCAGGAGAGGAGAGACTTTAAACCTACTCCTGTCTTTTTAGTTTACAGGTACATAGGGTCATGTTTTTAACTTATAGATATCAGCATGAAACTTCCCCAGTTTGTCTTTTACATTAAGACATTATTTTTCTGCATTACAAGTTTTCTGAAATTTCATTTTTAGATGTGCAAATGAGGTGTTAACTCATTAAATATGCCATAATTTGCATATATTTCAAGGACATACATCTGAACATTGGATACATTTTCAGATGTAATTTTAAATTTATTTTGATATGTTAGATTCAACAGTTTTTACAGAAGGAAAGTAGGATATCTGCTTTTATCATTTCATAAATCAGAAAATACGGCCTAAAGCCATCACTAATTTAGACTATGTTCACGGTACTACACGCTGCAATAGAATGAGAACTCTTTGTAGAAATCTACAAAATATAGTAAGAATATACACCTAAATGTTTGTTTTGGATGTTTTCTTTCCACTATTCTGAAAGGAGACATGTTGTGGGAGAAAAATAGCTCAAAGCCTGGAAATGTTTGGAATAATCTGTTTGAACCAGATATCAAACACCAAGGCACAGACAGTGTTTTATGGTATTCACACACACAAATAAATGAGGCATCATGTCACACATGCTGCACCCAGATGAATAATACGTTGGAACTGCATTTGTTTGCCCGTTTGCGTGTACAAACTGGCGAGGTTTGTTGTGTAGAGTGTGCACGCCATGTCTCACCATGTGGTCTGTGCTTTGTCATGCTGAGGTCTGTGCATGTGTGTCTGAAAGAGATGGAGACACAAATCATAGGTGCGTGTGTGTGTGTGTTGGTGCTAATGTTGGCGTTCACTATGTGCCATCTGTGATGCCCCAGTCAGAGATTAGCCTGGTGGCCAATAACAGCAGGGCAAGGAAATGACCCAGGGGAGGGAAAGCAGGAGAAGTGGAGATTTACACCAGTGTTTCCCTAAAACAAAGTCCTAAATTCCAATGCTAGTACATTTTCATACTTCAAATGTAAATCATCTAACAAATTTATTCTAAAGTTTTTGCTTGGTCAGCTGCACCAAGCATGCTTAATGTCTGCTTCCTTGCAGTATTTATGGTGACAAGAAGGATGTTCACATAGATAAAAGGCAGTATTTATGATTAGAGCCTGACCTATATGCATGTATGTATATTTATATAAATGTGTATATAAAATAGACCTGTTTTTATGTGGATTGTGCACCAATTTTTTTCATCACCCTGTAAAGTTTCCCTTTATTAAATAATATTTACTATGATACATTATACAAACAATGTATTACTTTATCAGACAATTCTATAAATGAGGGAATACAAATAAAACCTAATTACTGTTCAGTTTCAGTCAATTGACTAAAAAAAATAATACATAAAGATTGAACACCATTTCTGAACATCAATGTCAAGCAACATTTTCTGCATTATATATTGTGTAAAAAATAGGGATGTGCATTTCAGGCAAAAGTACTATTCGATAATCGTGGGGTACTAATCAATTAATATTCGAATGTTCGATTAAAAAATAAAAGCACATTTAAACACAGGATCCAGGATGCCGTTCCAACAATTTATTTACTCCAACTGCATGGTCAACAGTAGCATGGGTGAGGATACATGATGATTGTTATTCCTTTAACTCACTTCATTAATGCATCCACATGGTTTTCATTTACTGGAAAAACAGGAATAAACTCTAGTATAACAAGAACACAACTACAATTAATTTAATTTAAACAATGCATGCCATATCAACCAACTAGATTAAACATAAGGTTAAACAGATAACGCAAGGTGAACTCACATCCATTCTCTTTGTTCTGGCTTGTGTTTGGAGGGAATCTCAGGCCTGGAAGGCTGGGCTTTATAGACTTGGGGGGCGTGGCCATCTCCTGAGTGACAGGGTGATGCTATGGGCTGTTTGGGGACTTGTGATATAACACAAGGTGAAGGCAGTTGCAAGTTGTTTGTTTTGTGCAACAAACTGTCCAAAATCCCTAAAGATTCAGTATGTACCATTAAAAATGCAGTAAAGTATCAAATCTGACCTTTGATAGGTTGCAACCAGTTCATTTTCTTTGACATTTTTGGCTTTGGATTTTGTAAATGGATTTCCTGTCAACATTATGGTTACAGCCATTTTATTTAAATTATTACAGTCATCTGTGTGAGTGTAGTCATATTGTGGTTAGGTGCACAAGTGAAAGTAATCATTATTAAACAATAGTTTTGTATTAAATATTGGATTAAATTCTGTTCAATCACATCATTTCTTTAAAATAAAATGATTGACCATCTGAAATATTATGTGAATATTTAATGAATCAGGAAAGAGTGAAAACCCTAACTTCAGGCGAGAAGAAACTACTTTTCTGACACCGACATTTCTGACATTTTAAAAAGTCACCAGAGAAGAAATAAGCTAAGGGACACTCAAAGTGGCAAGGTAGAGAACTGGAGTGCAGCCAGATCTGAGAGTGGTTTCCTGGGACCGTATACCTCAGCCTATTAGGAAAGAACCTGCGTCAGCACAAATGTGAGTGAAAAAGGAAAAAGAGACAGAACGGCTACAAACATTCATCGTTATGTATGAATATATCTGTGAGTGTGAGCATGTGAGGGAGCTGGACGAACAAATGATTAATGGTGTCATTAGGAGTTTGTGAGTATTGAACAGTGTCTGGATTTGTAGAATTTAATAAAGATGAATACAGAGGCTGAACTAGTGAGCACTCTCAATCAACATTGAAGCTTTAGGGGTCTTGAAAAATACAATAGTGCAATTTGCAGTATTATTAGTTAGATGTGTATTGGTAATGAACATATTGGAAATGTAATTCGTCCTGCAGACAAACTAACACCAGAGCATCATCGAGCATTTCAGTGTGACTTCTACTGATTCTCGCTTTTTCATACTGTGTTTTTCGCCAAAGTGCCACCAGGATCTGTGCCGGTATTTCGCCATAGGACATGCATACTAAATATAATAAATTGGAATATTGGCGTCCATTCATGTTGCATCGCAGAACAAGGTGTGAGGAGACATAGTGGTGTGCAGCAGAGCAGCAGCAGTATTGTACAATATCGGAGACGGTATTGGCGAGTTCATTCAAAATGTGCTTTTATGCTGTTTCTCACTGTAGAGATTCTACAAACTCAAGCAAAGTTGTTCTGCATTTTGATTACTGTTGACTCAAGTGAGAGGCGTGTTCCTGATGATTAGGTGTGTAACGATACATGGATATAAGCCAATATGCATCAATGCAATGCCCAAACATCGATGCATATCGCCTTCTTTAATATATGCTTTTATTTTGACAGTCTGCCTGTTTTGTTTTGAGGAGTAAGCTGAGCACACAGATAGAACCGATCTTGGGAATGCACTTAATAGTGAACAGAAAGTCTATTTTTTATTATTTGCATAAAAAGAAGGATTGTTTTTGATTTAAATATCTGGAAGAGCTCAGAAATAAAATGGTCAAATCATATTTTCGCTATGATCGCTAGCCCCTGAACAGGATCAAAATCGTACCGCGGCTGTGATATTGGCAAATATCGTGGTGTATGTAAAATATATATATCTGTATATATATGTAAAAAAGTGGTTGCCACGGATTGGCAATTTTGCCAAAAATATACTATTTGCACTAACCAGATCCTGTAAAAAAAAAAAAAAAATCTGCACTCTTTATTGCAACTGTGAAGCCATAATTTATTCTTCTGCAGCAAACCATCATGTGACAAATATTCAGTGAAGTGAAGAGAAAATGCAAATATTTCAATAAGTGAAGCATGTGGAGTATGAAATGTGAACATGAAATTCTGTATATGTAGATTACATTTTATTCCAATTTCAAACAAAAAAGGCACATTAAAATTGAAGGCGAAGGGTCACACAAGGTGTAAATATCGCGGATTTAAATGGAAATCTGAAAGGGCCTTATGTATTCAAACCGACGGAGAGATGTTGCATTTTAATCTTTCTGTTTCTGAGTTTAAATAAAGTGTGTTTTACATGAGTTAACAACCCCATTCAGCTAGTCTCAGTTCGGTGGAAGAGAATTTAGAAGCTTATATTTTAATAAGTAAAAAAAAAAAAGAATAGGTCCAAATACAAAGAAGGTAAGATGGTATGAGCCAAGTACCTCAGACGCAAATGGCGAGACCTTATCCATAAAATTACCATGCAGCAAAGCGAGTGAAACTATTTACCCTTGCATCACAAATCCAAGTCTAGCCAAGGCCTTGCATGTAAGAACTGATTTGGAATCGGCCCAGTAAATGGCATTGCTTTCATTCAGACCGTTCCAGGCCTCTCTGGCTCCCTCGCTCTGTCTGAGTGGTTTCCTCGTTGCGGTGCGGACACTGGGCAGCATTGTTACGTTTGAGAATAGATACTCAAAGAGACGGGCCGGGGACGAGTGTAAAGAGGAGAGAAATAATGAAAGCAAAGGAACAGTAGAATGGGGCCTCTGTAGTGGGGACACAGCGTCATTTCTCTGTGTTGCATAATGATACTGGTCTGTCACGACACAATGAGCACGCACACACACACACACACACACATACAAGATCAGTAGACTTGCAGATGGGGAGCGGAGTGTGTAAATGAGGTTTTTATGGAGTGAGGAGCTCAACAACAGCACATTATGTCTGTCAGCTTTCCTCAGCAGTCTGCGTTAACTCTGTCTCACCACTCGGAGCTCCAGTTGCTGGTCGTTCTACTCAATATTTTCCTTTTTTAAAAGAGAGCAGTATTTACCTTCAGTGTCTTTAATAAGGCCGTATCAAGAGTCACGCTGTAGGTGTCCGGGTGATAATGAGAGGGGAGGGGCTTAGCCAGATGTTCATTTAAAGTGGTATTCTACATCTGCTAGATCCCAACATGTGAAAGCTCACCTTGTCAGCTCTATAAAGAAAGGAAACCCCTCTGTGTTCACACTGAATGCTCTGTGATTCCCTCTGGTGGTGAAGCGGGGACATGGCACGTCTGTTGAGGTGTTGAGAGGGAGGAGGGTGGCATGCTGGCCGCGTCCTCTTTGCTTTTCATCTCCTTAACTTGTCACCAAGGGACGTAAAAAGGATTTAACAAGGCACCAGCTGAACCCAAAATGAGCATCTCAGCAGAGGAGCTGTCTGTCTTTCTCAAGGGAACATCAGGGATTTATGATGATTTTTAAAAATATGTTTAATAGAGGCTGACTGATGATGATGCAAAACTGATTATAAAAGGGGTAAATTAATTCATAACCCATATGGTGGCCGATATTGTAATTTTTGAGCTGGAATGAAAATAGACCTTTTTGTATGTGGATTGTGCACCGATTTTTCACCACTCTGCAAATGTGCCCAGAGGACTACTTTCTCAAACATAACACTTGATAAAATAAACATTGTTATACATTATACAAACGATGTAACATTGACAGCTAATTGTATCAATGATAACTGAGAAAATAAAGAAAAACTAAGAGTAAAATAAATAAATAGAAAAATAGTTACAGTTTCAATCTGTTGCTGAATATTTAAAAAAGAAAATCTAACACTATTTCTAATTCAAGCCAAGCTACTTTTTCTGCATATAATATTGTGTGAAAAAGTTTTAATAAGAGCACATAAAATTAGTGCAGCATGTGGATCTCCCCCCCCCCCACCCCCCCCCCACCCAATATCGGGAACATAATAGATTTTTTTTTTAAAACAATATTCCCAAAATGCCTTTTCTTTTTCTTTTTTAAATGATATATTAGCACTATCAGTGTTATACTGCACAAATGACAGTTTTGAGTTCTCTCTACTTCTAACCATTTTTTTGTATTTGTATGACAATTTTTTATTTTGGAGGTGTAAAAGGAAAAGATTGTCGTACAAACAAGGAAAAAGAAAAGCAAGGTAGAAAAGAAAAGACACAGTTTCAAACAGTAAAATAATGCAAAAGAAATAATAAATTAGTTTATGTCAGAAAAGGAGTGGTAAAGAAGTGCAAACTTATTAAATCCCACCCCTTCTCCCCCAGTTATATATAAGCATATAGTGTAAGTGCAAAATAAAGACATGTACAAAAATCCCCGCAAACACCTGGTTATTTTCAACCACTTTCTCTCATGAGAATCATGTTTTTGTGCTTATTTTTAAACTGGTTTATGTTGGAGCATATCTAAGTTCCATCTTGAGACTGCTTGTGGTTAACACCAATCAAACTTTGCAACATTAGCCGGGGAAATAACCTAAATAATCAGATGAAACTTAACACACTTGTTGTTGGATGTAAATAAACTCTCACCATGTCCTTCTATCTAATTTCTCTGTTGCAGATCTGAAGCGGGAGGCCAGCATCTGCCACATGCTGAAGCACCCTCACATCGTGGAGCTGCTGGAGACCTACAGCTCTGACGGCATGCTCTACATGGTCTTTGAATTGTGAGTGTGTGCTGTGTTGCACGCTCTACTGGCCACAAAACATTGCATTTCACACCTTTTCTTCTGGGTAATATTATGTCTTGTTTGGGCAGGAACCATCTTTTTCCACCACAGTTCCACATCAGTCAAACACTCCTCCTGTCCAGCTTCTGAATATATATTCATGCATCTTTTTCAAGAGAACACAATATATAGATGCGGTGCGATGATCTACTTAAGCAGACTGATCTAACAGACTAAATTTACCAGAAGTTGGCAGATGGTTGTGCATGGTGTTTCACACATTAACACCAACACGAGCATCCCCCTCACTTTCAGAAGTATTAGAGGCCCGAGCGGAAATGAAATGTGTCAAAACTGAGGCGTTAGCTGTATATCTGAAAAGTATGTCTCGGCAAAATGTCAATAATTAATGGTATATTTGCATATGTTTTGTTGAAGAGGATTAAATAAAGAAATTATTGTCGGATACAGTTCCAAAGAGATGAGAAATCATATATAATTCAGCTCTATATGTGTCTATAATAGTGAATATTTTAGTCAGAAGTTTTTTTAAAAGTTCCCAAAAAATATATTTTATTCAAATTTCTTAGATCAGACAAAAGTATGTCCAAAAATGATGACAGAAACAAAGAGAAAAATAAAGAAAGAGAGGAAAATAGATGAATAAAAAAGTCACATTGTGGTTATTTGATTTTATGGTCATGTGAAGATTTGAATCTGAGGTTGATAGAAACAGTTTTTTGGATTACAAATGATAAGTGCTGAAATACAGGCAACTAGCAACAAAGTCATAGTGAAATTTGCAGATTTATTTAAATTGCATGTCAGTGTTAAAGTATATAAATCCACAGGAGACGTAGGAGAGTCAGAGAACACCTCGCCCTCCCTTGTACATGTAATTTTCTAGTTAATTTGTTCCCTCCATGGAGTTTATGTTGCGAATCTGTATCCCATATCATCCTGAAAACTTCCCTGGGGATTGTTTCTACCTGAGAAGCGCTGTAATGAGAATATAGTGCCGTCATAAAAGGACGATGTAGATATGTGTAGAAACCTGATTCTGACTTCTCTCTCTTGCTCTTCTCAGTATGGATGGAGCAGACCTGTGCTTTGAAATCGTGAAGAGAGCCGATGCTGGGTTTGTGTACAGTGAAGCAGTGGCCAGGTAGGACACACAGCCTGGGAACTGTGGGCAGAGCATTTTAAATATTAATAGAGCCTGAAATAAACAACAATTTGTGGATGCCCTAAATGATCTCTCCCTCCTCTCCTTCCTCACGTCTGTTTCTGCTTTCTGTGCATCCACCCAGCCACTACATGAGGCAGATTCTGGAGGCACTCCGGTACTGCCACGACAACAATGTGATTCACCGCGACGTAAAGGTGAGATCTCGCCTTTTGTGTCACCGACTGTGAAACCACCAAACATGTCACTGTTGCGAACATAAAAGTCAGAAATATAACAGTTTACCAGAAAACATTAACACCCACAACATCTGCTCTTTACATGCACTTCTAGTTAAAAGGCTCCACAGGATCTAAAGTGTTAACCACAAAGTAAGTTTGCATGTGAGGGCCTTTGGGGGTCTCCTGTCAACCTTGGTGGGGATTTTCACATGAAGTGGCTAAATGAGACCACAATGGTTGTCTGGAACATTAAATGTCATCACGCTGGCACAGAGTCTGTTTTACAGCCTCTAGTCGTGTTTTTCAGCTCTTGCAAACTTTTGTAGATTGTAGATTGAGTTAATAAACAATTTATTAGACTGCGGTTTCACTGGCTTGTCAAAACGGCTGGTTAGCTTGTCAGCGATCGATGTTCAAGTCATGCGATCATGGTGTAGTTAACTATAGCATAGCATTAGCTTTTTACTTCTGTCTGCTGCAGTAACACTTCAAACATCATAAAAGTGGTGTTCACTTGGGAAGATTATCCTGCTGAACATAACTCGTCAGTATCAGAAACGTGTTTGCCACAGAGATTATTTTCTGCAATGATCTGAAATCCAATGCAGAAATCCCATAGAGGAATTTCTCTCTCTGTTTTTCAACAGACATAATAGTTTCAAACACACATTCAACTCACACTCACTGTCCAGTCTCTCATGGTAGTGCTGAAATAAAATAAAATAACTCCAAATGCATGCACCAATATCTATAATAGGACACATTAACAACATTATACATAGTCATGAAAGATTTAAAGGAACTAAAGTGTTAACCACAAACCACATGGCAGTGCAATTACCATGTGCACTGCAATTTCTTCATCTGCAACCATGTGGTTCTGACCCATCATGCAACTGACACGACCTCATATTTCCCACAATGCCCTCAACTAGACTGTGACCCTGTTACACTCTGCCCTAAAAACCTTACATACAAGGCATTTTAACCAAGTACACTTTAGACATAATTACACCTTATTTATTGCATTTTTAATCACGTTTTAATGACTTTCTGAACCCAGATTATTCTGAATTTGTGCCTGAAACATACACAATAAACACAAAAACGACTCTGACACAAATCCATCATTTCGTTTGCTCTCTATTGTGCAGCTTTGAGTCCAACCACCAGGAAACCCCCCTGGTTTTCAAGCCACTATGTCATGCTGGGATTTACCCTCTAAGAGTTCTTATAGTCAGATTAGCATCAACTAGTGATTCCAGCAGGATTAGACATCTAACACAGGCGACAAACACTAGCAGACCAGATGGAGCAGCCCTGACCCGGGCCCTTGATCCACGCACTAGCCATTTCACTCCACAGTCCCCAGAGGGATCAGCACAGCCTTGTTTTCAATGTGAAACCAATAGCTGTGTCTGCTGCTGCTGCTTCAAATGTGGGAGAAATGCTAGTTTGTTTTTAAGTCACTTTGAGTGCCAGATGGGAGGCTTTTAACTAGAACTGTACCAAATGTCTTTATATATATATTTTCATGGCATGAAACTTTTAATGTCTGTCGTCATATTTTATGACATCAGCACCATAAAAAATGGACTGGAATTGGAAAAAAAGTGGTTTATAGAATCAGATGAATTGAATGAATATTACTTGTTTACTTTCATTATTGCAGGGAAAATGTTTTTGAGAGGCTAAACACCAACAATTATGCATCAAAGCAGAATATTTTATTGGATAAAAACATGACTGGGATCATTCTACATGTCAAGCAACATTAGATATATATTTACTGATTTTTAAAAATGTAAATAATAAATAACAATACTCAGGAATTGAAGTGAATAGATTGGGCTATTGACTCAGTATCATCCTGATATCAGTATCAGTAATGGTGCATTCCTAATGTTAGTCTAGTCTAATCTTTATCTGCAGCTATGCAGATGTGAAACAAGTTAAATGGACAGATCAACTGAGCATGCATTATTTCATTTAGCTTATGTGGTATCTAAGCAGAGAGAGCTGTGTGTGAGGTGTGAGGCAGGAAAGATATTTTTAAATCCGGTGTTTTTGTCTTTCTATAAATCTCTCTACTTAGAAATAGACAAGATAATGTTAAAACTGCAACTAGATTTTTTTAAGAAAAGATGGCAACATTTGTTCACATCAGATATACTTATATTTACATTAGCTTTCTCTCTGATGGAAAACGCACGTACACCATTTATTATTGGGAACACAAAGTCACTGAAGTGCATCTCCTCAGACATAACTGCAGGTTGGTTCTTCACTCAGGCATTACAACTAGAATTTTAACAATGATTCCCACGCAGCACAGGTGCTCAGAAGACAACACGGTCACAGCTCGGAAGTCAAAGAAACCACATTTATTTTTTTAACAATAGAAGTAGATATGTGTGAAAATGCTTTGCTCAATTTTACAGAGAATTACCCGACCAGTCTGTGATATTTCTCTCTTGCATTATTTGCTGTGTGATCACTGTTGGCCAGTGACTGGCAGTGTGGTCAGTCCTGTGCGGCGCATGGTGGAGTTCATGACACAGATACTTGTTCTGGGGGTCACTGAGGGCGTGTTGAGCTGAGAGTTGGGTAACGGCATATGCACAGATGATCGTCTGAACTCTGTGGAGCTGTTGGACGTTGCGTCGTTTAGGAAGAGAAACCGGTTGCCCAAACGGTGTCCGAGCGCTTGCAGGGCAGTTTTGCGCACGGAGCCGGATAACAGAAAGTACATGACAGGGTCCAAGCAGCTGTTGAAGGCGGAGAATAACAGCATCACCTCATTGGTGCGGTCCACAATCTGTAAGTAGTCACAAGAGACCGTGTCGCTGAGCTGGGAGAAGATGTAGACGGGGCGGAAGGCGTGGTAGGGCCCGAAGCAGACTGTGAACAGAAAGAGGACGAAGAAGGACTTCTTGGCGGTTCGTTCGTATCTCTGCGCGTTGGGAAGGTCCGGCTTGTCCCGGGACACCCTCAGGAGCTGGGAGGCGATCTTGGCATAGGAGACCACGAGCATGACGAAGACGAGCCAGAAGAGAAGCACCAGCACCCCGTTGAAGTAGGCCTTCCCTTTGGCTTTGCTGCTCCGCTGCTTGAACTGGAAGCATTCGCCGGTGAACTCTTTGTCCTCTGCGGTGAAAATCATGGGCACCAGCCCCACCAGAGACAGACCCCACAGGAGCCCGCACGCCGCCCAGCTCCACGGCCGGCTGCGCCCCAACACCATCATCCTCATGCCTCTCCGTGCCTTGCCTTTCCCCCTCAGCCTCAAGTATCTGTCCAAGCTGATGAGCCCCAGTAAAGTTATACTGATGTACATGTTCATGTAAAACAGATTGCCCACCATCTTGCAGGCCACAGAGCCCAGCACCCACTTGTTTCCGTTGACGTGGTAGAAAACTCTGAAGGGCAGGCATGCCAGGAGGACCAGGTCAGCCACAGCACAGTTGATGAGAAACACACGCACAGAGTTACGGCTAGAGTGAAGAAACAGGAAGACCCACAGGGCGAAGAGGTTACCGATGAGTCCAAAGATGAAGAAAAGGGAGTATACAACGGCCAGGGGCAGACGGAGGGCTGTGTCATCAAACGAACACACAGTCTGGTTTGGGGAAGAGGTGGAGGTGGAGAAAGAGGAAGAGGAAGGGGAAAAAGAGGTCGCAGAAAATGTCGATGACATCGAAACAGGGAGGGATGAAGTAGAGATAGGAAGAGAGGAGTTAGAGGCTGAAAGAGTGAAAGGGAACGTAGAGGCAGAGGTCATCATGGTGTCTGAGCGGTGACAACTTCAGGGATCATTTAGCTGCGAGAAAGAAGAAAAAAACACAAATCTCAGTCTGCTGAACAAATGTAATAAAAACAGCTTTTAAACTCCCTGTAAAGGCAAAAAAGGTGAAGCCCCCTTCACAGTGAAAAACACTGACGTATTTTCTGAGTAATGCTCAGACAGGTTAGTCATATGTGGGCAGCAGTGTTTAAGTTCACACATGTAAAACTGTATTACAGTAATGAATGAAAAAGCAACAAGAGGAGCTCAGAACAGGCTTTTAAATATTCTAAATAATGTACAAATGTGACCAACAGTCCTGTTCAGTGAAGGTCATACATTTATTTTTCTAAGAGTGGGAGCTGCAGTCATGACTAATCTAAGTTTTATGCCTGTTTAACCCTTAAATTCACAAGTCACACGCTGACTGCTACACACAGATGTTTGGATTAAGGCAGAACACTCACCATCAATATTCCTCCTGCAGAGACTTCAGCACAGCTGCACTTTAAATGTGTGTGAAAGTGCAGAGAGGTGTGTGAGCGCAGCAATCCAGTGTGTTTTTATCCTCCATCAAACTGTAATTTGTTTAGAAGCCGAGTTAAATATATGATTTCGCAACAGTCCTTGTCCTTAACACTTTTCTTTTGCTATCTTCACCTTTTTCTTCAGTCTCTGAATGAGTCATAAATCCTGCAGACTCTTTTCTCACATCGTTTTCAAAGTGTCTGCTCCTCCCCGTCTAAGCGCTCTGTTTCTCCTTTGCCTTCAGTCTTTTTCAGTCTCTTTCTTTCTTAAAAAATCTTTTTCTCCCCCCTGCCACTCTCTTGCTCTCACAGATATGACTGTGTAGTCTGCCGGTCTTCTTGTCTCTGCCTCTTGTTTTCTCAGCCTCTCGCTGCGGCTCTGATCTCGCACCGCCTCAGCCAACATCCTCCACGCCCCTCAATACCCCTTTTTACGAGAAGTGAAAATAATGTGAAGGCAGGAAGTGAGCCCACCACACTCTCACCCTGTTCCTGAGCTTCATCTGCTGCATAAATCTCCTCACCACTGGCCTGCAATGACCCTTTCAGAATAAAATTACTTAAATTTTCAAGAGTAGCACATTTAAACAGAAGTTATTCCTCTAAGGAAGGTGGGGTGTTTTTAATATTGCATGCACAAATCGGTAACATTAATCATGTCCGGAGTGCATAGAATATATAAGCGATACAAGCGAAGTATTGAGCTTTTTTTTCAGCACGCATAGTGGTCTTCCTATTATCAAAGCCTTGTCTAGAGAGGCACTTTGTATTCTAAACTGCAACTCTGAGGTTTTGCATGCAAAAAAGCTGCAGCTCCTTTTATCATCACCTCTGTCTCAGTTCTGTGTGACAGGGGAGGGTTTCTATGCTAAACTGATTCCAGTTTATTAACACCAATTAAGAGTCCTGCAAAGACCCTGCGAGCTAATTACAGGAGGTGTGGTAATGTAAGGTGACAGTTGCCGTAAGCTTTCTGTCATCGTGAGTCATTTAAGTTAGCGCAACTGTCTGTTTAGATCCAACACAGATAACAAAAAAGCTGTAATGATGTCTGGAATAAAACGGAATAGTTTGGTTATCGTTTGTGACATATGTTCAATTAAAAAACTATAAAAACATTATATTTAACCTCTTAAAACCCACTAGCATTCCAGTAGGTAAGGGTAGAGGCAGGGTTAGCCACAAAAACGTTTAGATTTTTTGAACTGATGTCGGTTTGATTGCAGATTTAGAGAAACTAGAAGATGTCCCCTTTCAAATGAAGCCATACACTTGTATTTTGTATTCTTACAAACCTAAACTTACCCCTAAATTAACCTGTGCAGGTGGGTTTGGTAAATATACACTCTGATTTCTTTTTTGTTTTACACAGCACCCCAACTTCTTTGGAATCAGGGTTTAATTTAATGATAATTTAGTTATTTTACAAGCCTGCTCACCTGGTTTTCCCAACTGTTGTATTATTATTATTATTATTTCTACAAATAGGGTTCCAGTATGAAAACTATGCTGCTGACATAATGCATCTAATTGGTTAGATTTCTCTTGTCAAGGTTCTTGTCTAATTAAATTAGCATAATTCCTCATCAGTAGAAGGCAACACCTTTCTCTACAGCTTTCTGAGACACATATTTCTGTCAAGAATGATCTGATTTATGATCCTTTGTGCATTGACTACATTCTGGGGCAAGAGCAGTTTCCTTTCTGTATCAGGAGCATAATTAGTAAGTGTGGTTAAGGTTGCGCATGTTGTTTTGTCAGTGCGAAACCAAAGTTAACTAACCAAAAGTTCAAGACATGGGATGCTGCACCTTTGCACAGAAAAGGCAATGCTCCGCACAGTTACTGTAAAGTGCAGATGTCAGTGGTAAGAACAAGATATAATCACATGTGTTGGTGAATGCTGTGCAGTATAGTTTTATGAGTAAATATCATTTCATTCCTTCTAGGATGGACCCTCTGTTTATCTATTGAAATATACGAACCATAATCCACTGTTTAACTTTTTTCTTTTCTCTTTCTGTAGCCTCACTGTGTGCTGCTGGCCTCAAAGGAGAACTCTGCTCCAGTCAAACTAGGAGGTTTTGGAGTGGCAATACAGCTGGGAGAGTCTGGCTTAGTAGCTGGAGGTACAGTAGGACACTTTTTTTACCCTTTTCATACCTCAATAAACTCTTTCACACCATGCATACACAGACTACAATGATTAGACAGTTAGTCAAAGAAGGTCAAGTTAATTAATTATCATTTTTGACCATTGTTTAAATTTTGGTGACATCACAAAGGTAATTCTTTGGCTTTTATTATCGGTGGAATGGATCGAGAAGGAAGTGTTCTGAGAAAACATATGACTAACATGATGAGCAATGAACAAGCAGTATTTGATGACGTGAGTAAGCCACTTGTGTGGGTTTCCGCCAGCAGCTGCAGTGTGTTCCCACAGTCCAAAGACGTACAGATAAGGTGAAGTCCAAAATATCAATTGTTTGCAGATGAGCCTGGGGAGTTTTTTCCAATAAATCTTAGATACGATAGACTCCAGGCCTTTCTGGACAATCTTGTTTAAATCTGATCTACAGTAAATGTTAAAATCAAACAAACTGATATGTATTCATAGATGATTGTATAAGCCATTTTATCAAGCTGGTTTCAGATTCTCAGATATAAATTTTGCTGCTTTTTTTGGGTTTGGTTGCAAGACATGGAGCATTTTTGTGCACTAAACAGCAATTAATCCCTCATAACATCTGTTAGTTGCAGCCCCTTTAATTCCTTACATCTTCTACTCTTGTACCAGCTGTTATCTCTTCAGATTTCCACCATGCGACACTTAAAAACCCTAGCAGCTAATCACTTAAAATTGTCTGTGTGTCTGCTCTCTGCAGGTCGAGTCGGTACTCCCCACTTCATGGCCCCAGAGGTCGTCAAGAGAGAGCCGTACGGCAAACCGGTGGATGTGTGGGGATGTGGAGTCATCCTCTTCATCCTGCTCTCTGGCTGCCTTCCCTTCTACGGCACCAAGGAGCGTTTGTTTGAGGCCATCATTAAGGGGAAGTACAAGGTAGGAGCTGATTGACAAGACACAGAAAACGGTTTAATTAATTTACAAGTTTTTTCTAGAGCCTGACCGATGGGATTTTTGAGACTGATGCCGATACTGATTTTAGAGGGAATATTCATTTAAAAACTGATAAGGTGGGCGATATAGTAATATTTTAAGCTGGAATGAAAATTGACGTTTTTATGTGGATTGTGCACTGATTTTACACCACTCTGCAGGTACCCAGATAGCTACTTTCTCAAGAAAAAGGAATTATAAATTAATATTTAGTATTTTTATGCATTATATATCTATTTATTTCAATGCAATTCAATTCTATGAATGAGAACAAAGAAAATAAAAAATAAATAGCTAAATAAGCATCATTAATGTTAAGTGTCACATCCACATCCAAGGATAAAAGGAAAGAACATTAAAGAAAAGGAAGAAAAAAAACCTTATAAATAAAAAAATAACAATACTGCTTCCTTTTACTGAGGTCAATTGTTCTTCTATATATTAAATGGCCTCTCTGTATAATTGGAGTGATGGAGAAAGAAGGAAAGAAAATTTGGCCCCTCTGCCAACCAGCTATGATTCAGTATAGCCCTCATCAATGAATGCCTGTTCAGAGCTATTTTTACTATCACATCATGACATGTATTCATTTTTGAGTGAGTGGCAGTTGTTACGTACAGTATGTTCCCCTTTTAAAAACAGCCACTGAGAGGTGGTGAATAATCTGACGGGCCTGTTATATTCTCTGTTTTCAGCTGAGTGTATGAATTTCCCGCCTGGTGCACTAATCTGTAACAGATGCAGTCACGGCGGGCAGCGTGGTGGACGACACTGTGGTGTCTTCCACCAGCTGCTACTCAATTCACAGCTTTTATTTTGAAAAGACAAATACGAGCTCTAATGTAAAAAACAGTAGTTTTATAGGGAAATTGTAGGCATTATATTCTAAACATGCTCCATAAATACAGTGATATATATAAATACAGGTTCTTTTCTCTTACAAACGTCATCATTAGTCGAAGTGAATATTTGCATGAGAAAAGCTTGTTGGAAACACCAAAATTCGATAAAACCTTTGAAAATGTGCATTAAAGTTTTAAAGCTCGGTTAAGGTGTTTTTTGTCTTTTCTGAAAGATAGTTAATGCGCTTAACAGGAGATGGAAACATTTTTTTCAGAATAAGTTCTGACATAGTGAACATTTAACTCTCATGACTGATCAGCTGTTTCCTCTGACATGAAAGGACAATAATAAGTTCCCCAATTGAATCCAAATCCTGAAGACTTCTCCATTTTCTCTCATGGGTGGCCAAAGTTGTCTGATTAGCAACCTATTTTTTTATTGCGTTTTTCTCTCTTCCTCTTCTGTTGATGGATTAGTCGAAAGCATCACATCACACTGCCATCTTCTGACTAAAGTACATTTATGCAGCTTTGTTTATTCGCTCTATACCAGCTGATGGAAACGTCTCAAATTTGCATTTTCTTTCATGTGATATTTCAAAACACAGCTATTGTCATCATTGTGGTTGCCAATTTTCTGGTCTCTAACACTCCTCCTGTCTGTGTGTGTCTGTGTGTGTGTGTGTGTGTGTGTGTGTGTGTGTGTCCAGATGAACCCCCGTCAGTGGGCCCACATCTCGGAGAGCGCCAAGGACCTGGTGAGACGCATGCTGATGCTGGACCCAGCCGAGAGAATCACCGTCTACGAGGCCCTCAACCACCCCTGGCTGAAGGCAAGACACACACACACACACACACACACACACACACACACACACACACACACACACACACACACACCTACACCTGCTGGTGATAAATTAACTGCAGCTCCGGAGCTCTCACCACCAGTTTTAACAGATTATTGTCCCTTGTTTAACTCTTAAAAAGCGGCAGGCCTTTTGTGTGATGTGGATTTTAGCTGTTACCTCTAAACCACTGTTCTCCATCATGCTGACTCAAGAAACTTCCTTCTGCTTGGAACCACAGCTCTACTTTCACATCCGTTCTGTTCTCTAATCTGTGTCTTTGTGTGCGCATTTCCCCCATTGTGTTTACGTGGACATCTCTGTTTGTGCAGGAGCGGGACAGGTATGCCTACAAGATCCACCTGCCTGAAACGGTGGAACAGCTGAGGAAGTTCAACGCCAGGAGGAAGCTGAAGGTCAGCGTGGTGTTGATGTTAAACTCTGGGTAGAAATCGACACATTCATGGTGGTGAAATTTGAGATGAGAGGAAGTGTCGCCTCCTCCACCCTGTGCAGCTGCTTCTGATGACCCAGATTAATATCTTGTCAATTGTTTTCCCCAGAATCTCACCGTGCCTTGTACACAAACACTTAGAAAGCACGTACACCAACCCACACCACGCGCCTCTGTTCAGGCCTTATGTAATGTCTGTTATCCCTACTCTGTGTCCCAGGGTGCAGTGCTGGCTGCTGTTTCCAGCCACAAGTTTAACTCCTACTATGGCGACCCCCCAGAGGAGCTACATGACTTCACAGATGACCCCACCTCCTCAGGTAAATCACACCACAAGATTTTGTTCTTGTTAGGGTGAATAGGGGATTTTTTTTTTAACTTATATATATCACCATGAAACTTCCCCCCAATCACCATGAAACTTCCCCCCAATCACCATGAAACTTCCCAAAAAATGTTTGCATTACAAGTTTCCTGAAATGTTATGTTTAGATATGCAAATGAGGTGGGAACTCATTAAATATGCACTAATTTGCTAATATGCACTAATTTGAAGCAAATTTCAAAGTTAGCTCCTTTTATTATTTCAGAAATCAGAAAATACTGTCAAAAGCCATAAAAAACACTGTTTTCGTCATTTTTTAGCAACAAAATGTTCTATAAATCAGGGTATGAATGATATATAGACTAACCCCTCTGTAAAAACCTTCAGAATATTGTTAGGAATAAAACTGATTGGTTTGGTGTCTGTAAGTGGAGCTGAAGTTGAGATTTATGAGAAAAAATAATTCTGAGGAAACGACCTTTAAAGCGACCTTTACCTTTTTAAGGAAATGACTATTTGAAGACAAATATTGACTCTGATTCATTGCAACAGCAATATAGAACATGTAAAACACATAATATTGTGCAGCTCACTTCTTTCAACCATTTATGTATGACTGTTTATAAATTACAAGCTATTTTAGAATGTATTTCTACTATTTTTTCATTACTTTTGGCTAACTGTTTAAACTTCTGTGCCCACTTGCTAACTAGTTTTCACACACTCTTACATAACTGCAACATGTAGTGTTTAGGTGTTACAGCTGATATATTCTTTTAAAAATCATCATTTCTGCTTTTTTCAAAACGAGTTTAGCATCTCTGTAATATTTCCACGTACCCCCCTGGTTTGGAAAAGACAACAAATTGTGTAATATAGATATTGTGGTTCATGTCGGGTCAAAAGAAGAAATGCATTTGCACCAGAGAACACACTCACTTTCTAGCCCAGTTTCTATTCTCGTAGTTTCTATTCTGGTGTCTTGATGTGATCCCCAGCTGTCTGTGGAGAACTTCCTCTGTTTAGGTGAAGACAGATGTTTCCCAACCGCCTCACTTCCCTGTCTCAGTCTCGGACTTTCACTTCCTTTGATGAATAGAGTGACTGCAGGCTGTACCTGCCGGGAGTTATGGCACACACAAACCACTCGTGTTGCACAAACCGTAGAAAATTAGCTGTTTGTCTCATCATCAAATGAATCAGAGTGATTTTCTTGCCCAATTCCGATGTAGCTGCTGCAGCCAGATAAACTGATACCACCACGTATGATCTTTCTGCTGAGACAGGCAGTCTGTTGCGGTCATGCTTCCTGGTGACTGGTTTATTTTTGCCTCTGCAGACCTGCAGACATGCTGCCGGTCACAGACTTGGGTAGTGTAGTCGATGCTTGCAGCAGCTTGGCAGATTGTTCTCAGACTTTGCTGCTTTTTGCTTCTCTCTGTTGCTGCTTTTCCTTCTAGTTTCCCCTCTGCCTCCTTTTATTGTCTCTTTCTTTGTTCTGTGCGTGTGAGGTGTTAAACTCCTTAGCTGCAGTACACCTCCTCTAATCTCAGCCTCTCTTTCTTTGGTGTTGTTTTTCTTCTGCTGTGCTGTCTCTAGGACTGCTAGCTGCTGAAAGTACGTATCCCTCTTCCCACCCATAGTATCTGGATGAATGATATCATCATGACATCATCACTCGCTTTTTTAGTTGCATTTTTTCCTTCTTAGTGTTCAGTGATTATGGTCTTAATCCTCCAAAACTGTGTCTCCCTCTGTCTTCTCTGTTGCCCATATGGTTTGATTGGAGTGCTTTTTTATCCTCTTGACCTGTAAAGATTATATTCTGTTTACATGCATCTTCATTATTCCAGTCTTCAGAAGCTCTGTAAACACAGATTAACTAAATATTTGCAAGGTTGCCTCGTGGGATGCACAACACTAAAAACAGAAAGTTGAGAGGATAACATGCTATCAATGGGATTTTCTGTTATGATCTACTAAAGCTTTCAGGTGTTGATTAGGTACCTGTGTAACTTAAAAAGGTATGTTAATGATTAATTTATAATTAACTAGACATGTAGCGATGCACTCTACTCTAGATTCGATAAGATTTACGATGCGGGGTTAACCATTTTCTCTTTTTTTAACAGAATGAGTTTGCAGACTAATGACTGAAAAAGATTCCTTTAATTATTTCTTAGATAAAAAACAACATTTCTGAGGAAGGGTTTAACTGCAAAACACATTCTATGCAATGAATGCATATTTAAAAATGTATATATATAAAAATAGAAAAAAATACAAAATATATTTTCTCTTATCTTTAACCAATTCCTTTTTATTTTTCTGCAAAGTCCACCTTAAATTGCAACTCTTAAGTTGTTTTTCAGGTTGTAGCTTGTTTTAGTCGTTCTGCGCTCCGTTTCTATAACTCAGAGTTTTATGCCTTCAAACAAGTGAATTCAAAAGTAGATTATGCCCTCTGCTGTTGAAAAAGGGTATCATGATCAATTTTTCATCTCATCAGTCACATATTTGTTTAGATTTTTTGCATCGTTGCATCGGTGCATCGTTACATCCCTGTGATTAACTGCTACACTTAATCTCTATAAACGGACATATAAAACTGCATATAAATGTAGAATATTTTTAGTATTGGAAGCATTTCTGATTTCCATTTGTTGTTCAGCCAATAAAGCAGCTGAGTCTCAGAACCCATTGGCTTGTCAGACATTTATTTAAGTTTCAATTAGCTTTTACTTAAAGTTATCTGCATTTGTTAGATATCTCATTTGTAAAGATATCTCTTTAATAACATTAGCTAAAAAAAAAGCAGTGGTGGGGTAAGTATTCAGATCCCTTAATTAAATAAAAGTACCAATACCACACTGTGAAATTACTCCACTACAAGTAAAAGTCCTGCATTGAAGTAAAAGTACAAAAGTTTTAGCATCAAAATGGACTTAAAGTATCAACAGTAAGAGTGCTCATTTTACAGAATGGACCCACTCACTTTAGGGCTTATTTTAACTACTAAATAATGAGATTTAATTTTAATGTTTTTATGGTAAATCTAGACCTGAGAAATAACTAAAGCTGGCAGCTAAATGTACTGGAGTAGACATAAAATATTACATAAAATGGAAATACTCAAGTAAAGCAGAAGAACCTCAAAAATGCTATATTATTTAGTTTAATTACTCTTCTTGAAGAACTGTTTGTATTTCATAAGCTTTTGATGATCGGCTTTGATCTGCACATGAAATCAATTAAGGTAATCGTTAAAAATGTGGTTCCCTAATTGAAATAATGATATGCCTGTAAACAGAAACAGAACAAGGGTTTCCCAGAAAGTTATTAACAGTGTTTTCTCCTCCACTGTTTCACAATAATAGATGAATCAAAGTGTCATTTGTTCTTTTCTCACAGCCCATATTTAGCCCGGCATTATATATTATTTTCTCCATATTCATCTTTCATTTGTTACTCCAGGGCTTGTTATCCTGTTCAAGACCTTGTTAAAAATTCAGCACTTAAAGAGTTTCAAGGATGGACTAATCCATAGTCTCTATATTTAACCTATCTGAAATATTTATGAAATCATTTGTGAGAGGTAGAGGTCAGTCCCTGGTGGAGAATCATCTCACCTACCACTCATCACGCCTGTGGTCATTTTTAAGAAAGCCAGGGAGAGGAAAATGTATTTGAGCACACTGTACTGTTATCTATCATATCAGGACTTAAATGTATATATCATTATTAGAGCCCGACCGATATGGGATTTTTAAGGCCGATATTTTTTTTGTGGGAGGTAATTAATTGGTTAATTTTTTGAGTTTGGGAGTGAAAATAAACATTTTTTATGTGGATTCTGCACCGAATTTTCACCACTTTCTCATACATGAAACTTTATTAAATATTTCACATTATTATACATTATACGAACAATGTATTACATTGTTACAAATGATAAATGAGAAAATAAATAGCTAAATAAACATAATTACTGTTGAGTTTCAGTCAAAAAACATTAGAAGCTAACAGCATTTATAGATCATGCAAAGCAACATTTTTTGCAATATATATTGTGGTAAGAAAGTTTTCAGCAGCATGGACAGCATGTTCCGATTATATCTGGCAACAAATATATCTGTCGGGCTCTAATTATTACATGCAGTTCTGTTAGATTTTTGTATAAAGGCTTCACTTATAACTAGTATAAGATTTTTATTTGATATTTACATTATCTTTTTTTCATATTAATATTGTGCATTTTTGCTAGCGTACTGCTCCTAACCCATCATCCGCACTGTGACTTTTCTGAAGTGACTTTCCTCTGATGTTGTATTGACGCTATATACCGCTGTTTTTCTGGTTTTGCTGCATGTGTGGGCGATGCAGCAGGTACTGGGGTTAAACAGTTCTCAGTGTTTCTGTGTGTTTTCTGTTGCTGCTTGTCTTTTTGTGGTGTAGTTTTTCTTGTTTTTTTTGCCTGTTTGTGTCTGTGTAACATGTTGTGTGTCTGTCGTGTGTCTGTATTTGCACTCTGTGTATTGTTGAATGTTTGCTGGGACTGCTTGGTGAACTTGTGAGTGTTTTCTGTTTTGTGTGCTTGCGATTCAGTGTGTGTTTGAGTGTGTAACCTTTCTACGTGTGTGTGCAGGGGCAGTATCGCAGGTTTTGGACAGTCTAGAGGAGATTCATGCATTGACGGACTGCAGTGAGAAAGACATGGACTTCCTCCACAGCGTCTTCCAGGATCAGCACCTCCACACCCTGTTAGATGTGAGTAAAACGCAATATCAACAATAACCCTTTATACACTGCAGTACCAAAAATGCCCAATAGGTGTCATTACGAGCATACTGTAATATGAACCTTCTATCCTCAACTCTTAAATTATTTTTTCATTTCAGCTTTATGACAAAATCAACACCAGGTCGTCCCCTCAGATCAGAAACCCTCCAAGTGATGGAGTGCAGAGAGCCAAAGAGGTGAGGAATGTTTATTTATTTGTTTAATAAGCTGAAAAAGTGGCTATAAAAAGCCTCGCAAATAACAGGTCGAGTCCTAAACAACGAGGGATCTTTACAAAAGTTTTCAACTCAAAGCAGGGAAAAAGAATTGAAAAATCATCTAATATTAAGTAGATATTAATATTAAATGCTGTACATTAATCTGTTGTTTTTATAGAGAAAAAATATACAAAAATTGAGTTATTAAAAAAAGGAATACAAAATGCTATGTATTAATCTGTTGTTTTTATGGATAAAAAAATAAAAAAATTGAGTTATTAAAATAAAAAATCAACTAATTTTCTATGAAATACTATATATTAATATATTTTTCTAATGTTATTGAGTTCATTTTTTCTAAGATCATTCCAAATTATGTTGCTTTTACGAAAAATACCACCAAATTGTTAATTTTTTCAGAATCGTAACTTTGTACTTCAATGCCACTGTAAAAAAACATACAAAAAATGAATTATTTTCTGTATACTAAATGCTGCGGAGAATTTTGATTGTTTATTTTTTCATAGTCTGAGATATTTCAGTGATTTGCAGCAACATTGATTTTGACGCATAGGGCAAACATGAGAAAATGTTGGTGGAAAATCGTAAAAACTGAAGTTTTGAAGCCAGGGCTCCAGATAGGAAGCCTGATAAAAAGACTGTATGGGGGACAAACATCCCCAGTGGTGCACAAGGGTTAATATTTACACCTCTTTCTCCTTCCAGGTACTGGAAACCCTCTCCTGTTACCCAGAGAACATGGAGGCCAAGGAGCTCAGGAGGATCCTCACACAGCCACACTTCATGGTGGGATACTCTTATTGTTCTGACAGGCTCAGTTTTTTCGCCCCGTGTACTTTATGTCGAGCGTGCTGATTCGTGTGTGAGATTACAACCCACTGTGTCAGACGTAAGGGTGCTTTTGACAATCCACGTAACTCCTTCGACCACAAAGCTGCTTAGCACCTGAGCCTGGCGAGGGATAGACACATGGAGGGGAGACAGAGAGGAGGCACGAGTGTTAGAGCGGCAGGAGGAACTGAAGGGCTTCAGGCCGGCTTCAAGCGCGGATATACGGTAAATTCTGCAGTTACCTGAGACAAGAAGAGCAGAGCAGAAGCCGGTGGTGGATTTCCTGTAAAGGTAGAACGTTGTTGGTGTCTGTAAGAGCCAAAACCTGAAGGACTGCAGCTTGTTTTGTGGCTGCAAATATAGAATTTCAGAGAGTAGATGACTCGTCTTTACTGCATACTGTAGGTTTATTCTTGAGATTTTTTTGCATGATGCTGCCGTTTGTCTAGCACAAGAGGTTTTTTCCCGCTGCTGATTCAGCCTGTGACACTGACTGGAGCTGTCACTTCTTAGGTTTGGTTCAATCCAATTAGTCCGTGTTGCTCTCTGACCTGACCGGCTGGGTCTTTCATGCTGCCACAGACAGTTAACAGAGCTGATAGCTGAATGGGTGTAAAGGGCTTTGGCATGGTAGTGATCAAACTCACTTACATATTGTTTCATTGGGGCTGCATAATACTTTTTAGCGTCATTTGTCAACTTGCAAACCCACCTGCAAAAAAACTATTGCACTAGATTTTAACTTGATTTTAGGTAAAATTGACAGCCTGTGTTTGCTAAGTGTCTCAGAGGTAGCTCTGCTTTCAATAGAGCAATATAAATAAAGACCGTTCATTCATTAGGCCCTATGGAAAATACATTGCTGACTCATGCACACACAGAGAGCATGTGGAGGCGGGACTGATACAGACACATTTTTCTATCATGCTGGCATTTTTTAGAAGAGGAGCAGAGAGGTGTAAAATGCTGTCGTGAATCAAAATTAAAATAATGTAGACTAATACAGTAGCCAGCTGCACTTCAATGGCATGTTCATACCACCATGTTTACAGTGTTTATTGAAACTTTATATCATTTATGATGTAATCATCCCAGGACATGCTCTGTTCCTGTTAGTGTGCAGTCATTTTGTTGCTATTCAATGTCACTGACAATCCATTGTGGATGCCTTTCAAAAAAAAAAAAACAACGCACACATAAAAACCCAGCCCTAATGTTCACTATTAGTCAAAAGCCTTTAATGCCAGCTGCTGGAGCGCTCCGTGTCTGTCGTGCATCACCAGTGGACGTGTTGTGGCTGCGAGGAGCAGATGTGATCATTTGGCAGCAAGTAGATGTGTTTGTATAAAAACACTGTGTGTGTCAGTGACATGATTAGTGCCCAAAGAGGATTAGTGTAAGCCACACTTCTAGCGGTGAAGCGATCTGCACACACACACACACACACACAGACACACACACTGACTGGGATTTGGTAGTCTGGGTTTGTTTTATTTATTAGTTATACAAACAAGTGTTGTTCTCCAGTTTGCCGAGGCCAACTTGGGATTTCAGTTTTTTCACAACAGTTGTTTACACGGGTGTGCACTGCAGCATTAATACTTGCCGTGTGTGTGGGTTCACCTATAGGAAAACATTCCTGTCTGTGTGTCTGTGTGTGTGTGTGCTCCAGGCCCTGCTGCAGACCCACGATGTGGTGGCCCACGAGGTGTACAGCGACGATGCTCTGAGGGTGACCCCCCCACCCACTTCACCCTACCTGAACGGAGACTCCCCAGACAGCACCAACGGAGACATGGACCTGGAGAACGTCACCAGGGTCCGCCTGGTCCAGTTTCAGAAGAACACTGATGAGCCCATGGTGTGTAGAAGAGAGACACATGGTTACACTAAATCACACATATGGATGGATTCACATGCTCACTTCATCAGTTCATTGCCAACTCTGGTGACTAAGTTAACACTTTAATCTACACTACAAAACCTCAGTGAGTCCTATGTTGCACAGTGGCAAGAAAAAGTATGTGAACCCTTTGAAATTACCTAGTTTTCTGCATTAATTTGTCATAAAACGTGATCTGATCTGCATCAAAGACCCAAGTATAGACAAACACAATGTGCTTTACCTAAAACCACACGAACAATCATTATATTTCATGTCTTTATTGAGTACATCCAACATAACCTCTCCATAAATTGATTTTTCTGCGTAGTAACCTGCAGGACTGTCGGGTGAGCCAACTGGTTTATTGTTGCACATTTAGAGTAATTGTGTGACCATAATGATGCATTAGGGTGCAGTTGCAATCACAACTCTTCATGCTGAGCTGTAGATACAGTATGTAGCAGAAGATGCTGCCTCTCTCTGCTGTAATGATCAGTTCTCCTCTGACCCTCTGTCTGTCTCTTGCAGGGTATTACTCTGAAAATGAATGAACTCAACCACTGCATTGTGGCCCGAATCATGCACGGTGGAATGATCCATCGACAAGGTATGCATCCATAGGAGAAACACTCCAAACTTAAACCACACATGTACATTTAGTAAGTTATTCATTTGTCAATTTGATGAGATTTTCTCTCCAAATAAGATTAGTCACAGAGAAAATAAAGCAGGTGGGGAGATAACAGCAGCTCTTATTGGACTAACTTCTGGTAATTGAAATAACAATGAAATGTAACTCTTCTTTACATCTCAGGAGGTTTTTCCTGGCTTCTGCGTTGAAGAAGCGCTGATGCTTCGGTGCCCGAGAGCCTCATTTGTAGCCTTTATAAATTCATTATTTCTCCGCTTCAGGGACTCTGCATGTAGGAGATGAAATCCGAGAGATTAATGGCATCAGCGTTGCCAATCAGACGGTAGAACAGCTCCAAAAGATGCTGGTAAGTCACACAGATCAGATTTTCACTTTGCACTTGCTTTAAAACTCACATTCGTTATGTTTCTTGTCTGCACAGCGAGAGATGAGAGGCAGCATCACCTTCAAGATTGTGCCCAGTTACCGCTCCCAGTCCATGTCCTGTGAGGTAGGAAATCACACACACATGCAGAGTCATATTTTTGCATAGTTTATGGGCGGAAAATAATGTATTTTTTTAATTTTCTGTTGCAGAAAGAGTCGCCAGATGTGTCCCGACAGTCGCCTGCAAACGGTCATGCCAGTGTCACCAGCTCCATCCTGGTATGTTTCTGCTTCTCCTTTTCATCCTCACCTCAAAACTCTTCAAACATGGCATGTTTTTGTAGATAATGACAGCACAGAGATAAAAGTTGGTCACGAAAAATCTTCTGTCATCCCAACTAGGACCTGCCAGCGACCATCCAGCCCAAAGGCCGCCAGGTGAGATTTCCTCCTTCCTCACACCACGACTGCACTCCTTTAATTCACCTGTGCGCTCCTCCCTTTGCTTTACAATCCACGACTGATATGACAAACTAACACTCATCCCAAAAAGTCCAGATCTGCATGTATGCACTTAAAAGCACTCTTTCATTCCCATCACATCTATTTTGTTCACATTAAGTTCTGCTCTCCAATGTCAGGCCTTAACTCTGCTTGAACATTGGAAAGGATTCCTACACAGAAAGTTTCCTGGTCAGGAAAAAATTAAAATAACATTTTAGTGTAATACGGCATTGCTGACATAGATTATTGCTACATTGTATTTAAAATATCTTTGTTATCTCTATACCTTTCAAGTGAAAAAATTTGAGATGGAAAATGTTAGGAACCCTGACGTCTTGGTCATATGTCTGGGTGCTTTCACAAGCCAAAGTTCAGTCTGTTTGAATCTAACTCTGGTGCAGTTACATCCTTGTTACGGTTGTTTTGTCACTTGTGAACACTCCGATCGTACCGTGGTTCGGACCAAAACTACTTGTCTCGGACCACTTGTGAGAGAGCGTCCAAACCAACCCCAGTGCAGACAGACAGCAGTATTTCATGGTGCATTCGGCTCCATGTTGCTTTGCTTATTTCCGTGTTTACATTTCCCACCGCCAACTTTCCAACCAATAAGAAATTATACTGTGACTATATTTCCAGCCCTCTGTCTTTGTACACGCCCCTTTGACAATCTTTTATATTTCTGGTTACATTTATGCACTGTGAAAGCAAACCAGATTAAATACAAAATAGACCAAAAGTATCAATTTCACAAATATCACAAGGAATGAAACGGTTGCATTAAAAACATTTTTTAGTAACATTTCGGCCAACTAAAATGCATCATAGCTTACAAAAGTCTACAGCATCAGTGTCCTCGCTTCATTCTGACAAAATCATATTAATAAATGCTCAGTAATGTTGGTTTTGAGGCTCAAAATCAGGTTTGCTGCTCCATTTTTTTCTCTTTTTGTGGCTCTTTTATTCAACCAAATGGACTTGGCTTGTGAAAGCTCCCTAAGACGATTTTTCTTTTTTAATTTGGTCATATTTGTCTGTTTCACGGTGTGTTTATCACGCTCTGAGGTCACACACACACACACACATACAACGTGGTACAAACATTGTGACATATAAGAATCCAGTTGTGGGTCCCTCATCATGCCACCTTTGTTTATGCCCCCCCAACGTTCTCTGCTGCATGATATATGTGTAAGTGTGTGTGATGCTCTCAACCCCATAGATCTCCAGACCTGCTATCAAGGACAAATTGTCCATCAAGGTAAGATGTCTCTAAGTGGACCCTTCGTAGAAGTAGATCCCAGCTCCTCCCATCCCCATCGCAACATTCGGTTCTTCATCGTAGTGGTGTCTAGGTGCCATGCTAGCTATCAAGGCTTCATATCTGGTCCGTCAGTGGACATAAAAGGCAACAGAATATGTGGGTGTGTGTGCAGAAGGACGCGTACGGCGGTCGATCATTTTTCCTGCTTTTCATTTTTCTAAATGTCTGTGCTCTTTTCCTGCTTCGGCTTCTCTGCTGTCTTTTTATCTTTTAGTGACAGCGTTCCTAACTACTTAACCGTTTTTGCAGCCAGTCTCCTTTTATGTGGGCAGCTTGGCCAATCATATTCTTTCCCATATATTCTCCTGTGATCGCTATTCTGTCACCGTGTCGGCACTTTGTCTCATCTCTTCGTCTCACTGTCCTCCCTAAACAGATTTATGTGCGTGCTCAGTTTGAGTACGACCCGGCGAAAGACGACCTCATCCCGTGCAAGGAGGCAGGCATTCGCTTCCGGGTGGGTGACATCATTCAGATCATCTCCAAGGACGACCACAACTGGTGGCAGGGAAAGCTGGAGAACACCAAGAACGGCACAGCAGGACTCATCCCCTCGCCCGAGCTGCAGGAGTGGTGAGTAGGAAAACAGCAAAACTTTTCAGTGGATTCACATTCAGGGAAAGAAGACATGTAATGGGAGAAAAATAGCCCAAAACCTCAAAATTTAACTGTGCATGATAAACCATCTTTGCCTCTAGTGTCTTGCCTTAATGCAAATAGAACATGTGCTTCCTGTCTGTGTAAATCTGTCTTTCAGATCTCTAGCAGCTTTAATTTTGGCTGACAGACAGCGCCATTTATTTTAACATGTTCTTTGCAGGCGTGTGGCGTGTATAGCGATGGAAAAGACCAAACAGGAGCAGCAGGCCAGCTGTACCTGGTTTGGCAAGAAGAAGAAACAGTACAAAGACAAGTACCTGGCCAAGCACAACGCAGGTAAGCCAGCGGACATATGGTGAAACTGAGCTCAGCTAACACGCTACAAGCTTTAATTTGATAGCTTAGCAAGCAGAGCACAAAGCCTTAACAGTGGAAGGGTGGCTGTGCATTTGACCCATGAAACACATAATTGAATTGGAGCACAAGCTCACTTTCTCTTCAGATTATTTTATGCAAGTTTAGATTGAAGATGTTAGCTTTAATGTTTGTTCAGTACGTGTAACTGCTGCACGCCGTTTTCCCTCTGACAGACCTCTCCTTCTGCCGTCTCTATTTTGTTTTTCAGTAACTAACAGTGTTGCAATTAACAGCTTTTGATGTTTACAAGTTGTGTTATTTTTTGTTCAATTTGTCTCCTTTTATGGTGTCTTTTTATTAACCCTTCCGCTCCCACCCTTTGTCCATATTTCATGCTGTCTCTTACCCAATGACATGGCTGCATGTAAGTAACTCCAGACAGCTGGCGCCCAGCTTCTGTGTTTCTCTTCCTCTCTCTGCTTTTATACCTCGTCCTCTTCCTAATGTCTCCTTGACTTTTGAATGACGCCTGCCTTTGTTTGGTCGGTAACGATGTAATTCAAATTGACTGAGAATACTCACCTTTTTTTTATCTGACCAAGGTTTGTGCAAATAAGCACCTTTTAATGCTTTCTCAAGGTATTCGACCCTCGTGAGATCAGCTTGGTGCACATTTTGGCATCATTTGAATAACTCAGCTCTAAATATTCAAAACCCATCTGATTTAAGCCAAAGGGACAAAACAGTGGAATTAATGTTAATCATTAGCATTGCTTGCGTCCCCTATGATTGGCTATTAGGTTTGCATTTATTTTTGAGATGTTTGTTTTCATACTGTTGTGGAGAAGGCACACCCATGTGCCAGATTATGAGGTACATCCAGTGAAAAAACAGTCTGATCCAGCTGTGCAGAAACCCGACCATATGTTGAGTTTTTAGGGTGGTATCCATTCAACTTATGTTCATTTTAGTGTTTTATTCTGTTGTACTGAGAGGTGTTTTTTTTTAATATTTTGCATGCTTAAATAAAATCAGTAAGTGGAAAAATACTTAACCAAACTACAGCTTTGAAAAAATGACAAAAAAGTGATAAAGCAGGATCTAAAGCCTGACAGATATATTGATTGACTGATATTTTCGGCCGATATTTGATAATTAATGCAGAAAATGTTGCTTGCAGGATTTCAGAATTGTGTGAACTTTTTTTTTAAATAGTCAGCAAGTGACTGAAACTGAACAGTAATGATGGAAATTAAGCTATTTATTTTATTTATATATTATTTACTTATTTACCCTTTATTTTCTCACTTATTTACAGAATTTATAGAATTGTCTAACAATGTAATGCATCGTTTTGTATAATGTATAATTATGTTAAATATTATTATAAAGTTTGAAAAAACAGCTCTCTGGGTACATTTGCAGAGTGGTGAAATATCAGTACACAATCCACATAAAATAATCTATTTTCATTCCAGCTCAAAAAATTATTATATTGCAGGACTAAGTTTACTTATGTGTACCTAATAAACTGGTGCTTGGGTGTTTATTAACCACTTCACCTATAGAGGCATAGTCACATTAATGATCATGTAGCACGATCTGCCATTTGAGTCTTTTACAGCTGAACTAAAGTTCCTCCTCTGCTCTGCAGTGTTTGACCAACTAGATCTGGTGACGTATGAGGAGGTGGTCAAAGTGCCATCATTCAAAAGGAAAACGCTGGTCTTGCTCGGTAAGTAAACAGTTTGATTTGTGAAGGGCCGAGAGGGAGATAAAAGTTACATGATGTAGTATAAATAGTCTTTTGTTTCTACCAGGAGTCTCGGCTCATAGCAACTCTCACTTTTGTCACCTGGTGGAGCCAAACTCTACACAACATGAAAAACCTGATAGTTGAAAGACTGCACGCATCTGCAGTAACTAAGTCATCATGTAGAAGTGTCCAAGTGTTTATTTAAATTATATGTGCTGTTTCCTTCCATTCAGGTGCACATGGAGTGGGCAGGAGGCACATCAAGAACACACTCATCACCAAACATCCTGACCGCTTCGCCTACCCCATACCTCGTAAGACACACACACTAACACAGCAGCTGTACATGTTAACAAAACAGCATGAGGTGGTTACAGATATCCACCACCACCAGGATTATTTTGTTTACAGCATCACATTGGGAAGGAAGTTCATTATGGTCTGTTCAGCATTTTGTTTTAGAATTGTGGAAAGAAAACATCCAAAACAAACATTAAGGTGTCAAATCTCAACTTCAGCTGCACTTACAGACACCAAACTTACCAGTTTTATTCTGTCGGTTTTTACTGAGAGGATTGTCTATATATCATTCATACCCTGATTTAAAGAACATTTTGTTCCTAAAAACATGACAGATTGTTTTTTTATGGCTTTTGACAGTATTTTCTGATTTATGAAATGACAGTGAGATATCCTAATATCGTTCTGTAAAAAAAACTTTAAATCTAATATATCAACAAAATAAAATCTAAACATATAAAAAATGGCCCTATTCACCTGTAGAGTCTCTCCTTAAGTACAATATGTTTCACTTTGATCTCTCCTCCTCCGTCCCTCTGCTCAGACACGACTCGGCCTCCTAAGAAGGACGAGGAGAACGGGAAGAACTACTACTTTGTGTCTCATGACCAGATGATGCAGGACATCAGCAACAACGACTACCTGGAGTACGGCAGCCACGAGGACGCCATGTACGGCACCAGGCTGGAGACCATCAGGCAGATCCATGCACAGGGCATGATCTCCATCCTGGATGTGGAACCACAGGTAAACAGTGGCCCCAGTCTACCTCCTGTTGAAACATTTCATTTCCTTTTTACTGACTGGAAGAACAGAACAGAGATAAAATAATAATCTCTCTGTTTCAGGCACTAAAGATCCTCAGGACAGCTGATTTTGCTCCTTATGTCGTGTTCATCGCAGCTCCCACTGTCACCCCCGGCATGACCGAGGTACGCTCACAAACACTCCCCTGCTTCCTCTCCCACTCATGACACCTGTTCAGGTTGACTTTGCACTTTTAATCCACTAACTCATTCATTTTATAGCATGCTATACTTGATCACCTTTTGCTTTGCTGTGTTTCCTTCACTGCACGTGTCATGCACACTTTAAGCATGTTTGTATTTTTTTTCGGCATGCCGATTTTTTTATTTGCACTCAAGATTCCAAAGTGGTGCAAGAAACTTCCTGTAAGTACTCATTAAATGTTGAGTTGTGTAGAACTTGTAGAGAAGCATGTGTTTGGTCTTTGTGTTTGTGGAGTAGATGTCTCACTGTGTCCACTCTTCTTCCTCTTGACTTCCTTTAATTGCTCTTATCATTCTTTTTATGGTGTTTTCTCTGTGATGCATTTTAATTTTTGACATCATTATCTCCTCTGGCCCAACCCTACCTCTTTAATTTTTCTTCTTTTTCTTGTACCCTGGGCGATATGTGGGAATTAGTACTGCAATTTAGATTGCAGTTATTTTCTATAAACTTCAGTATATATATATAGTATATGGAAAAATCCTACTTTTGGTGGTTGCAGTATTAAATGAGATTAGTTCCTACCGAGCATTGTGGCTACTTGCTTAAAAATAACAGTTTAGCTCACTTTTAGTATGAAATTATATTACTGGTAGAGTTGAAAATACTTTAAAACATCACTTTATCATTTCAAATGACATATTTTAGTACATATTTTCTTTTGAAATCTCACGTAAGACAAAAACAATTACAACTCTCACAACAGGGCTTCTCAAAAGAAATCATAAAACAACAATATTTGTATTCCTAGGTGGCTGAAGGCATGACACACCCTCCGCTGCCTCTGCCTTTACCCACCTAGGAATAAAACTATCACATCCCATGTGTCTACTGAACAGCGTGGCTTGCTGCTGTCACATGTTATGACCTTTGTTATGAAGTAAAACTTAATAGGATTTCACAGGAAAGAAGTGGAGAAAGATGTGCAGCAAATAGGTAGTGAGGGCCGTAGGTTCGATTCCCACCTGTGGCCCTCACTTAATTTTTTCAAAAATATGAAATTTCGATTTTATTCTAGACTATGACATTTTCTGTGACATACCATATTACTGACTTATTTTATTACCAAAAGCACAATAAAATCAAGCTTGGTTTTTAACATCAAAATGATACAGAATGGTGATTTTTTTTTGGAGTTGGAAATGATATTTGATGAGCTACTGCTGAATACATTTGTATTAAATTTCGACACAAACCTCATCCAGCACAGATGTTGCAAAAATGTAAATTAGTGAGTTATAAAACAAATTAAAATTAGATGACAAGAGTAGACTCTAATGTAAAAACAGTCACTATTAATTCAAAATATGCATAAAATCAAAGTATGAACGTACAGAACCTCACAGAAGAAGCCTTGAAGTCCACCAAACATGAACTCCCTCTTGTGTTTTCTCCATCTCACCATCAGGATGACTCTCTCCAGCGGCTCCAGAAGGAATCAGAGATGCTGCAGTCGACCTACGCTCACTACTTCGACCAGACCATCATCAACAACGAGATCGACGACACCATCCGGCTGCTGGAGGAGGCCGTAGACCTGGTGTCCACCACCTCCCAGTGGGTCCCCGTCTCCTGGGTCTACTGACACACACTCAACGGCAACTCGCTCATCGCCCTCAACGATCCATCTCCGATCCAGCACGGATGCTAAACTTGGGTCAAACACCCTTTGAATCACGTCTCTCTCATCACACATTTCTGTAGATAAACTGTTGTTGAAAAAGAGGGAAACTAATGACTCACTACAGAGACTTCATCCTGCCCCCGCCCCCTTTTTCTCAACAGCCTCAAAAGGCATATTGTTGTGTACATATATACATATATATATAAATGATAAAAAACTAAGTGAATATGGTTCTGTCCTAGTTGAAGGGTGGGGAGTGGAGGGGCAGTGTGGTAGATATTTTGTACTTTTCTTTTCTAATTGATGGATGGGTGGTAATATTGGAAAGGCAATAGCGAGCATGACCATAAAACAGTCTTATGTGGGTGCCTGTGTGTGTGTTGACCTTTTAAGGCACTTCTTGTGGTACTCTGTGTCCTCCCCCGATCTCCTCGGCCCCTGTGACAAACAAGCCGAACTTTAAAGCACATTAGAAGCTGCTACAGTGGCGACAAGTAACTCCCTCAGCTCCAAATGCAAGTTTGAGTGAAACGGAAAGCACAGGAAACTTGGCAGTTTCTTTCTCCCTCACCCCGCAGCCCTGTTATTTATTTCACTGGCCCTCTGTGCCTGTCAGTCTGTTGAAGGAGCACACTGCATCCCTCTACGCTGTCTTTTTTTTCGTGTGTTGCTGTAGCCTATCGTCCCATGCTTCCCTCCCTGAACCCCCTGATGGTCTTTGTTTACATCTCAGTTTGCACAAAACGGACAATGAAGAAGACGTGTACTGCATCTCGTCACCTCACGGTTTATATTTTGTCTTGCTCTCTGGCTGTCTTTACCCCTCTCCCTCCGTGCATCAGTAGTAAGTGACCTGGAATATCATTCTTGGATGAAAAAGCACCACTAAACATGGCTCCTGAACTGGAAAAACTTAACAGAAAGGAGGAAAAAAAAAAGAACTGCCTTATCAGAGCCTCGGGGAAGAAGTCTGTAACACCTATGCACACCCCTGGAGTCTGCCAGGCAGACCGCCATGAACACCATTTTCTTCTTTCTCCACACTCAAATAGTGAGCCATGACAATTAAAGTGTTCATAGGAATGTCTGTGGAAGGGGAGAGGGCCTCATGTAGGTGGGATAAAATCAATCCTAGAGCCACCATTTTGGAACTGTTAACTGTTGTCTTTAAAAATATAAAGGAGTATTCTTGTTTTGAGGGAGAGAAAATAACTAAATTTTGTGTGTAAATGTTTCAATGGTGCGTACGTCATACGAGTGAATTAAGAGCCAGTGTATATTAACCCTTAAAAGAAGCTCAGTATGTGACATAACCTCTTCATGCTTTGCCGGAAGTGGTGCAGCGCTGCCACACCTGCAGTCACAAATCAAAAACGATTTGAAAAAAAAAAAAAGTGAATATTTTCAGCTGTGTGGTGCGGTTGCTGTTGTTCCACTTCAAGTAAAGTGTTTTCATTTCAAGTCCTGTGTAAATTACCTCTGCAAATGACAAAAGCAGCTCTTCTGTATGAAATGTTGTTCTTTTTTGTTATTTCATTTTTAAAAAAAAATATATTTCCTTTTACGTGTTTAAAGTAAAACTGCCTCGTCTTCCGTCTGGTTTATTTTCTGCTGTGTGCGAGTCAGTGTGTGGGTATGATGCTTCTGTTGTGTTTTACATGCGGATTTAGAAGTCCAACAGGGATTTAAGTCAGTCTAATATTGTCTCGTTGTTCTTGTAACAAGTGGAGATTTGTCTGTTGGATTCCTCAATGATCCCTTTTTAATGAGACGCTCCCGCACACACAGCAATGTAAATCTACTCTATATTCAATGTCATGCCCACGAGAAAGCAGAATGAAGGTCTATAGAAAAATCAAACTCTTCTCATGAATAACAGATTGTTGCATTGCTTGCTGCAGTCTCTACGCCCTCAGTTCAAACAGCTGCAAGGCGCTGTTTAAGCAACAGGAACAACTAACAAACCAATTTTTTTCTGTCAGCATTGATTTGTTAAAAAGTTAAGATCCAGCCTACCAGATTATTGCTCAGCTCAAACTGTTCTAGCAGCCTTGTGGTTAAAATATGGGGTTGGATTGTATCAAAAGCAGAGGAAAAGTCAACAAATAAGAGTCTGGCATGGGAGCCACTGTTATCCAAATGCTTAAAAAGTTAATTAAGTAAAGTGACTGCAGCATCTTCCACGCCCCTACCGGGTCTATAAACAAACTGCAGAGGGTCAAGTGAATGCTCTGTTTTCCTTAATATTTCAGACCTCACCAATTTTTCAAATGCTTTCATTACAATTGATGTGAGTGCCACTGGTCTAAAATCATTGAGGGTTTTGGGGCTGTTGGATTTGGGAACAGGGACAACCACAGCATCCTTCCAGACCTCAGGTACTAGTTGTGCCTCTAAAGATTTATTAAAAATGTAATGGAAAGGAGGACTTAATTGCTTTGCACAGGTTTTGAGTATGAGCCCACAGATGTTGTCTGGACCATGACTTTTGTTAAATCTCATGGAGAGGAAGGCTTTATGCACTTCTTTTTGTCTTATGTTAAAGTGGTGAACGTCTATTAGCTGGTTACTCAAATTGTAGATCTCATTACCAAAATCAAAGGTGTTAAAACGATTGTAAAATTGGTTAAAAGCACTGGCCAGCTCCATGTCTGAGCTGAAACCATCCAGGGTGACTGGGCAGCTGCTCTTAAGATTCTGGAGGCCTGCTATGGTTTTCATACTGTCCCAGGCTGATCCCAGGTTGTTTGTTGCCATCTTGGTCTCCAGTTTATTTTTATAGTCTCGTTTTGCTTTGAGAATTTCTACTTATGGTCTTATTATAGTCTGTTGATACATGTAGTAGTATATATTTTCCAGAAATTACAGAAAAACACAATATTTTGAGTTGTCCAAAATTTGAAGAAAAAAAAAGTCATACTATAATGTCGATTTCGGGCAAAATTAGTCCAATTTTAAAATGCCTAAAACTGCTCAAAATGGGTCAATTATAGTCTTTTGATACATATTAGAGTATAATATGGCCAGAAATGACCCCCCTAAAAAAATAGAAAATTTTCGGGAAAAAGTCTTCAAATTTTTAAATGCCCCGGTACTCTCAAAATGGTCTTATTATAGTCTATTGATACATGTAGTAGGGTGGCTTTTCCAGAAAAAACAAAAAAACACCATATTTTGAGATGTCCAAAATTAGAGGGTAAAAAAATGTCAATCTGTAAAAAATGGTCAAACGACCCAAAACTCTCAAAATGGGCCTATTATGTGATTATAATACTATATTGTCGATTTTGGGGCAAAAATCAAAACATTTAAAATACCTAAAAATGCAAGAAGTGGCCTAATTATAGTCGTTTTACACGTATTACAGTATAGTATGCCCAGAAATGACAGAAAAACACCATATTGGTTCAAAATGTCACTGTTGTATCACTTTAAGATGTCGCTATTAAAAACAACTGTTTTTCTAGATTTCTTAAAATCTGACAGTTTGAAGACAGTGGTGATATGCTGCCTGTCCATTTGCCTGCTGTCTCTGTGTCCAAGGTTGAAGGCGTCAGTCTTCAGAGTCTGACTGATGTTTAACCTCCAGAGACAGACAGACAGACAGACAGGCCTGATGGAATAACTCAGTGCTAAATGGAGCGGGTAGTTTGCTGGCTCATCTCGGGGCCTCGCTTCATGGCGGACGGTTGTTTTTCCTCCGCACTGTGTTTGCAGAGATGGCTGTTTGACTGTGTACTCTGGCTCTGAAGCACAGATAAGTCACTGCCTGCTGCTGCAGTTATGAATTGGTTGCTTTGAGCTGAGAAAGCAGGAAATCCTGTGATATGTGAACAGTCGTCTGGCAGTTGTCTGGTTTTGATTTACTGGATATTTGATGCATTTTTCTTCACTGCAACCCTGCCTGAGCTATAGTTATAACACCCGAGCAAAGACTGACAGCTTAACAAGAGATTTTAGAGTAAGTTGATAAAGCGGTTGCAGCTTCACTACCTCATAACAATCCTATCTGCAAACATACAGATGATCTAAACTGTATGTACATTTGTAACAAACATTTGTCCCTTTTCATAATTGCCAAATTACGCACTACTTGACCATTCCCAAAGCTCAAAGGTGTCAGCAAATCCTAATATTAAGAAGCTGTAGACAGCAGAAATTTGCCATTTTTACTTCTACTAGACTACATTTTAGGTAAATATTGTAGTTCTTACTCTACATTCTGCTGCCAGTTTTAGTTACTTTTCAGATCAAGATTTAACATAATAATTTAAAGTAAAGTACTTCGACATAGAATTGACACCTTAGGTTGAGGCAAAACAGACAAGTATAACTTTAGTAACTGTTTATTGGTCTATTTCTACATTAGACAAGTAATCAAGTTCCTTCTTTTAACTTATCAGACCCACCAGAGCTCCAGAGACAAAAAGAGGAGGCAGCCAAACAGTTCCTGCCTTTATACACTGAGTGACCTCATCAGTGACAGCACAGGGGTAAGGTGGAGGATGTAAAGTAGTTTGAGTAACTGATGTATGTTGCTTGAAAACTGGTGATTACCGGTGCAGATATATGTGTTACTGGAGCCAAAATAAAGTGTTTTTATACAATAGTAGGAAAGATTAACTTTGTCAGTTACCTGTTTTTCAGTAGAGGTACTGGATTGGTACAGCCCGAGCCAATTGATTCATGCTGAAGGGAGAGACTATATAAGCAGCTGCTGTTGCCTTGACATGGTTTGGATGCAGGTGTATGGCTGTATGCATGTGATCAGGTAAGTTAACAGGGTTTTTTTGTGTGGCTTTTACAGATTTTTTGCTTAGTATGGTGTCACCTGTAATTTTTGTTAAACCACTTGTATTATAGAGTTTGAGTCTGCCTCCATGTTGGCCACTCTGGTGCCCCCTGGTGGCCAATCAAAAAAATGCATGGATGTTGCCACTCAATGGGGCAACCTGGCTGATAATACCAGAGCAGGGGTGGGCAACCTTTACTAACTAAAGAGCCACTGTTGGCCAAAAAGAAGATAAAATCGTGGAATGGAGCCTCAAACCTTATATTGAGCCTAAAATTAAAATTAAACAGCCTAATAAGTCTAAATTAGCCTACTAACATTATTAATCATCACATTGAGCATTTATCAATATGATTTTGAAAACTAGTCTATCTAGGGGAACTCAAAACTGAACTCAAAGTTGGCAAACTTTAAAGATTAAGGCGCCGGGCTGGAGACTTTCGTAAGCTATGAAGCACATTTTAGTTGACTTAAATGTAAAAAAAAAAAAAGAAAGAATATGCTGTAAAAAGGCTATACAATTTTACAATTGAAGATTCAAATAGTTTTTGATCTACAGCATTGATAAATTAAAATTTTAATGTAAAAATATATATATCATTTTTTTGTCTCAGCCACGGGGAGCCCCTGCAGGCGGCCTTAAGAGCCACATGAGGCTCTGGAGCCACAGGTTGACCACCCCTGTACTAGAGCCTGTCATATCTGTTGACTATTAGCCTACATTGGCCTATCAAATGCATATCAGTATGGGTGTATATGCTGTCCAATATGTGCCGTTATTAACTTTTTTTTTACACAATATATAATGCAGAAATGCTGCTTGCCATGATTTTGAGATGTTTTTTTAAGTCAGCAAATGACTGAAACTGAACACTAATGATGATTGTTTAGCCATTCATTTTTATATCTATTTAATCTTTATTTTCTCAGTTATCATTTATATAATTAGTTGACAATGTAATGCCTTGTTCGCATAATGTATGTTAACACTGTTAAATATTATTGAATAAAGTTTTTCTTGAGAAAGTAGCTCTCTCGGTATATTTGCAGAGTGGTGAAAAATTGTTGCACAATCCACATAAAAAGTTATATATTTTTTTCCAGCTCAAAAAAAATATTATCGATTAATCGATATGCTGACTAGACGAAACAGCCAAAACACAGAACAGAGGTGATAAAATTATGCATTTATGCCAATATTCCACTGTAACGTTAGTTCATCTTTTTTCCTGCTATATTGACATGTTTAAAATTTAGAACTTAAATAATCTAAAATAACACTTTTGGTTATAAAGATGGTTGATTGCCTGCTGTACATTTAATTCTATTTACTGTGAGTAATGCAGTTATATGAGCAATTAGTCAAAACCTAGATTTTTCTGAGCACTGCGTGTTTCAGCAGAAGGTCTTCTCATACACAGGCTATAAAAACACTGAAACAAAAGCAGAGCTCTCTGTTTTGACTCAAGGCTTTTCTCGCCGTTGGTGCTTGTTTAAGTGCAATCTGAAAAGGTGTGAAAGTCCCTGATGGTGAACGAAACTCTTTATAAACAACCCTGAGAAATACAGTAAAGGATCATTAGCAAAAACTTTAATGAAAAGTGTCTAAGTCCTTCAGAAGCTTGCATTATGTTCATCCCACTTATGTCCCAGAATTATCTTTGTATAATCATCATAATTTGCTCTCGGGCTGAATTCAGACATATGTTTTCCGCTGCTCTTCAGTTTTCCGTACAAGGAGAAACGTCTGGCCTCGTCAGTTAATTACACGTCGAGGGCAGCTTTCCTTTGATTCTGTTCCTTCAGCCAATGGATTGACAAGCATATATCTGATGCCTATTTTGAAAAACTATGCGGTTAGTCTCAGTGTCAGAAAACTTCACTGCATTGTGAAAGAGTTCCCAAATCCCTTTAATCACCTTCAAGGCTGCACATGTTCAGACTGCAGGATGCACGTTTGAACAAGCACCATATCATTTAGATAAAATTAAAATATACTGGTCTATACTGGTTATTTTGACTACAGCCTATGAAAATAGACTTTTATGTGGATTATGCAGATTTCTCACCACTCTGCAAATGCACCCAGAGAGCTTTCTCAAACATGAAACTTTTACAAATAAACATTATACAAAACATGTATTACATTGTCAGCCAATTCTATAATAACTGAGAAAAAAAAGAACAAATAGGAGGATAATAAGTAGCTAAATAAACATCATTACTGTTGAGTTTCAGTAAATTGCTGATTAAATCAATTATGAACGAACACCATTTCTAAATCACGCCAAGGCCATGTCTGCATTATATGTTGTGTAAAAAAAGTTTACATAATGGCAAATATTGGAGAGTAGATGAGTAATTTACCACTACATTGCATGCAGTTAAACTAGTATAATTTGTGTGTCAACAGCTCACATGCCAGGGTCTTTAAAAAGAACACTTTAAACATTTGACAAGCCTCCCTGATTCTTCTGTTGCTGCTGTATAAGAAATAGATATAAGTCTAAATAAAATAAAGATAAAGAGCGCCATACTGAAGACATTTGTATTTTGTTGTTGGATTTTAAGTAAAAAGATGCACAAATAGAAGAAAAATATTTTTAATTCCTACTTAATGGCACTGTGTGTTTTGTGGATCTAACTTATAACATGATAAGAGTAACTCCAGCTTTAAGTATCATCTGTATCTAAAAGGCAATAGATGACCACAGAGAGGCGTCTGTCTGAGGTGAACCTGTGCTACGAGGCTGTTTTTGCTTCTCTTTGTGTAAATGAAAAGTATCTGATCAACAGGAGTCCACCATGCCCTCTGAAACCCATCTGCAGGACTTTGCTTTGCATAGACAAACAGGACTTAACATGGTCTCCTCTCAACCTCTGACAGCATGCCAGACTGATTCAAAACCTCTCAAATCAGGCCTCAGAGAGCCCACTTATTTATGAAACTCTGAATGTGCAATAAGCTACGCTGTGTGCTGCAGGCTTCACAAACAACACAGGGTTTCTATGCAAAACAGATGATTGACGCTTCAGGCATATACACAATGAAGGCAGGGCAACCAAACCAAGTCCTGCTCAGTCCAGACCTTGACTTAGCTCATTAGTCTACAAAGAGCTCATTACAGCGAGCAGCTGCAGACACAACAGAGACTGGGTGTTGACAGCTTTCAAAATTCACCAAAATACTAAATTACGTCACAGAATGCAATTAGATTTTCAACTAAATGTAACAGAACATGCTATTTACTATAGGCCGTTGGTTATTAATGGAATAATGTGGTGAAAAGAAGATAGAAAATACAGATACCACACTCTGAAGTAACAGTCCTGCACTCAAAACTTAAGTAAAAGTACAAAAGTATCAGCATCAAAATGTTAAAGTATCAAAGTAAAAAGGCTTGTTATGCAGGTTGTTATATATTCTATTGGATTATTGATGCATTTATGTAAGAAGCTTTTTAGTTTTCTCAAGGTAGGGTTTATTTAAACTAAATATTCTGTTTTGAAGTTTAATTTGAAAAATGTCTAATCACTTTAAATGTATCTTGATTTTATGTTAAATCTCGACCTGAAAAGTAACTAAAGCTGTCAGCTAAATGTTGTGGAGAAAAAAAAGTGCAATATTTGCTTCAAAATGTAGTGAAATTAAAAGTATAAAGTTACATTAAATGGAAATACTCAAGTAAAGTAAAAGTACCTCAAAACTGTACTTGAGAAAATGTAATTGGTTACATTCTACCACTGCCCATATGTCATATTTTAAAGATAATTATTACATGCCAAACGGTTTTACTGCATTTATACACATCATATTTGCTTATTAGATTAAATGATCCAAAAATAATTTTGCCCTCACTTTAATTTTCTATTTCTAAAGTATCTTGCATCAATCTGGTCGTTGTTTGGAGGCTGCCACATTGTTTGGCTTTTATTGTGAAAATATTGACCGGACGTGTGTTTTTGGGTGTATTCAGAGAGGGAGGGTGCCCCAAGTCTAGTCTATAAAAAAGGATGATTTTCACCCAAAACATGCTCCCGACCAGCTGCAGCTGTGCGTCATGTCGTGCTGTGAGGACTTGGCCCGCGGCAGCATCCTGTTCAGCATCCTGAACAGAAGCGCTCACAGCCCGCAGAGACTCCTGCACACGCCCGCTGACCACCGGCTCTGCTCCTGCGCGTCCAAGAGCAAACTGGTGGCGATTCGGGCTCCGGAACTAGTTTTCAAAGCTGCCTCGGAGGTGCTGCTGAAAACTTTCAAGTTCGTGAAAAACGTACCGTGTTTCCGGGGTTTGCCGGCGGAGGACCAGCTGCGGCTGGTGCGCAACAGCTGGGCGCCGCTGCTGCTTTTGGGCATGGTGCAGGACTCCGTGGACTTCGAGACGGTGGAGACGCTGCAGCCGAGTCTCTTGCACTGGATTTTAACGCACAAAGAGATTCAGGACCCAGGGGTGCGAGTCAGTGATGCGGAGGGGATCAAAATGTTTCTGGTCAGGTGCAGAGGGCTGAGGATCAGCGTCAGAGAATACGCCTTTCTGAAGGGAGCCATACTGTTCACCCCGGGTGAGAGCACGCTCTATTTTACATCTTTAGCACAGTAAATCTGAATTCACTGATGTGAATCAGGAAGTCTTGTCACGTCATTGCTTTATACTTTTAATGCAAATATTACTGTGCAATCTCAATCTTTAATATGGTGAGCTACAATATTCTATTAATTATAGAGTAAGCTGTATTTATGGTGACTTCATCTTATACAATGTTTTTTCTTTTCTTTTATAATCAGTGGTGGAAAAATTAAATCCTTTACTCAAGTAAAAGTATCGGCATCAAAATGTACTTATAGTATCAAAAGTGAAAAGTACTCACTATCAGACCTCGTTTTAAATACTTACTACTGCTAATTATCTTAAATTTATCATGTTTTTAATGTTAAATCCTAACCTGAAAAGTAACTAAAGTGAAATGTAGTGGAGTAGAAGTATAAAGTTGCATAAAATCGAAATGGTACACGTGCCTCAAAATTGTAGCCTACAGTACATGAGTTAATGTACTTATTTACATTCCTCCACTGGGCATTAAAGTGCATTATAATCCAGGTGTGTGTTGAGGTGTTACTGTGATTTGTTGTGTGCTGCAGAAGTGACGCAGCTGGAGTGTCGCGCCTACATCCAGGCGCTCCAGACAGAGGCTGAGCGCGCGCTTTACGAGCACGTGAGGACGGTGCACCGGGGGAACGCGGGCCGGTTCGGCAGGCTGCGTGCGGTCCTGGACGCGCTGCGGTGCATGGACCCGGACGCGGTGGCGGGACTCTTCTTCAGACCCGGGACCGGCAGCATAGAGGAACACGTGCTCGCTCTGTTTTATGAGAGGTAGAGTCCAAAGTGATGGAAGACGATTGGGACGTTTGAAATTAATATAAAGGTTATGTTTTTTCCTTATTTAAAGAATTTTCTTTGATCAGGGCATCACCTTCAACTCGTTATTTATTTCTGTTTGTGAGGACCATTGCAGCCAAGATGACCTTAATAAAAGACGTCATCATGAAGTCATGGTCAGGAAGTCATTATGTGTCAATCATATGCTTGAACTGATACCAGTGGTGGAAAAACTATCCAGATCCCTTAAGAAAAAGTACTAATGGAAAACTGTGGAATGACTCCACTACAAGTAAAAGTTCTGCATTCAAAGCTTATTTAAATAAGTTTAAATAAAAAGTATCAACAGTAATTATTACTCATTATGCAGAACGGACCCTTTCAGATTGTTTTGTATTCTAAATACATTGTTTTGATTGTGTAAAGATATTGATCATATATACTACTTGATATACTGTTGAGGTTTAATTTAAAGTCAAAAAAATTGATTATTGATCATGTTTTTATGTTAAATCTTGACCTAAAAGTAACTGAAGCTGGCAGCTAAATGTAGTGGAGTAAAAAGTGCAATATTTGCCTCAAAATTGTTTAGTGTATTACTTGAGTAAATGTAGTTAGTTACATTCCACCACTGAAGGTTTCCCAGAGATGAGACTGAATACATTGTATTCATATAGCTGATGGTGTTGTGGTTGCAACCTCATAACAAAGCATCAACTAAATATGCTAAAAAAAAAAATCAAATCACAATATTATAAATCTGAATTTATCTAAAACTCACTTCACCTTTTTAATTTTGTTAAATATGCCATTTATTAAATGGGTCATGGCGATAGGAGTTAACATTGGACAAATAAAGTTTGGAATCCAAAGTATTGCCACACATCTGATTTAAGAGAATGGATAAAGCAAAGTATTCAGACTTTGGAATAACTGTTAAGAGGTTGACTCCCCCTTGTGGCAATTTATAAGAGTTTAAGCAATCAATATAGGAATATGGTGGTAACCTTGGACAACTTTAAGTCACCCTTATTATCCCAATATTGGTAATTTACCACAATCCACTTACTGACTTATCATGATTCATGATAAAATCACCCATCTTCCCATCCCTACTCCAGAAGGTTAATCAGCAGTGTGGGAGTTAGTTGATTTTGACAATCTCCCTCAGCTCAATATACATCCATCATCTAACCCATCTCTGCACACCACAAACCTCCATGTAAAGCAGTTTACACCATCCATAACTTAAAAACTACCTCTGCAAACTTGTGTAACAAAGCTTCCATGACACCAAACAATGCAAAATTAATCAACAAATATAAGTTGCAGGGAATCCTTCAGTAAATAGTTTGAAAAAGTTCCTACCGTTGATTCTGGAGACAATACGCCATCACAATCTGAAAAATGATCATAGAAATTGTTAAAAACTGAAGTTACAACTAAGAATGTCTTAATTCTTTTTGTTTACAAGTGACTTTATCAGCTAAAATACCTGATGCTTGGCTGTGTAATTGTTGGATGAGCTGCTGCTGTTAAATGAATGAGTGGTATTGATGCAGAGTGCTGTTAAACTCCTGCAGATATACTGTGGTCACGTCAGGGCTGTAAAGTCCAACTTACTGCCTCTAAAACACTTTGCAAGCAGACATTACAGGTATTAGTAATGTTAGAGCTATGACATCAAGCAAGTGCTATCCTAATAATAAAAATAATATGCAAATGCATACATTCAGCAACTGACAGACTGCATGGTAACACAGATTCTCTGGGCTCCATCTCTGTCCCGACAGCTTCAGTAAACACAGCGAGGATCTACCTGACTCCTCCTCATGAATATCATCAGGAGGTGAAGCTGAGCCGCTCCTCTCCCTCCTCCTGCTGCTCCCAGGTGTCGGAGGAGGCTGGAACCTGGGAAATACCAGCTTGAATTAAATGATACTGCAGATTATCCCTCCGGAGGCGACGGGACTCTGAGTGTTCATAATGTGAATTAACATTTCTTGCTGACTCACCTCCCATGATGCACACTTATTTCCCATCTTTGTATTAACCTGAAGATGTGCATGTAATAATGATACTGGGCTGAAAACCACACTGTTTGACTGACCAAAGCCAGTTTGAAAATGTGTGCTAATCATTGTACAAAGTGTCTTAATAGCTTCTTTTTTCAGGCTCAACTAACATCTGTCACTATCACTTTAGCTGTCAATTAAGTTTCTCAGAGCTTAAAGAGGTGTCTTTAATATGCCATTAAGTAAAAAAAAAAAGCCTAAAACAGAGATCCCATTTTAAATGGAGAATGGCAGTAAATTCTAATATTTTAGAAGCTGCAGATATTTGCTATTTTCTTTTATAACTTTAAAAACAATCCAAGCGTGGTTGATTAATTTAATGATCTACTTATTACAGAACAAATTCATTTCCATTAGAAATTCCAAATCAGATGCATTTTAATGGTCAAATAAAATGTGGGTTGATGTATTAAGTTCAGTGATGGAAGTACAATTACGTAAGCAATACCATTTTATGTAACTCTATACTTCTACTCCATTACATTCTGAGGTAAATATTTTACTTTTTACTCAGGTCAACATTTAATGTAAAAACATTATCAATTTAAAGTGGTTGGACATTAAAAAAGAAACACCTCATAACAGTATAACAAGTAGTTGAAATGAGCTCTACCTTGAGAGAAAAAAATGCTGCTTACATAAATGCATCAATAATAGATTTGGAATATATAAAGCATTCTGAGGGTCCATCCTGCATAACGAGCACTTTTACTTTTGATGCTGATACTTTGTATTCAGGACTTTTACTTGTAGTGGAGTAATTCAGCAGTGTGGTATTAGTATTCGTAGGGATCTGAATACTTCTGATTGTGACAAGGGCCAATGACTCAATAAGGCAATCCAGCTGCAGAGCAGACAGAAACACTGCAGCGTTTTCAAGCGTTTTACTGCTGCTGTTTCTGCTTTGTGACCACTTGACATTTCTAGGACTTGTTCACTGAAAGCTTTTCAATCTTCCCTCAAGGCAACCATTTCTGCATTGTTAAAAGTCAGGTATCAAAGTAAAAGTTACCAACTTCATATTTTCTGCTGCTTATGACAATGAGATGAATGCTGAGTAGAGCGTCTGAGCTCGTCCTCTCAGGGCTTTTCTTTCCCCCGGATGCAGCCTTTCAAGGCAGCAATAGACATTTAAGCTTAGCCTTGAGTATTAGCACCGCAATCTTCCAAGCATTTGCATTAACGGCTTTTTCTCCCTCTCAGCTACGGAGTCTAACACCAGCTAAGCTTGTCTCTGATTACCGCAGCTTCCTTTTGGTGCAGGATCTTGTATCATAAACAACACAGCTGGTGGGCTTCAACACAAACTCTCACAAATACAGATTGATCCTGTGTACTCAGACTCACCCCCTCCCAAAAAAAAAGAAAAAAAAAAGTGGACGAACACTGGCACAAGTGAACCCTAACCTGGAACAAATGCAGAGCATTGTAAGCTACGGTTCAAGAGCATAAAAATAAACTGCTCCTGTTTAGATTTTTAGTTATTTATTACAGAATCAGTTGCAGCTTTTCAAATGTAAAACATACTTTTTACATTTTAATTCAACTGTAAATTAGTTTTTAACTGTTGGCTGAAAAAGACATTTGAAGACCTGAATTTATTTTTAATTATTTTGCATTTAAGTCATTTATATTTATATAAACTAATCAGTTAGTTTTAATTTATCAGTAAATAGTTTTGCACTGTTGGTAAAACAAAGACATTTGAAGAATTCAGGACAATTCATGTACCAAACAAGTCCTTAGTTAATTGAGATCATAATCAGCACGAGTCAATAGCAATAATAATTAATAATATTAATCGTTACTTGCAGCTCTGCAGGACTCCCTGCAATGGTAACATAAGTTCTGACAATCTGACTTAATGTATGATGTTTCATGGACGTGTCATCAATACATTTACAGAATTTCTGGTATTTATGATGTTGCGTAACATCCCAAAGTTTTACAGCTATGGGTCGTTCCTAAAACTTCTTTTGGTTATAAACACAATGCAGTTCAAAGTTCCCTTAATGACTTTCAGGGGACGTTACAATTTGGTTATTTTTTTGGTCACACAAAAAGCTTATTTGAGACCTTTGTCCCCGATAAGACGTCCCATTTTTAGATCCTAAATTACCTTTTCCCAAACCAGAAGTTGTTTGGGACTTAATCAGAATCAGAGAGCAGTCCAGCTTCAAGAAATAGGCAAGTAACATCTCTGCAGAGTCCTCTTAGTCCGCACATAAACTGTTTAGGCTCCACTATTCTGAAAAAAGACATGTTATTGGAGAAAAACAGCACAAAACCTCAAAATTGACCCGGGCATGAAAAAGCAATGTAGAAGACAGAGGAAACACTTCACATGATGTTCACTGTCATCTGTAGGGTAACTAATTCTGTTAGATTAATGTAGGAGGTGCAGTAAGAAGTATATTTCCCACATGTAGCAGATCAGAACTATACATTAGCATTAAATGGGATTACTCAAGTAAAGAAGCCTTAGCACAGTACTTGAGTAAATGTCCTTCCACCGCTGCATATAGAAGTATTATCTGGTAATATAGCATGATGGCATGCCTTACTGACAGTTACAGCTCAAGCTGTCAATTAGTGCATTGTGTTTGTCAGTGGAAGTTTGGAAAAGTTGTCAAAACTAACCTGCAAAATATTTAAATATTATAAGCTGAGCCAGGACTTAATGTAAATTCTGCAGTCCCATACGCCCAAATATACAAAGATTGGCCTTCAGTTTCAGCACTGTTAATAATTTGATATGCAAGAATACAACAAAGCATATCCTTCATCATATTTACTCGTTCTGTTAATCAGAGAATATAAATGATTAAAAAGAAATCATTGCTCGTTTGGGAGCCATACGAAGAGCTTTGTGAGATATAGCAGCAGTTTATCTAACACCTCCATTCATCACAATTATAGGTTTCAGATGGCAAAAAGATTTCAACTGGGGCAATTTAGAGAAGATGTGTGAGATTTTTATCGCGACTGAATGATCCACCCATCACCATACTTTCACCATAATGGCTCAAATTGGGCCCTTCCCCTCCCAGCATGCCTTGCGAGGGAGCTGAGGTGCAGGGTGCAAAGTGTCCAGCAGATGACAGCATTTCACTTTGAATCTTCTCTCTGTGTGTCTTTTAATTGGAGGACAGCTTTAAATTCAATGTAGAAACTTTTTTATTCTCATTATAATAAGGTCATATAATCTCACATGCTGTTTTTTTGTTGTTTAATTAAGACACGGAAAGAGCGGTTTGATAAAGCAGCTGCAGCCTCAGTTAAATCAATATCCAGCCTGGACACACATCAATACTATTGTAAAATAATAAATAATTAAAAGAAGCCGCTGTGGCAGGAAGTAACAGTAAATTGAAGGGCTTGGTAAGTGATCAGTGATCCATGACGTGCATCTTCCACACACACTGCATGCACAGGCAATTATGCTGTGCTGAACCATGGTGAGTTCAGAATTACTCCAAAACTGGGTTAACAGCTGCCTGCATCCACTCCAAATGCTTTCAGCTCCCACACACACACACACACACGCACACAAACACACACACACAGCCGCCACCTATCCATGCACAGACAATTGGCCTGGTTCTTCAAGTGGAAGACATGTCACACAGGGCACAGAGCACAGAGCTCCAAGTAACAAGGCCCTGTGGGACATGGAGGGGCATGGTATACCTGCCAGAGTGAGTAATACTCTTCAGCAAGTGTGTACGTGTGTGTGTGTAGGCAGAGGAAGAAACAAAACATCTGTGCGTGTAAGCTCGTAGCCTGATCTCCTCTCACTGACTGTCTCCACTTTTCCCCCCATGTCACACGCTTTTGTTCAGGGAGCTTATTATGCTGTGACACTGTAATGAAGTGAAAATCATTTCATTTGGGGGGAGAAAGTGTCGAAGCTTAGGAACTCCCCCTTTCCACACACACACACACACACACACACACACACACACCATATGGCAACAGATGAAAACATCTGGCGGCTTTCTTTGCACGGCCGCAGATGATTGAGAATGGAGCTTCATGTTATAGAAATGGCAGAGAAAACAAGATGGCTGGAGGGAACATGGTGCTTTTTCTAGAGCATTGCGAGGATGTGACGCAGCAGAACACAGCTGCTCAACTTTATACACGGAAACAGCAGTCTGACTCATCCAGTGTGGCCACTTTCACCTGTGGGAAAAGATTTCTTTATATCGCTGCTGCTTTCTGGAAAGATTCACTCAGCTGCTCTGTGAGAGGAAAATATCACATCAAGTGCCATTTCTGTGGAACATTGTCTTTGGCTTCATCACTCTCATTATAACAGTGATTGTGCTTTCAGTTAAGCTAATAATACTGAGGTCGTGCACAGTACAGTTCAATTTGTGTGTTTTACTAATTTGCACATTCAGCCTCTTGTTTTGTTGCATCTGTGTCACATTTTATAGAAATTTTAGGAGATCTGGCCTGTAGCAGACATGAAATTCTGGTGTCGTGTTTAGTTGTTACAGTTTACTTTTACTTCTTAACAACAGGCCGACATCTTGGGAAATACAAAGTGTTAAAACCAAAGTGTAAAAATGTCAAGTCATGGTTCTGCGGGGGATAATGTGCCAGACTATTTCTTGGCTCTGCACAGTTTGTGAGGTTGCGAGGCAACCGTGGATGGATTAGTGAAAGGGCCGAGCAGCGGGGACAGGTCCAGGGACCCTCAGGTCCTCACCTATAAAATGTCACTCACAGAGACACATGCCAACCAGGAAGAGACTTAAAAATCACTACAGAGAAACATGAAACAACTGAAAAAGAGACAAACAATGAACACAAAGAGACAAAAAAGACCACAAAAGGCAAAGTGACTTAAAAAAAACAAATAAATATAAGATTCAAAAGGATTAAAACAACTATAAAAAAGGCAAGATAACTCCAAATAGGCTATAAATGACTACAAAGAGAAACAAAAAGCTTGACATAAGGCTCAACATTACTACAAAGAAACATATACAACTAGAAAGAAACACAAAGCCCAGAAAGAGACAAAAAAACTACAGAAATGCAAAAAAGGGCAAAACAACTACATGGATACAAAATAAGCACAAAGAGACAGAAAACAACTAAAAAGAGATGCAAAATAACTAGAGATGCAAAAAGAGGCTAAACAACAACAAAAAACATAAAATTGGCACAAAGAGACACAAAAGCAGAGAAATATGTAATGACTACAAAGACACAGAGCCAAAAAAACTACAGAAATGCAAAAAAGGGCAAAAAAGAAAGAGACAAAGACTAGAAAGAGACTCAAATTAACTAGAGATTCAAAAGGGGCAACACAACTATAGAAAGAAACATAAAATTGACACAAAGAGAAACGAAACCACAAAAAAAAGACTTAACAACTACAAGGAGACACAAAACAACAAAGAGGCTAAACAACATTAATAGTTTGCTCCTCTGTGGGAGAAGCGGTCCACTCATGCAGGAAACAAGTGGAGACTCGAAGTCACTGCATCTGGTGAAGAAATAATCCAGCATTAGATCCTGTAAAACCACAACTTGAATTTTTACACCATCCAATAAATTACTGTTTATCAGTGAACTTTAGAGGTGCAGGTTATAAACATTTCCAGAACATACAGGGAGGGAAACTCTGTACTACAGACTGCTGGCCTCTCCTTTAATCTGGCGGTTTATAAACTTGTCTTAAAACCAACACTTGATTCTATTGCACAACCCAAACATGAACCACTTCTCCACATTCAATAAGAGCATATTGAGGCTAATTAACAATGTCTGGCAGTATTTCAAGTATTTTTTCTTTCCTCTCCGATGCTGTTGCTTTGATCACAGCAAAATAAGTAAATGGCTACACTATGGGCAGAGTGCTCCGAGGCAGAGAGGAGAAAAAAACAGAAGGATTGTTTATCTGCCTTGAAGCACGGTGGAAGAAAAAGGATCCTGTTTTCTTAGAGACATTAGATGTGACAGTTTTACTGAGCAAACTTGCCTGTAGTTTCCAATGGACTAAACCCCATTCAAAGAGTCTCTACATCTTAACTTGTATTCTAAATACATGTTGACACTTTAAAGTGTTCACACCACTGCATATATTAGGTGAAAACCAATACTGTTAAAGCCAAAATCTGGAATATATTCACAATTTGCATGATCATAAAACGCAGCGGGCGTCTTTTACACTAAACGATAAATCCATTTCCTGCTCCGGGAGTCTGTCCGTGCCAGCTGTTTGCCGCCAAAAGTGCACCGAGGTCAAACAACAATCAGGACATGGGCTTCTTTAAAGTGTTTCTCAATGCATTGACTCTCCTGATTTAGTCTTATTCTGAAATGAGGCCGGGGCTGATTCAGTCTCTGAGTGGAATAAGGAGACGTATTGATTGTTGTTTCAAGGTTTTACGGGAGACGGCAGAGTTATGGCGGTTGGGGCCGCATCGGCTCCCCGCCAGGAAAACGGATCCGGGCATCGTCAGCAATCTATGCCGCCTCTCCATAAACAAAGTGAGCTGGGTGGTGTTTTTTTCTTTTTTTTTCTTTCTGCAAACAAATACTCTCACCCCCCCCCCCCACACACACACAGCACAGAGAAATCACATTACCGTAAATGTGGTTTTATTAATAATAACAGTATCTCTTTTAATGAACATTGCAGATACATAATAGAAAATAAATCAGAAACAGGAGAGACGTCGTCTCAAGAGTCGTGAAAGTGCCTGGAATAATTCTGTGCTATATATTGTCATTGTTTTTCATCATCATCATCCTCTTTATCATCAAAGCCACGTCGCCAGAAATGTTCAAATCGTCATGAAACTAAAATGTATATCGGCCCACTTTAGAAAACGTTTGTATCCACACAGCCTCCCAAAGCAGGACACCAGACTGACAGACAGTCAAAATTTCATCGATTCTACAGTCTGGATTTCTACTTTGAGACGCCTTGTGAATAATGACCATTGGTTTCATGAATATGGCTCGATTGTCTTCATCTTAATCATGTTATTGTCTAGATTATATTTACACAGAGCGCAACCAACTGTTCAGAAATGGTGCTCCTGAACGCATCCATATCTTACTTTCCATCGAGGGGGAAGGTCTGATTGAGGTGATAAAAACAAGGCCTGGCTCTAACAAAGAATTGATTGATTTTAAAGTTGAATGAAGGAGATCTAAAATGGAAAAAAAAGTCAGAAAATATTTTTTAAAAACAGGCCTGTTCTGAAATATTCTGCAAAAATAAAATGAGATTGCAAAAATAATGGTGGGGGGGGGGGGGGGGGGGGGAACACAATTTTCCATTTATTGTTTATCACTTTGCATATTTTATGGCACTAAATTAAACATCTCTATGTGATGAGATGCTGCAGGTATTTTAGTATGAGGTTAGTTTCTTAAAAAACAAATAATATGGCACAGCTGCAGGAGGAGTCAGGACATGGTTGCCTTCACAGGTCTGAGTGATGTGGGACAGTAGCTCTTGTTTCGTATGATGTGATGAAATCGTACCGATCATGAAAAAAGAAAAAAAAGGACCATTTTGTGAATGAGAGTGGTTCACTGTATCTTGCTTTGGTCTAACTTGCTCTAAGTAGCATTTCTAACATGTACTCCAGGGTTTCATTTGCATTTTAAATACATTCTTCTCTCTCTGAAGCATTAATTACATCTTATTTGGAAGGGTTTCATTCTAAAAGACTATTGCGGAGAATATACCCAATGATTACTGGTCAGTAGGTCAAAAATAGAATCCGTTACATCCTCTAAAATGTTACTTTTTTAATATTAATAACTAAACATTTGTATCATCACATAAGTAAAAGGTTTTTTGAGGCTCATTTTGGAATGAAACTCTTATATTCCGACGCCTTTCACCACAGCGTGTTCACAACCGCCAAGTGAAAGCCCTGCTTTATTTATCTGAGAGCGCAACTCAAGTGACAAATCATTTCCGCTGACAAGGGGAATGGCAAACAAATAACAGAGCTGTCATTTAAGAGGAAATGAATAACAGAGATACTTGTTTAGCCCTGGACAGCCTTGTTTGGTCCTTCAGAGGAAACCAGGTAGAGTAAATGCTTCAGGTGACACCGGATCTCCTCCGTCTGCACTGACATCATCGATAGCTCCGTCCTTGTTAAATCAACTGTGAATCGCAGCGACGCCTGTGAAATCAACCAACAGAAAAAGCCCGCTGAGCTGCAATCCGTGGTATGCTTGAAATGTCAAAACTCCTCTTTTTAATGATGAAAACAACAAACAAACTGTTTTTTTTCTCTTGCAATATAAGAGTAAGACATTTAGTGAATGACCTATTGATTTTCGTGAGCTGTGCAGTTCCACATAACAAAACATTGCTCTTTTTTTTATTTAGTTTCCCCCAAATCCTTCCACCAGAAACTTTATAGGTATAACATCTCTAAGCAAATATCCCTCAGTTACAAAAATATACTTTTCTTTTTTCATAAAATAATACACATAATTAATTTTTCGGTGATATAATCATCTGTTAAGGTAAATAGCAAGGCTGTTTTTTTTTTTTTTTAAAGTAAATGTTATCGTGAGAGAAACAGAGAGATGTGAAGCCTAGCACCATGTTCTTCATATCCTCATCCACAGATATGACTTTTCCCAAAGCGTTCGAATATGATTTGTGAAACCCATCTCTTCCCTGCTCTCTGGACTCCATATTTTGCATATTCTGGTTGAGTCCAGATTTCCAACCCTTGACAGCAGCCGGTGGAGCAGAAACTCCTGGAAATCCAAAACCAAATCGTTCTCATCTCCCGAAGGCTGCCGCTCTCCAACCCCCCCTGCACCCTCCCCGAAAAAATCCCAAAGCTTTATAAACTACACCAGCCAACAAATTAAGATAAAGGTAACAACGGTTTATCCAAAACATCTCACAGGCCATTGCTTCACTTTTATACAAACTAAAACAAAACGAACGAAAAAAAAAAAAGTCCCAGCTGATGGTAAAACATAAGAAGTCCCAAACACTGATGCTACAAAGAATTAGAAAAACGTATGTACAGGACCCTGTATTCCTTGACTTTCTGGGTAAATGATCGTAGGTGTTGGCTTGTGTTACGTGAGTGTTTATACAGGCATACAAAAGTTCTCCTTGTTTCTTTTTTTGTCGTTCAGTTTCAATAAAAGCTCTTATTGGACCAAAACAAAAACAAAAGAAAAACTGCCACCAGCTCTGTCCCCGATGTGTCCAGTGTGTCTCCTCTCTCCAGTCCCCCCTGATGTTTCCTGGTGCAAATTCAACAGCAGCAAGTAGCTTAGTGCCAGTCAGGTCCACATGGCTCCGGTGCATTCAGGGTCCAGAGTTCCAGTGGTGAGTCCTCCCTGTGACGGACATCATATAGATCCACAGTCTACCCCGCTCGGCTCTGTCTCTGTCACCAGATGACGCTGGATATACTGGTCTCTCTGGGCAGCAGCGGCAGCATGGCGTTGTTCCCGTGGGCCTCCTCCAGACTCTGCTGGCGCGGCGACTTGGACTGCGGCCGCTGTCCGTTGATGAGCGTCATGGGGATGTTGCAGTAGGTGTGCTGGCTGCCTAGCGTGGAGAGCGGCGGGAGTGGCGGGTAGCGTCCCGCCGGGCGGCAGGTCGTAGTCGTAGCTACGGTAATAGTGTTTCTGCCTCATCTGGGTGTGGCAAGAGTTGTGGAAGGTGGAGCGCAAGTCCGGGTGTGCCGTCGCCATCGCGGTGGAGGTGGCCGCCGCCATGGAGATGGCCGAGACGGTCTGGAGCTCACCGAAGGGGCCCTGCTCGCTGACGTCCAGCACCTGCTCGTGGGAGATGCTGAGGGGCTCCATGCGCTTGAAGGGCATCTCGTAGAGCAGCTGCTTCCAGAATTTGGAGTTGAGCTTGTTGCTGGACGGCCCGCGCCACTTGATGACCGTCAGCATCTTGATGGTGTGTTTGAGGGCCTCCACTTCCTGGTAGTTCATGATGCCGCGCAGCTCGGCGCACTCGATCAGGATGACCTTGATCTCGCCGGTCACCAGCATGTTGCGCAGCCTCGTCTCCAGCTCAAAGATACTCCACCCCCTCCGCACCACATAGCTGGGCGTCATCACGATGATGAGCCGCTTGCTCTGGTCCACGCAGCGCGCTACGTCCTCGATGTACGCTGGACAAACAGAGATAGAAAGATAGATAACTTTGTATAAACAACAGCATCTCCTCTGTCTCGACTTCTTTCTACTTGTATTTACTTTATTTCTAATTGTACATGAAACTACACAGAGCTTAAGGTTGATGAAAATGTGATGAAACAGATCACGCCCGTTTTTGAAGAACTCTCTTGGCCTCATGGCGACTGCTTACCAAACGACTCCCTTTCATCAAAGTTTCAAACAACCAAATCCAATTAACATTAAACGAAAAAAGTGTTTAAAAAGAAAAGACAGATAGAAGTTGTTTAAATTAAACATCTGATGAATTTTAAAAATCTACAGTGAGACTAATTTATTCCATGGCCCAGCATGAAGATAAAGTAGATATTATTATATAGTCTAACTTGAATAAACATCTAAAGCCTCTGCAGGATTTAATAATAAGAATTAGAGACAAAAACAAGAGGAAGGGGGTTTTACTTTAAGATGACAATAAACAGAAAACACTTAAAGCCAAGCAGTAAACCTACATTTTACAGTAAATAAAAATGGTTTCCACGTCCTTAATGAGTAACTTGCATATAAATGAATGTGATTAAGTGCTTCCCACAGGTCTGAGTGTGACGAGTGTGTGTGTGTGTGTGTGTGCAGCTAATGGCTGCTTTTAGCCTTTCTTGGCAAAGACAAAGACAGAGTGGCTCCTCAGCAGCAGGTAGACGGGATTAACTGGGCTTCACTTCCCAATCAAAGCTTACGACCCTCTCGTGTGTGCGTGGGGAGAAAAACAGTGTTTCTGTTTTCCTTCCTCCCTCTTTCTTTTAGTCAGCGAGATACTGAGTGTGTGTGAGAAATATCGTGCTGGTCTTTAAGCAAACAAATGCCACATCTCCTCTCTGTCCTCCTCTCCAGTGAACTCCTCCTTTCATGTCACGCTCCGCCTGAGGCTCGCCGATGAGAGAGGCCCGATTAGAGTTAACTTGGATTTGAAGTCGCCCTTTACTTCAACATGACAAGTCAATCTCTCTGCTGTTTGGTAATTGGTCCTTATGCGGTGATTCGTCACAATACGTCCCCGGAGCTGAAACGCCCCAGTAGGGTTCGAGCTGATTCAGTTTAGGTTCAAGCAATCAGGCAAAAACAAGTTTTCCTTTTATCTTATCATGAATAAAACAAATGGGACCGGATAAATGGATACTATATAATTAGCTAATGAGGCGTAGTTTCATTTTATGTTTTGAATTGATTAAATTGAAAGTAAATCTGCCCTCTTGGGGTGCTGTCTGGTAACACTTTATAGCTTTATAGATTAAATTTCTGCTTTCAGAGACCTCACAAGCTTTACAATCAAAGTGGTGCATGTGTAATAATTGATTCCTGTCGACATAAAAACAAAATCAACGCTAAATTACATGAGGCAGAAAATCACTGTTGCCCCGCTCTATATAGTTTCTCTCAATTTTTAATGAGGGAAAAGCCCATGGACAACTTTCTGCTAAAAAGGAAGTCACAAAGAAGTCATAAAAATGTCTTAGCTGCAATTAACTAGAGATATTACATATTCAGCACTGTGTCATCGAACAAATAGGCGTAAACACAAAAAAAACATTTGTAATGTAAAGTTGCATTTAGAGTTCATTCTCTATGCTAAGCAGCTGCTAATATGTCAGTCTGGGAAATATGTTGTGGCCATCTTCCCTCCATATTTTATCCCACTGACTTGCAATGAGCTTGTAATTTTGCAGCTGGGAAATCCTGCTCAAATGTAGTCGCTGGCACAATCAGTACCTACAAGTTTGACTCAACAAAGCTAAAATAACAAACAGCTACAGCTTAGAGGAAGTTCACAGGTTGTGACATTTCAGTTCCAACTCCCTTTAACCATCATACAAGAGATCATCAAAGTCTCCCCTCTTAAAGGGACAGTGCAGATGTTTTAAGTAGTGCTGCATGAGGTAATTAATCATTGTCAGTTTATCATCTACACGCCCCCAGTTTGGAGAATGCATTGCTGTGGACGGGTGCAAAACTTATATTTCAATTTCAGATTAATTGAACACTGTAATGTGAATAATTTCACCTTTATCTTCTTGTCAGACAGCCCTTTATGACACTGAAGCCTTAATATTTATTCATGTTCTCTTTAAAGCCTATCAGACTTCTTTGACAAAAACTGTATTTTTATCTTGATCAGTTAGGTCGTTTGTGTGATTGTGTGACTTTTATGGATCCCAACTAACACTTTAAAAGTCACACAAAAATACAAAAAACCTGGACAATCGAGGCAGCTGTGCAGAAACTACCCTTGTTCTGCAAGGTAAAATTAGTTTTTTTGTCAAAGGAGTTTGGTGGCTTTGCTGCAGTACATTGTTTAGCTTCTGTGTCAGTGTTGGGGGCGTGCCGACTGCTTTCTACTGTAGCTAATACACTGACTGTGAAGAAATACCTCATGTTTTTTTTTAAGTCACAAGACTATTGGATTTATCAGTGGTGCTTCCACCTGAATTTCATGATCCCAGGTGTTATCCCAGTAGTTGTTGTCTGGTTGATGGGACCATGTGTAGCCATACAGTTGAAATACAACAAAACATTTTGAATAGATTTCCTTACCCAACGCAACAAATTCCTAAGCACACCAAAAAACCCCCCACAAAAATAGTATTACTAATCTAAAATTAATGTAAATGTGAGTGAAAAAACATTCAATATTTCATATTTTATGAAATCTTTATAAATTGTAACTAATGGCTTTATAAATGGTTATCAAATTAATAAAATATGATGTAATACTTATCAGACTATCATATAAAATAAATATATAAAAACAAAACAAGATACAATAAATTTAAATTTAATAAAAAAATAATTATTTAATTAAAAATTTAATTTAAATTAAATTTAAATTTTCAATAATATAATTCCTCAATTGCCATTGCAAAACATACAAAAAGTACAAGAAAAATAAAAATAGAGAAAAAAGAAGAAGATGAAAATATGCATTTGATTTGACATAATAAGGTAAATAATGATATATTACATATTAACCACTTATATGGCCATTAGTAACAATGTATAAACTCTTTTTTTTTTTTTCAAATTTCACAATGACTTCTACATTTATGATTTGAGGAGAGAATCTGCATCAGTTTGTTGACACGAGGGTTAAAAATCTGGGGAAAAAGTACCTCTAAGTAGTCTTGTGTCATCCTGGAAATGATCATTGGTGAAACCTAAACATAGATATTTACATTCAAAGTATGATCAGAAGATTTGAAGAAAAGCATTTTGATTAAAAAAAAAACAGTTCTGTCAATGTGGGGACTTGGCTCTGGCATAAACTGTGTTTCTCCACTGGTGCTGCACTGGCGATTGTGAAATAGTAATCGCGCTGACCAGTTTATTCCAGTTTAATATGGGACATGAAGCATAAAAAAGCTGAGGAAAAGCCTTTTATCTTGGTGGCAGGACTTCAGCCAGGTTGCTGCAATATACTACAAAATTCTGAATGAACACTAGATATACAGTTCTGTGAAAAGTTCTTCCCCCCTTCTGAATTTCTTCTATTTTTGTATATCTATCACAGTTTCAGATCTTTAAACAAACTTGACCATAAGACAGAAAAGTGAGCAAACACAAAGTGCAGTTTTTGAATTATTTCATTGATAAAAATGGAAAAGTTTCACATCACTGCTGTGAAATTTTAGACCACTCTTTGCCGAATTGCTTATATTGAGCCACATTGCAGGCTGAAGTGCACATTAAAGGTTATCTCCATGAGTTTAAAGTCAGGACTTTGACTCCAAAACATTAATTTAGTTTCTTTTGAGCCACTCAGAGGTAAAAAAAAAAAAAAAGCTCTTGTGTCTTGCTACAGCAGCGATTGAGCTTCAGATCACGGACTGATGACCGGGCAGTAGAGAGCAGAATTCATGTGTCCGTCAATTATGGCATGTCGCCCAGGCCCTGAAGCAGCAAAGCACCACCACATCATTACACCACCACCATGCCCCACTGTTGCTATGATGCTCTTATTGTGGAATGCAGTGTGAGCTTCACGCCGGATATAACGGGACACACATTGTCCAAAAAGTTCCACTTAGGACTCAGTCACCCGGTTTGAATGTCCTCAGCCTGCTCCACCTTCTCTGGGTTCAGAAGGTGGTGTCAGCCTGTTAGCAGAGCTGCTAAATTATCATGTTTTGCATCAGTGTCTGAGGTGATTTTTCTCACCCCTAAACTTAACCATGTCACAAAACTATGCCTTAATATTCTGTAACAACGTCCTTCTGCACATAATGGAGCAGACACCTTCCAACCCATATAAACGAGGCTGATAACAACTAATTTAAAGTGCTGATAACATAAGAAACAGGTGACTCATTAGTCCACAGATCATTATCCCAAAAGGCTTGGGGGTCATCACTGTTTTTTTTGGCAAATGTATGTCTCTTGGTTAGCAGTGATTTTCACCTTACTACTCTCCCATTGACACCATTTTTTGGGTGGCACACTACTGACTGTTCCACTAAAATCCAAAAGTCAGAGTTCCTCGACTTTGGGACGAGCTGCCTGAGGAGGTAAGGCACTCAGACTCAGTAACTTCTTTTAAATCACTTCTTAAAACCCTTTTCTATAGACTTGCTTTTATATAATGTTTTCCATCTTTTTTATTCTATTCAGTATATAGTCATCCACAGTTTACCTTTTAATTCTGTTCTTCTTTATTATATTTACTTTTCCTTGATTTTTAATTGATCCGAAACTGTCTTTTATAATTTTTTTTCAGTGATTTCTTACACCTTATCTCTGCTCTGTTGGCTTCATGGCATCTTCCTCCTGTGTGATAATTATTGCTCAGTCTCTTTATTTTGGTGGAATCATTAACTAAGATTCACCACTGTTCCAAATTATCTCCAATAAAACTTTCCAGACTGATATATCTCACTAACTTTCTTTGTCTTCTCTTTTCTTCGTGATTGTGTCTTGCCTAACTGAACCCAGTTATCCATTTAATTTGGTCCACAATGACCGATGAATGGATAAATAAACCTGGTCTTTGGATGGTCTTTTTCCCTTTAATAAATGGAACAATCATTTAAGACTGCATTTTGTGTTCACTCAGGTTGTCTAACTTTGTTTGAAGATCTGAAACAATTAAGTGAAAAAAAGAGGAAATCAGGAACAGGAAAAACACATTTTCACTGCACTGCATAAGAAATCTATGAGAATATTGAGATGTTTAACATGTTGAAATGAATCCATCATACTGTGTAATAACACGTTATTTATCAGCAGCTCAGGAGAAGGATTGTTGACACATTGTTGAAACCCCAAATGGCCAAACTGTGTTTATCTATAGCAGTGGATTATCCTTTATTATATCAACTGTTGAGATGCTAATACAATCCCAATGGGGACTAAATGTTTATACATTGACACAATAAGCCAGCGAGCTGTGCCGCCAAGCTGGAGTAGCTGCAGATGCACTTTAGGTTCTTCTCAATCCTTGCATTTTTATGCCATTTTTCCCATATTACAACAGTCCCCTCGCATCAAGCACATAATCACAGCAAGGGATTCAGTTTATAATCTTGGCACAATGCCACAGAAGAGGAACATAATTAGTAATGGCGGTATGTGCGGGAAGACAGGCAGATGCAAGTATTCAAATGGAGGCTAATAACATAATGATATTATCAAACTCATCTGTGAGATGAGTTAATCAAAGATAAGCACGGGGCATGGTGAGACGCTCCATTAGAAATATACTGTGGCAAAACATGCATTAATATCCATGCATAAAGAGCTTTTTGATTGTACAGCTGACACCATTACACAGCAGCATGCAGAGGTACAGTTTGTATGGAGCTGGATCAGAACATGGGCTGGAATAATAGGGCTGGCTCTTTCCGCCAATTATGCTCTACAGCATATGTTAATGTATGGATATGTAAGTCAAGCTATTTTGCCTCCAATGGGCTCAACATTATGTAAGAAAATGCATTAAAGTACTTGGGTACATAACTAGGAAGTACAGACCTTTTCTAGGCTTCATATAAAATACCGCTCAAAAGATTGGGCTCACTTAGAAATGTCCTTATTTTTGAAAGAAAAGCATGTTTTTTACAAATTCAAATAACAGACATCCAATCCAGACATTGTTAATGTGGTAAATGACTATTAAACTGGAAACGGCAGATTTTCTTATGAAATATCTATTATATATTGTCCTGTGTTCCAGTGGCTCATTGTGTTCCAGCTAAATGTAGTACAATATTTCCCTCAAAATGTAGTGGAGTAGAAGTATAAAGTTAGATAAAATGGAAATACTCAAGTACTTGAGTACAGTTTTTGAGTAAATGTACTTAGTTACATTCCACCACTGGTTTAAGCCACAATAATATTTCATATTAACATTAATATAAATAGATGATCTCATGTTTTGGGTTACTCAGTACAAGAATTATAAAAAAGCATAAACTGGAAATAAAAGACAATGTGAATTAATTTACTTTCCACCACCGGTAAAGTTATTCTTTTTTTTTAAAGTTAAGTATGATTTATCTAATAATCTATTCACAAGTACAGGATTAAAATTGCAGACTGTAATTATCACACAGTGTTTCATTGCTATTATCGTTTATGAGCAACACATTTCTCAGATTAATTGAGCTGCGATTTAATTGTCTCTTCCCCTTAAAAAGCTACATGACTACTTTTGTCGGGCAATTATAATAGATAAGTTACTAATGTTACGACTTGTGTGTGTGTGTGTGTCTGGTTCATTAAACATTGTTACATGTAATCAGAGGCTCTTCAACCCCGTTTCTTAATATAAGATCTCCCTGCACAGCATGCTTCGGGAGGAACCATTAAAACAAAGCCAACTAAACTTCAGGGGTTCTTCAGAGATCATCATGATAAACTAATTGTTCCTCTGGACAGCCACAAGCTGCATCAATGTTTGGAGGTGCTTTAAGCAGTGGATCCCAACCTTTAGAGACGTACCCTCCCTTCATCAACACCACCTGTCATGTTCCAGATGTGTTCATTGAAATTAATCAACTGTATTTGTTGTTTATAATGTGGATTTTATGACAGTATTTTTCTATATAGATGAAATGGTTTGGTCTGTTTGTAGTACTGCCACTTGTGGTTCATTACCAAACATTTCAGCTGTTTATTTTATGACTTTCATTTCAACAAGATCTCCAACCTAAATGACAGAATAGATTAGTTTGTCCAAAACGATCCATATGAGCGTTTCGTGCCACAGCGTTCTAAAAATAGCAAACACGTCATTATACAGACACGTACGATTTGCAGTTGTAATAAAAAGGCTGAAGTTTAATTTTCAGTTCAATTTAGGCTACAAATCTACTGATTTAGGTTTAGGGCAAAAACTTCCTGGTTAGGCGTTATAAAAAACAGTTTAAAAAGTAAAAAAAAATGTATGTAAATGCCGGAATTGAAGTACTTATGAGTAAGACGTGACTAATACATAAAAGCTGCAGTTTTGTTGAATTTAGGGCTACAAAGCCAATGATCTAGGTTTAGAGCAAAAGACTTCATGGCAAGATAGTTTAAAAAGTAAATAAATGTATGCAAGTGATGCAGTTACGAGGACGACGTGACTTAAGTGACATAGTGACATAAAAACGTGATGCACAGAAGTTCAGTGATGTTTAAATCACATTGTTTACTTTTGTTTACATGGGACACAAGCCCTGCTCTCCTGGGTGAAAATCCGGCATCTGTTCAACTCATCCACCCCCAGTGCAACTTCTGGCATTTATACTACGCATACATCAATTACGGCCACTATAGAGTGTTGGAGGACAGAAAACGTAAATATGGGTCGTATTTTGCCGACTGAACAAACGACCTATTGAGTCATTTTTGAGGGGAGAGCAGTCTCTTCAGTTAAGTGTCATATCTATTTTTCCTTTAATATCAGCCACTCTATGTATCCCCAGAAGTCTGCAGAAGAAACAAGACAGTAAAAAAAAACCCAACCGCACGCTGGTAGAACGTTTCCAGGCTTTACCGAAGGAAGACCATAGTTGAAACATGGTCAAATCCCTGCAGAATTAAAGAGCTGAGAATAAAATAGAAGTGGGCAGCTACTTTGTGTTTTTCTACCTTGCTTGTGCAGCTCGCTAAAAATGTTTGGACGTGTGCCTGCCTGCTATTCCTGAGCATACAAGTACCTGTGGTTGGGAATCACTGCAACACTTAAAAGACTGCAAACTGTTTGCTGAGAACCATCTGAGGATGTCTGTGTTACCATGTGCCATCATTCCTGGAATATGATGGGGTTTTTTAAGTGCATATCTTATTGCTTGCAAACAGGATGTATTCAATTAACTAAGAGAATGAAAGAAATAATGCAAAATGATAACACTCACACAAAACTTTAAACTGAAGAACCCCTAAATGCCACCTCTTATATACTGATCCACTTCAGTTCAGCCATTGGTTAGAAAAGCTTGTTTCCTAATGGTGATTAAAACAATGACGGTCTTACGGGTCTAGTTACGCCACAACACAAATGCATCACAGAAAACCACAAACAAGGCAAGTCACCACGGCACTGACAACACGAGCAACACCAAGCGACAAAACATTCGACACAACTTGACATCGCCGTGAGAGAGAGAGCTTACTTCCTGTGGGGATCAAGTCCCTGTCTGGAATGAAGAGTTTATACCCATAATGCTTCTCCAGCACGTCGGGGAGGATCTCCAGGGCAAAGCGCTCCTCCTCTCGGGTCTCCTGGCTCCACTGGTCCGGGTCCACTTTGGTGTAGGACAGGTAAGCGTCATAGTCCTTGTTATCTGCAGGTAAATGGGGGGAGACAGACACTGAGATGGGTGAAATGTCACGGCTCCTGTTATCCACCAGGCACACCAGCAGGGTCTGTTAGCAGAGTATTTAATGTCCTCAGATCTTTCAAACCAGACCCTTTAATTCAGTTTTATAATCCCTGCTATCAAGCAGGTGCAGAGAGAGAAAATAAAGCCGCCGCCTCAGCAAACTGAATAAAAGAAAGTGCGTGCCCTTGAATGCGTGCATCACTTCATGTATGGGCATTTAGAAGCTCCCAAAAACACTTTGCTCCAATTAAATGCGTATATGTTTTATGATTTGGACATAATGTTTCCTGCTTTGGTCAGCAAAGTTATGCACTGCTATACCCCAGATGCTCACAATCTATTTTCATACTGGTGCACAGAGAGCTATTCATTCAGAGGGAGACTTCATTGAGACAGGACGCCTCCATTACACTGACCTCTGGGCACTTCTGCCCATCTGAGTGCTTTTCATTACAGCTCTGTCCCCACTGACGAATAATGTTACCTTGATAGCTACTTTGCCCACTGCAGGCAAAACAAATTAGACTCCAGCCTGAGCTAAATGCCCAACATTGCCCGCTAGGCCGACGCATGGCGTGGCTCCATCACCCACATGAAAGCTCTGATTGATGACAGATCTGAAAGGGCTGAGCAGAGACGCAGAAAGTGAGAAGTGAGGGAAGACTTTAATGTTACTTCTCAAGCCGGAGCACTTCAGTACAATGAGTCAGGAGGGCGGAAATGGAAGACATGGAAGGAACATATCCCAGAGCCTTGACTACAACAGGACGGAGATAACAGCCTCCAGGTCCTGCAGTAACAACTGCAACTCCAATGTTGTGCTCAAAAGCTGATGGAGCGAGGAAAACCACTCCACCAGCTAGGAGATTCGGCGTGTAGCCTATTTTTTCACGATGTTCTCAGCTGAAATAGAATGAAATTATGTTTTGATGGTCATATTAGCATCGTATCGGCAACAGTGCACCTTTTACTACAGTTTCAATGTCACAGGCATGAGAAAAAACATCTTTAAACTCCAATCTTCCTGTTCCTGATTCAAAATAAAAGTCCTGTGGCATTCCTGTGGACAGAATCCCTTCACAGAGAGCTTTTATTTTGAAATATTTACAGGCCCTGGTCTTGGAAAATACAGTGAATTGCATGCCTCCATAGTTTAGCAGTGTACCAGCTCTTAACTGTGAAAACGAAACAGTAGAAATTGAATTATATGTTCTATTATTTATCAAGGGCAAACTCAATGTGTATGGCACTGTCACAGCAGTTCAGCAGCAGAAACGCTGCCTGTGTGGACACCGCTCCGTTGCGTGCTGCCGCAGTTCAGTGAGATAGCCATCATGGAGTGTTTATGCAGACTGTGTAAAGCGGGCCTTCATCTCACTCTTTGCTACAATTTACAGTGACATTTTGATAAACTACAACTTTGTGGTGACAGTTACAAAAAGGTTCAGATCTGTAATAATCTAATTAATGCTCATAGTTTTGAAATACCATGTTTCAGATAGGTGTAACTACTGATTATTAATATACTTCTGCTACTCTAGTGTATTTCTTCATGGCCTTCACTGCAGCACGACAGAGATTATTCAGGATAATCCACAGAAAACTGTTTTCATTGGAGCAGGCTTCTTCCAAAAAATAGTCCTTGTGAAAAGTGTTTAAATGTAAACTTTAATGTTTTGAGAAGGTCCAATTAAATTCCAGTCACCTCCTTTGTATTTGGGTAGGGGCGGAAGTTATCTGCAAGCCTGACACCACTAGATTTGAATGCTAAAATATCTTTAAAAAATAATAATTTTGGTGAACTGACCCTTTAAAATCACAAAAAAATCTGATTTCCGACTGCAGTTTCACAGCAACAAATCAGATAAAATCATATTTTGGGGTCATGCTCATCAAAAAGAAACAACATATCAGATTCTATGTGTTTCTTTATTCACTAGAACTTTCATATCTGTGCAACAAAAGGAGGAGAACTCAGAATTAGGGCGCTTTGAGCTGCAATACGGAAAAAAACAGCCTTTGAGATAAACTCATTAGAGACACAAGCAGGCTTTGGATCCACGAGTTCCTGTCGTCATTATGGCTCTGGTCCCTTTGCTTTATAGTGGCCACCTGCTGTGCAAGCGCCGTGAGGTGATGTTTAACCTGTCAAGACACCAGAGAAGAAGGGAGCGCAGGATGACAGTCGGGTTGAGTGGAGTAGGAGAGCAGCTGGGTTCAAGAGGAGGGATTCTGGGATCAATCCTCAGCACAGCAGCCCTTTTTTTCTAGCTTTTAATATCCTCTTTCTTTCACACTCCTGCCTCACTCTGGGCCGCCAGACTGTCAAGATTCAGCCACTTCCCAGTGTGTAATCTTGATTTTTGGCACTCTTACATGACATGTAATTAATCGAACTCGTTTTTATAACATGCAGTTCATTTTACAACATCGGGGACATGTAAAAATAATTGAAATGTAACCTCATAATCACTTAGGAGAAGTAACTCTGAGGCTTATATTCTACTTCTCGGTGACATAAATCTCCCTCTGTGTTTTCCTCCGGTAGCATTTAAATGAAAGCTGTGTAGGCAGATCAGGGGGCTATTTCAGTGCAGCTGATTCACTCGTCTGTAGTGAGAAAAAGAGAGAGAAGGGAGAGGAAAAGGTGAGCCTCGCAGGCGGAATGACCCTGCTGTTGCACCTTGAGGAGTCACTCCTTGCAGGAGACTGGTGAGGTGTATCTGAGGGCGCAGCACACCTCTGAAACCACATCCAGCACTCCTCCGTCTCACATGCCTACTGCAAAGGGACTGACGCTCGCTGCTCTCGGAGGGGCGGGCTAATATATGCATGTGCATAGAGAGCCCACAGTTAGATTGTGAACTCTTGAACTCACGGTGGAGAGCGCCAAGAGAATTGGAGGCGTAATCTCTGAGAGATTTCCTGGCTCTATTACATTTAACGGAGAGTAGATTAGAACGAAACACACACACTTAACTCTGAAGCTACAAAAGCACATGATGCGGACTGCTAATGAGCCGTTCTGTTTTTCATAACTAATAAACAGCTACCTGAGGTTATATAGGGCTGTGACGGCTGATTATTTCTTTAATCAAATTAATTCTTCAGTCGACAGAATCTCAGAAAAGAGTGAGGAAACGCTTCAGGATTTCATGTTTGTATTTTCCGAATCGTTTTCGTGATGCTTCAGAAAAAGAACTGCCTGGTATTTAGAGCAAATGAAAGGGAAAACAGAGACAGAGTTATATATGTACAAGGTAGCAAGTATAATTAGATATTACATGTTGAAAGATGTGTTTAACTATTTCTGCATACGCTATGATGGACCATCTGCATCTGGATCCAGACTCAGTGAGCAATGGGACAAGATTTCGAAACTGATGTCAGAAAAGAGCAAGGAAATGCTTTAGGCTTTGTATTTTTCAAATAGTTTCTGTGATGCTTCCTGTAATTCTAGAGCAAGTTAAAGGCAAAACAGAGACATTGTACATGTACTCTGCTGACAGGAAATATAAATATATATTACATTGTCCTGGATTTGATGATGAGAGATGGTTTTTATTTTTTACAAGTAACTATTTCTATATAGTCTATATTGTCACTGTAATCTCTATAACCACATTATATTTCTGGATCTAGATTCTGTGGGCAATGGGTCAAGATTTTGGCATTAGAAGTGTTCTGTTTTCCGTTTGTAGTCTGAATAGTAATGTCATTTTTGAGCGGGCCTTGGCTGACTGCAGGTAAATGGTCTGTACTGAGAATAAAAGAGGCAGCACCCATTGGTTGAAATGCAATCATGGAACCCATCCTGTACTGTCTGATGAGGACTTAGCCTTTAATAGATAAACTCATTTAGCTAAACTGGCTAATTGTGAAAGCATCTAGTTGTAAACTCTGAACAGTGTCTCCATTCTTGAATCTCAGGTTACTAAAGAATGAGTGAAGAAGAGGAAGTCTTAGCCACAATAAATCTGTAATACAACAATCTATCCAGCCTTAACCCCAGAGGATGAATTGTCACTAGATTGAGGTCATTGTGGGAAAAAAAAGTCTGTAGTGGTTCTGTAACCAGAAGTGTATTTTAGTCAGTTCATAGGTGCAGATTGTCATCTGTTTATACTGAAATCACATTATTTTTTTCTTTTCATTTTGCTATATTTTAGGGTTTCACTCTTTGTGCACGGAGCTACAAAAATTGCAGACTCAGCTGTAATAAAATATCAGGAGGTGAACATGAAGGCTTGTTCCAAAAGTGGTTTTCTTTCACGTTTGTTGAGCTGGGAAGGAGGGGCTAAGTTTGAATAATGTGTTGACAACCAGTAGGCAACAATATTCCTGCATAGTATACCTTTAATAAACAATCAATTAATCAACTAATTGTTAAGTACTAGATATTTTCCTTTGCTTTGAGAACCTGTGATGATCAATGCTTCACCCTCAGAAGCTATTAAGTGTAAACTCTCCATCTGTCTCTTTTGTTTTTCATTACATTTGACAATATCACTTGGGAAAAACAAGAAACCGTTTGACCTTCTGATTACAAACGAGCTACTTTGAGTTGTTTACCTCCGCATCTTAAATATGCAAATTAAACAGGATGCATTACAGTTGCTGTGTGCGAGATGCGAAAACTATTAATGCTCAGTATCTCCAAACTATGCTGAACACAGACAGAGCCTCATAATTCCACACCGTGCTGACAACACTGACATTCGTATTTATGGCAGAGTGTTGATGAGTTCCCACCTCCCTGACAAGCTCGCTCCGCTGTTGTCATCATGAAGCCTATTATTGATTCTACTGACACCCACACAATGTGACAACTGAGCGGTCTTTAACTAAATAGCGGCGCTGACAAATAGCTGACAGTCCGTCCTATTGTTACGTAAAGCTTACAATTTTACATCTGGCAGAAGAGGGAGGCAGGCGTTCAATTAGTTCTTCGAGTGGCCACAATGAAACACAAGCACTTTCTTGGCAGTGTGTGCAGATTTATGTTGGGGGGGAGAAAAAATCTCTGTGCATCCGAGACACTGGCTTTAATAATGAAAAATATGTGTGTGCAACTATATCCAACATGCAGTTACTTCTCCCTGTCAGTGCAGAGTTAACCACCTCCTGCAACTGTTTGTCTCCACTCAACAGGCAGCCATTTCTATTTAATGCTTTATCCTTCGCTATTCACTTACAATACAGTGGAATGTAGAGATGACTGGAGAGGTGCAGGTGCGAGCGCGTGCACGCTTGTGGATGTGCGCGTGCACGGCGGTGGCAAGTGAAGTGATCTAATCGACCGCGGCGTGGAGGAAAGTATCAGGGGTCTCCTGAGAGCTCCGGAGGCAGCGTGCTGTGTCTTATTGAACCTGATCCCCTTATACTGAAGAACAAATTGAAAATCTGTTTCTCTCTCCAAGCACTCACTCGGGTGGCACAATTAAAGGAGACAATTGCTGTTTGGCATTAAGTTCAAGGCCCGACATTTTTTTTTCTTCCCCTTTTCAACACAACTGCCTCTGGGCCATCCATTACCACAAAGCTCTGCTTTCCGGGGCCGAAAGCCCAACACAGCCAGAGGTAATGACTTTCATTGAAATGTCTGATGTAGCAGCCATCACCGTTAAGCAGAGCTGGGAGTGTATGAGGAGAGGAGCAGAATTCTTTTTACCTTTTAACGCTCATAACTCTCTCGCTGTCTCTCTTTCCACTACGTACAGTCCCTCAGCCTCTCCGAACTAATCTCATTCCCCCTGAATTCATTGCAGCGCTGGTACTTGAGAGACTCATTACAGGGGAATCAAATTAAAACTTGCTCCTTGTCTCAGTTTGATGCATTCTCAAGCCAAGACTCATCCACCAGGCCCAATCAGAGGAGTTTTTTTTCTTTTACTATTGCTGATGGGGCCTCAGAGTTAATGTTTTTGTCTGGCACAGGGACTGTGTTTTGATTTGCTTTATCCTGAGCGTTCAGTGGAATATATTATTCGTTCATTCTTGCACTATCTCATATGCAGTTTGATGCAACCACCAACAGAAGATGTTTACATGTGCAGAATCACAACCCAATTTCAGTAATACTTTAGCCGACATCCCTGCTCCCATGGCAGCTCGACTTCCACTCCTCACCCCTTTCTGTTGCTGACTGTGTGATTGCGGATGAGGGAAGAGATTAGTTGTTGAGGTTGATAAATATCCACAGGTACATGACTCACAATCTTGCTATTATAAAGACAATGAAAAAAAGATAATTCTACAGCTTGTGTGTTCAAACTGTGTGCTCATATGCTTTCCTTATCATTAAACATATCAGATACAGTTTTTCCTCCTTTCACTGGTACCTGAAGCAAGATGCTCCAAATAAACAAAAACTAGTAGCTTGTTTGTGTGCAATAAGCAGAGCCAAGGCAAGTCTGTTTCCCTGTGTACATGGTCTTCTCCTTATTTACTCCACACACTACTGCACTGTAGCAAAACAGCATTCGACCAGATTTAACGATTGATCAACAGAGCTGCGTGTCTTCATTGTGGACATTAACTGTGCCGACAGTGGTTTTCCATTTGTGGGTCTTTTGAGGCTGCTGTCATTGGAAAAAAATCTTTCCCTGTATGGTAGAAGCCATTACTGCATGATCCAAAGGCACTTACACCAAAACAACATGTACAGCAATAAACAACGTAATGACATATACTGTAGAGCAAATACAGCAAGCTGGGGGATGACTGCATGTGTTTCTATATTTTATCTGTCTGTTTATCCCCTGGAATGAATACATGAAAACTATGCTTTATACTATACTTTAACACATCATCAGAAGCAGCTGTATTCACAGGCTGTGTTTTTTCCTTTTGAAGCTAAACTCTGCAGCAGTTTTGCTCTGAAACGCAACAGAGGAGCTGCTTGAATTCGTGAACTTCATTACCCAGAAGTCATGCGTTGTGATGTCAGGAAACAGCACCCCGCATGAACATTTTAACAAGCCCGGCTTGTGATTAGTTTTTACAAGGATGCAAATATGACAAGAAAAGGAGCCACATCAAAGACTGGTGAGCCATTTGCTGCCGTTTAGGAGACGGTTTACAGAATATTTTGCATAAATTTTTTTTGATTTTGCTCAGTGGGTTTGAAAAGATTCACTGAAATTGACGACAGAAGAGTTAAGAACGATGGGAGGCTCTTTTCTGTGTCATTTAGACTGATAAAACAGGTGCATATTAACATAAAAATAGTGCCACATGCAGCTTTAAGATATGAAAAATAGCCCAGGTGTTTTCTGAGTAAAAATAAACATGTGAGCGGAGCAACGCTGATACTGCTCAGGTTAGGGATTTCATTCCTACAGAGGGAAGAAAAGATGCTTTCAGAGCAGAGGAAGGAGCTTTAGAAATCCTCCACTAAACAGAAAACACTGTGCTATCACAGATTATAGAGGATTATTATATAACGGTGTAAAGTAAATTATGTCTTGCACCTTATCTCTCATCTTACCTCCATCTATATCCTCGCTGCCAAAGTGGTTCCTGTAGAAGAGCATGAGCTCAATCCTGTAGCACTTGTACAGCGTCACCAGACAGATGAGCAGCATCAGGATGGCTCCCAGACCTCCGGCCAGCTCCACCGTGTACATCAGCTCAGCTAATATGGCAAACACACAAAGAGAAAGAGAGATTTTACAAAGAAAATAAGAGAACAGGCACTGTGGAATAGCTGCCAGAGAACCTCATAAAGTGAATCAAACAATGGACACCAATGGTGCTTCTCATTTTCTATATCAAAAGGCTTAAAAAGTGAGATTTCTTTTTTACTATAAAGCACGTCTGGTGTTGTTTTTATACTGAAAAAGTATCAAAATGCTCAATCAATGGAGAAATGTAGGCAGCCCGTATTCAGAAACTGCCATTAAATGAGCGTCAGGATTTATGTAAGGCTTTGATGTCACAGATATACTATTTTTATATATATATATATATATATATATATATATATATAAGGTAGAAAATGCCATCAAAGGTAGTTGAGAAAGGAGGCCGCTCACTGATGAGTCATTTCCTGTATCTGTGTCATATGGGTATTGCTGCTGCCTCGCCACTTCAGGAGATGAGCAGCAGAAACGTGAGCGGACATTATGACCGATGCTTTTGCCCGAGAATCACTGAAGTAAATAAAAACTAATCTTTGTAATGCTAAATATGGCTTTTATCCTTGCAAATGTTAGTCAAGTCATGCAACCGTGGTGAAGTTCGCTATAGCACAATGTTACTTCTGTCAGCTGCATTCTATCATCATAAAAGTTTTGTTCATCATCAGCATCAGAAATGTGTGTTTGCCACAGAGATTATTTTCTGTAATGAAGTGAATTCTCAATAGACCAGGTCGACCTACAAAAATATGTGGCAAAAAATACATCTTTGGTCGTTATTCCCCGGCTGCAATGACAGAGCAGAGATGCAGAGAGAGCAGATCATATGTCTGAGGAAATACTGACCCATCAGAGCAGACTGGGCTTTTTCAGAGGGGATTTAAAAGGGACAGGGGCTACGACTGAGGGTGAAATCAGATATATTGCGTAAGAAAATAATATGTTTTGGAGCACTTAAGCACCTGAAAATGGGCATTATTTGTCCCCATTAATATCGAACAAATTGTTGAGTGACTAGGACATTGAAGGGTGCAATCATTTTCCTTATTTCTCTTTAAAGTGTCTGGTATTAGCACAGCGGTGTGCTTTCATACTGGCCTGGACAGACCTGTCTGCAGCCATTGATTATCTATGAATGCTGCAAAATGTCAGAAGATTTCAGGAAAAGCAAAGCAGCCGTACAAAATTTACTTCAAAATCATTTCATTCATAGACACTTTATTTAGTTGAATAGTGTGAAAGATTCTTTTTACTGTCACATTTATCATTTTAATGTTTTTTTTTACTTTCTCTGATCCTACTGCAGACATTTCATGCTGTGAGACTATATTTATTCTCTTCTTAGATTCTGCAAAATGTCAGAAAACTGCACAGTTACACAAGATCCCCTCTATCTTATTTATCTGCTCTTATGTATGTTACAGTTGGCCTGCATCCACAGGGCCAGAAACCAGATTACAGTTTCTAACCGCAGAACATCAATACATGTGAAAAATGTATGAAGCAGTCATGATGGATGAGAAAAGTTGCACTCTGTATTGTTTAAAGATTCTAACATTCTGCCTCCGCATTTATTTGAAAAAGGCATCTCCTGCGGCTGTATTCACAGTTTGTGTTTCTTGCTTTTCCACTCCATCTTTTCATGTTGCTTACATTCTCACTGTGGTTGCGTTGTTTCCACATGACACATAAATGAAATGAATGAAAGTACAACCACTTCTACACCTGTCACTTAATGCCGTGGCTTGATTGGATAATGAAAAAAATCTCATTGGAGGCAACTGGTGCGACAATAGCGTGTGACAGATCAGACGGCCACTCTCATGAAGATTGGTTACATGTGTGTGGTGCTGCAGAGAGGCGCGAGGCGAGAGAAAGGCGACAGATCGAAGCGCTCAGCTCTCACCGCCATCCGTCATCACTGCGCTCTGACGTGAACTCATGAAAAGCATCAGTGGAAGCTAAATCCAAGGAACTGCAGGACTTCACTGTTGATATTTCAGCTTTACACTCACATTACTCTGAATTGTGTCGCCTGTAGGGTTTCAAGAAGGACAGAAAATCTTCAGCAGAAGCAAGACTGGTGGTGTTATTCAGGAGGCTGAGAGGTGATATTTTACACTACAGGACAGTGGACTCCATTAAGTGCCACGGTCCAGTAACTTGCCTTGAAACCAAGTCATTTGCTTTGTCTTTTCATGTCTCTTTTTCAAGGCTTTTTTTCTTTTTTTACAGTGTTTTCTGTCGGATGTCACTCCATCTTTTGCAGTTCAACATTTCCTCTTGGCTACGCCTCACAAAATCTGGGTGGTCAGCCTTCATTGGCTGACTAATGGACAACAGTAAAAGGCTGGAATCGCCGCAATGCCGCACACACATAAACATGGACGGAGAGGACTCCGCGTGCATCACCATCCATCACCGACACACGTTTAACCTCGTTGGAGTGCGCGATGCCCATTCCACTGCAGCGGCCATCAGGCTGACAGCTCCCATGATGAAGGATGATGTTCTGGAGAGCTAACGAGCGTGGCCCGTGCCGCTTCATCACGCCTGTCTCGGCGACGACCTTCAGCCAAACTTACGGACGGACGTACGCAAACAAAAGAGCAAACAAACTCGGGGCAGAACACAGGTTTCCTGTGTCGAGCCCCTGGCCTCCTCCTGTTGTCTCACTTTCTCTCCCCTCGGACTCGGAATCACCCAAATTAGTTGACTTTTCTGCGAGGGGTGTTGCAGCTAACAAGCACTGCGAGAAGATGGATCCACTCTCCCCTCACTTCCTCTTCTCCACCTCAGCTCTGCTCTCTCGCCTCACTGAACACTGCTCCTCTGCTCAGATATCTGGACAGTGTAACGAGCCAGCTGCTCCTCAAGCAGCAGAGATTACAGTGGAAGAGGCCAATTCTTCTCTGCCTGGCATCCATATTGTAGCAGCGCTGCAGTGGGACGGATTAAGACAAATTAGCTCCTGACGACTAGAAGGCTGGATTTGATGGAGCCACATGGCATCGGGCGATTCATCACCCCTTTTTCTCCCTCTATTACTGCATCTCTCTCTCTTGTCTAGGGAGAGAGATGAAAAGCAAGATGAGGGAGAGGCAGAGAGGGGTTGGATGGTAAAATAAAAGAGAGGAGAGCAGCTGTGAGAATGGTGAAAGCTGAGTCTGCTGTTCACAAATCAAAAATCTAGATGTTAGTTATCACATACAGTACAGGCAGCTGTCTAGCAGTTGATGTTGCTGCTGCTGCTGTTGTGAGATAAAAAATTTATCTGACGATATGGAGCTGCCGAAAGAAAGTTGGCGAGGAGGACTTCTCAACTTCTTCACTACAAGAAGTTGTACAAGAAGTGGAAATAAGGACGCATCTCCATGCTAACTTTACATACAAGTGAAGACATATTCTGCTTGATGCCGCGCTGAGACGACCAAATTCATTTGGAGTGTCATGCTGGTTTCACAGCTTCAAGAGACAAGCGAGGAAAACTTTGAGGAATTTTGAAAGGCAGCGTAAACACTGACTGGCCGTGCACTGCATGGATGCAGCAAATAAAAACATGGGAACCGGTCGATTTCTCATAGACCCAGCAAGGACCAGGCTAATCTTCTCCGGTTTATTCTCAGATTTGACTGTGCAGCATAAACCCCTTTAATATAGCAAATGGAGGGGAACTGGGCTGCCATCAAAGCTGGATCCAAAGCTGCAAGCTTAAAAGAGAGGAAAAATATCTTACTATGTAAATGTATTCAACACTGACAACTTTAAGGCTGCAGAGACCCCCCCAGCCTCGCTAAAAAAAAATAAAAAAAATCTCACTTATATAACCACAGTGGGAAGTGTGCATCTCTTTTTGAAATCATCATGGAATCAACTTTCAAACAGGCATCCTCAGTGAGGAGAAATCAGAGGAGAAAATGTTTGTTTGAATAAAAAGACAAGTTGGAGGGGGAAAGGCAACAGTAGCCAGTGATGAAAGATGAGAAAGTGTCTGAGTGAGAGTTCGGCGATCAAAGGAGGATTTGTGGTGTGTGTGTGTGTGTGTGTGTGAGAAGGGGGAGGTCATTGCCAGACAGTCAAACAGCTTGTCTGGCATCATAACACCGAAGGCTGCCTCTCTCCAAAAGTGATTTTTCTTTCCCTTCAAACTAATGCTTCCTCAGGCTGAGCTGGATGAATAGGCTTTCTGCACGATCTACAACACTGTCCCATTTCTTTCCTCCCCGAGGCGAGAAACAACTGGTCAATTCCCCCAATCCCGCTAGTTGTTCTTCTTTGTACTCAGTAAATTGCTGCGAGAGATTCACTCTATTGTCAGTGTGAAGGCCTCTGGTATTAAATGCTGTTTTTCACCTCCAAAGCTGTAAGATGCTATTATTAAATCTCAAGGCTTTCATATCCATCTGTGAGGTTCATGGCCAAATACTGTACATGCTTAAATATACAGATTCATCCTCACCTTTCTTGGTGAGCTGGATGTTGGCCTGTCGCCGCCCGTTGCCGTTCTCCACGTAGCAGGAGTAGTTACCAAGGTCGCTCTCCTCCAGGGAGTCAATGGTCAGGGAGATGGAGACCTCCTGCTCCCCCAGGTGCTCCCGGATTGTCCTGCAGAGGAGAAGAGATGAAAATGAAACACTAGCAAAGGTTTTGTAGTGAGTAAAGGAGACGGATGGGGCCGCAACATCATCACTGAAGGCCAGATGCACCTTTTTGTTACCTGAATGTGACTGAATTATTTATTTTTATTATTTTTTTCACTATTAATGAAAAGTGTATAAAACCCTTTTCAACAAGTTAAAAAAAGAAAAGAAAAACAAGCCTTGTCATGAAAAAAAACATAATATTATGGAGAAACTCTCTTTTTTTAATGACTTAGTATCTCAAAAATCTCAAAACGATCACACATACTGACTGAAATAATTTTTTTTTAAAGACTGAGAATTTCAAAATAATTAGCTTGTATTTAAACATGAGTAAATATATTGAAATAAAAAACTGACTTAAATGACTTAAATTACATACAGTTAGATGCAGAGTTTGTCTATATTACATGCTGGGACCATAAGTTTGAAAGGAAATAAAGCAAAGCAGCTGGTAGAAATAGTCACAAAGTTAATGTCCCCTCTAGTTTTAGTGATTTTACCTGAGAGAGTGAGAAAATTAAAAAGAATTCCCCTTTATTTCCCCCTGTGTATACTGTGACAAATTAAATATTATAGAGTTTTGGAGGAAAACATAATCTGTTTTAGGGGTTTGATTTGGACCCAGACAGATCAGAGAACTGCACTTGTGAACGGAGGATTCAATGTTTGGGCCAAAGACAAGTGTTGAACATGAAGTTTGTGATGGTGGACGGCGAGCATCCATTAATCAGGACGAGCTGACTGATGTATCGCTGCCTGCTCATAAACGAAACCAACATGCAAGCGATTTGGTCAAATTTGAGCACCAACATGACTTCAAACATTTGCCCAAACGGAGTCCAGCCGCCTCATTACTGACTGTGAGGTGCACATCAAAGTGGCCTCTGTAGTAGTAGTCCTCGTCTGAGGAGCCGGATTGGGATGAGAAAAAACACATGGAAGGGAAAAATCTGACTTCAGAGAACATGCAGAACTGTATTTTTAATTTTGTATTCCCAGTGTTTGCAGGAATGCTCTGTGACTACAGACTCAAAATTATTCTCTCAATCTGTACCAAAAAAATAGAAATAATAATAAAAAAACTATGAAAAACAATAACTCTAGACTGCAGGCAGTCAAAAAGTCATAAGTAGAGAGTATTGGCTCTTTAATAAAATATGGATTTTTCTGACAAAAAAGTTTGCCCCCAAGGAAATTTGAGTTGTGTCTCCAGTATGCATCCTAAAATCCATAAATCATGACCTTGGAATTATAAGCTTCCATCTGTGTGGAGCACAGATTGTCACAGAGAGAGCTGACATTTTCTGGGTAAAAAACTACTGTGCACTTTATACCTTTACATCCATTTTACCCATAAATATGCAGATAACTACATCAGACAGAAGCTTAGTTTAATACCGAGCTCTATAATCTGCTGACATTTGTGGCAGCTTTTACTTTTCAGAGGTAACTTTTTCTTCTTTTAGTTCATCAATAAAACAAAAGTGTGTAACAAAGGTAGGAGGTGACAGACTGTGACTGACAAGAAGCCAGCATCACATGAGTCATGAGAGATTTCCACCATGAAAAATACTCCTTTGTTGACTCGCTAAGGCTCTTGATGTGTACTGGTTGTGACATGTTGGTACGGGGACAATAGTGTGACTGTCATGATGCACTACAGCTCCGACCTATCACAAAACATTTTGCCACGAGGGGTTAGCAAGAAGGAAGAATAAGCTCTTTTGATGTTTTTGTTGTGTAAATTTCAACCATTTTCTAGAAATCTGTACGCTTCTGCAACAACGACACATGCAAAATATCAGTTACTTTGACTCATCAGTGTGCTGAAAGGACGCTATGACACTTAGACGCCTATTTTTCTTCACTGGACACTTGGCAGGATGCTGTGTTCATTAGCAAAAATGGATTTTAGCGGCGTCCTCTTCATTATCAGTGTCCTCTTTCATTTAAATAAGCAGGGCGAACAGCTTCAACCTGTAGCTAAGTGGCTTCAATGAAAAATGCTGAGCGTGCTAACAAACCATCAGGAGGACATGGCCCAAAAGTGTCAAGATATCCCTTTAACACTTTTAAACAGACTAAGCACTTTTGCACAAAATTCTTTTTTACAAGGCAGCTATTTAATAATCTGGGGTCAAAGCCAAAGCCATTTTCAGCTGACAAAATCAACTGCGACCTAAACATCAGCATGCCAATTTACTCTCAGTGACAATGCCAACCTGCTCCTGTTATCAGCTATAATGTTTGATATCTTAGTGAGTTAGCATGTTACTGTTTGCATGAAACAAAACCTCAGAAACCCAGACGCTATCAGTATGAAGATGATTTAAATTTTCCGCAGACGAGGCCTGGTGTGGTTGTTATTAAGAGTCTGATTAGCAACTTAAGATACAAGAATAAAATTGGCAGTTGAAGCAAATTTTGAAGCGAAATTTTGAAAATGTTGCAATAAAGAAAATGTGAATTTGTGACGTTTCCATCAACTGGCTTAGAGTGAATAAACAAAGCTGCATAAACGTACTTTTGTCAGAAGATGGATGTGTAATGTATTGCTGTAGGCTAATCTGTCAGTAAACAGGAGAAGAAGTAAAGAGAAAAAACAACAAAAAAAGGATTCTAATCGGACAACTTTGGCCACCCACAACAGAAAATGGAGAGAAGTCTTCAGGAATTAGATTCAATTGGGCAACTTAAAATAGTTATTTCATGTCAGAGGAAACAGCTGATCAGTCATGTGAGTTAAATGTTCACTACATCAGAACTTATTCAGAGAAAATGTTTCCATCTCCTGTTTAGCGCACTAACTTCTTTTCAAAAAGACAAAAAATTCCTCAAGTGAGCGTGAAAACTATTATCTTTTATGTTTCCATCAAGCTTTTCTCATGCAGATCTTGAAAATGTGCATAGACATTTGTTGATAGAAACACAACTAATGTGTTCCACCTTTTTTGATCTCCACACACAGACTGATTACCTACAGTCAACCAAAGCCTGCTCAAACGTGATTGGTCCATACTACTCGGACTACAAATGGAAACCAGAGCGTTTGACACCAACATCTCCACATAAAGTACAGCTGAGGCTGATGAGAGCAATGTTGGGTAAGTTACTTGAATAACCAAATGTAATCACTTATTACATGTTAATTAGTTACCAAAATAATGAATCACTTTCCTAATTACTCAGAACAATGTATTCATGAAAAAGATTAAATTTAGGCTTATTGATTCCTAAAAGCTAATTTGGACCTTGCTGTGCTGTCATTGCCAAACAAAATTGCATTTGGAAGATATTTCTTATCCAATAATGAAGCATTTTAGAATCAGCTAATGCTCAACAGTCCAACAAAAATACAACAACAAACAAACTTGTGCATGGCATAATAAAGACCCATAAAGTGGTAAAGCCTGGTTAATGCATTTCTAACAAACTCTCAAAATCCCACCTGCTGTGCAGAAGGAGGAATGATATATAAGCAGATAATCTTTTTAAGGTTACAAAAATTGCAGCTATTTCAAAGCCCTGTTAAATGATGCATGGGGCTAATAGTGCAAAAGGTACCAGTGCCACATGGGCATTCGTCGGCTGACTGCCGCGGGGCATCTGCACATGAAAACTCATCTAATTCTTGCTGATCAATGAACGGACTAAACAGAGCAGATTGTGAAGTGCGGGGGTGATAAAAGCAAACAATACAACCACTGCTGCCATGGCAATAAGTGCTGCTAATAACTGGTACCCAGAAAAAAAAAATCACACTCAGTGAAATTTCTTTTATTGACCATGCACAATGAAGAACAATTAGAGGGAATTATTTTGTAGCTCATAAAAACTAATTATGAAGTACTACTTTTTTGCAAGAAAGCTTGGAAGTTACTTCGGGCTTCAAGGCTTGTGTGACTATGTATGTGAGCGGCAAATTAATTTAACCTTTCCTCTTAATTCCTGAGAGCTTTTCTTATACTCATCCTTCTCCATTGTGCGGCCAGTCAGGCAGAGACACGGGGCTCCACAAGGTTGGGATATAGATCCATGCTGATGGCTTTTTAAAGAGGTGGCGCCCATGTGTGACTCAACATAGACTGAGCAAGAACACTGTAGGTGTTGGCAAAGAAAAAGAAAATCAATCTTTGTTTGCAAAAGACTCCAACATACTTGTTAGTGAAAGTTTTTCAGTGGAGGAATATCTGTGTTTGTGCAGCAGTAAGTTGCACCAGGATCCTTGATGCTGCAGAGAGCGAGGAGGCAATGCAGTGACTCACCGAGATGCTTGAGGTAACAAACCTCAGGGTCATCTCCAGTTTGGTTTTTCTGATGTTTTGTATTGTAAGACTAGCAAAGATCCAGGGTCGGTGTCACTGTGCGGATACAGTCCAGAAAATGAAACCAGCAGGGATTAATATTTTCAGCATTCTGATATGTTTCAAACAAATACTTTATATCAGGCCGAAACATTTTGTTCTTTTTTGAACGTGCGACAGCAGCATCATCACATCAAATCTGTGTTATCTAGTACAGTCCCTCCACGCAGCCTCAAAGTGACACCTGAACTTTTCAACTGTGCCATGTTGCCATGCTATGTTTTATTCCTAGATGCCTCAACGCTTCATAAAATGATTTTCCTGCAGCCTGCACATCTCCTGACTACTCCCCAAAGGTAGATGTGAATTAGATCACAGCAGATGGTTTTAAAAAGAGGCTTGAAATGTAAAATTGTATACAATGACAGATAACAAAACAGGCAACAGCTTGGAGTGTTGTTGGTACAAGTGTTCTAGTTTTTAAGCTGTCTGGACAAATAGATACAGCGATACATCGAGTGGAGACGATCCACCAGGAGCCTAGAGGGACTTATTGGGTATGCTGCACTGGGATCCCAGAAAACATTGAAGGGAATATCTCTGCACATCGGCCTGTAAATGCATGAACGAGCCCTGGAGGAACCGGACCAAGTTGGTTTAGAAAGGATGTCTGTGCTGCTGTGCTCACCCTGGTGCTCTGTGACCCTGACCCACCAGAAAATGGATAAATGGAAAATGAGCATGCTGTGTTGCTCGAGGTAAAGGCTAGCTGATATGTGGGAAAACTGTGTAAAAAGGCAACATAGTGGAGACAGAGAAACTATAGGCAACTGATCCTTCAAACAAATGAGAATTTCAATGGCGCTAACTGAGGAAATGTTCCAATGCAAAAACAATTTCCTATTTATAATAGCTCTTGTATGCTTACCAGTTCACTATTTCTTGTTATAAATCTTGAATTAACTTGGAATTGGAAACCCCAACCTGGAATACAGTTTGAAAATGGGAGTTTAAAAGGGGAATGGACTTTATTTATTATTTATTAAGGTTCTGTTATGGCTATCTTGGCTTGCATTATGATTAAAACTCATAATAAAGTTATGGAGAGTGCGAGAGCCGTTCCTGGCTTTTATCTGCAGACTTGGCTGATTTACACAATCCATACGTGCAGGCGGGGAATATTTGCAGATGATGTTCCCTGCAGCAATTTTTACACTTAAAGAATGCAGAACAACTCATTGAACTCTACAATAAATGCACATTAAGAGACATTATTAGAAGCTATTAATCTCCCGTTTTGCAGTCCTTTAATGCTCTTTGATGCAATTTTGGATTTCTACAACCAGTGAAGATAATTATCTTGACTATTATGAGATAAAAGGTACAATTGAAAGGTGCTTATGGAATAGCTATGGATCACAAGCACAAATAACACTGCTGGAATGAATGTTTATGATGAAGTGTATAAGTAATGCGGGAAATCAAGAGGAAAAAAAGTAAGCGAGGCATAATTTTATAAATAATTATTATTCTTACATTTGTTTCTACAATCTGGCTTCAGTTCAGCATTTCTCTAGCCATAGACAATAACATAAATGACCAATCAGGGCTGGTTACCTTAGCTTAGCAGAAAAACTGGTCCAGGAAAACAGCTTCATGAATTTGTACAGACCATGCAGATAGAGAGTGTAATTGATCTTGTCATGTAACTCTCTGCAGGAGAATAAACATACTTTGCAAAAATATTCCTTTAATGTTGATCAATGGGTATGATCCCATTAAATTCACTAAAAAGGGAAAATCTCTCACATTTGGTGAGAAACAGACTTCCTCCACTCTGTCAAAACCTCAATAGTTTTATCATCTTGTTTGCTTGGCATCAATGTAAGACTGTAAAATGCTGAGGCGTACAAGGTTCTGCAGCACTAATAGGCAGTGGAAGAATTGCTGGACTCTGTAAGTACCCTGATTTCCCATGAATATATCTGCAAGAGTATTAATTAGAGTTAGAAAATGAAATTTTACACTTGAACTGCTGCTCAAAGGGGTGCTGCATGGCCATGCACCAGGGACTGAAACTTCTCCTGATTTTTAAACTCGGGCAGCTGCAGCGGCCTCGGTGTCTGTATTCCACACTGCGACTTCACCTCTGAGATCCGTGAAGTCTTGTTCTGCAGCCACAAAATTTTTATATCAACCCGGAATCTCAGTGGTGAAACATTGTGCCAAAAGCTCCATTTCATGTATTACAGGCGGCCCTTCAGGGAATACTCCTGTGTGATTAATTTCCATTTCAAAGCTAAAAGCTCATGGAATGATGTCAGGGAGTGGGTTTGAAGTGGTGCACATTCAGAAATGGGGACAAAAAAATAAAATAAATAAAAACACAAGGGGAGAAGGTATCACGCGGTGGCACACAACAAAAATACACACTTGAAAAACTGTGGGTACCAACTATATGCACTTCTGCCCCTGCAGACTCTTAAACACACACACTCTTTCAAAGTAGTTCAGGGTCGCGGTTTTGATCTCTTGGCTTGTTTCCTCATTTGACTATCACATGAAAGCAGCCTTTCTGACTGCATGTGAGACACTTCTCAGCATTCTTCCTTCTCATCTTTTTTTTATACCACCTACCCAACGCCGCCACCTGCCCTCCCCCCTCTAAGTATTGTAGGCTCTAATTGGCCTGGTGTCCTTCACAACCGCGAGCGGCGCTGAGAGCTGGACGGAATGTGCTTGAAGGCTAATAGAGACATCTCCAAATGCCAGGTCACCGACTGGGCCGCTAACTCTCCTCCCAGCCTTGTCACGCTGCTTACAGTTAACCTTTTCATTAGACGGCATTTGTCGACAACAGGGATTTTCTAGTCATGCGTCGGGTCCGTCACAGGAGTACAGTGGGGCCAGGACATGAAAGGGTGTGTGAATGTGTCGAGTGTGGATTTCAGTGCAGACACACAGGCAGAAATGTCGATCAATAATAAGCAGCTGCAAGTCAATTTAATACTAATGCATCTATATGACCTACATAAGCAAACAATATAATCAGTGAGAAGTCTATTTCTATATAGTTATTATAAATGCCTGTCATAAGTCCAATTCCCTGTGAGATAAGAGAAAAACCCAATCTATAGCACAAAGACAGTGTGGGAAGAGGTATTCAGACCTGTATTATATTTAATGGTTATTTTAACATTTTATTATACTGTTATGAGGTTTAGTTTATAAAAAACACTTTAAATTGATCATGATTTTTTACATTAAGTCTTGAACTGAAAAGTAACTAAAGCTGGCAGCTAAATGTAGTGGAGTAAAAAGTATAAAGCTACATAAAATGGAAATACTACAGTAAAATACAAGTACCTCAAAATTGTACTTGTACAGTAAATGTACTTAGTTATAGTCCACCAATTGCACACAGAGCAGACAGTAGAGAATATGTTTACATTTTGTCAAGCAAATTTGGCAGTGAGTTGTATATTAGCCAATTAAAAGATAGAAGGATTACTATAAATATGCTTAATACTAGTAAATGGGACAGTTTATGGGTTTGTTTATGTACTAGTTTCATTCCTTCATGTTATTTTCTGAAATCCCTGGTGATGACAGCCGTGCAGAAACACATCAACAATTTCCTCTTCACTGCTAAAACTCATTGAAAGATTATTTGCCGCTCTCATGTTTGCAACAACATCTGGGAGACAGTGACCACACCGCTGCACAAATACACAGCGTTCAGTTACTTTATGTTGATTCGGAAGCAAAACCTTCCCCACTTGGATGTCTGTCACGATATGTATTCGGTTTATTTGATGCATCTTTTGTTATCTTTCCTAATCCACTTTTCTGCAGGAAGTCTCTGCTCTGCTCTCTACTTCATCTGACAACCTGATCACAATCAACCTGTCTGTGTGAATAACAGTGAAATATAGTGGATAATAAATAGGCCTCGTTGCTTGTATTCTTCAATCAAACAGTTATCTGGTAGCGACAGCAGTATCTCCATTGTCTCACTCGTTATGCATTAGGAGACTGATGAGTTCTGTATTGAAGAAGATAATTGATTATCCCTCTAAGGAAGGGGCTATCTGAAGATGATTAACCTTCACTGCCTGAAGATCAGCTCATCATATAGCAAAGAAATGTGGCTGAGGTGCACTGCCACTGTTGTCTTCATCTTTTATCAGTCAAGTTCCATATGTCAGTGTTTTTGAAGCGAAAAATAATCATAGAGCCTGAATGGAGAGTAGAAAGAGAAAACACCAACTGGTCGTTTGGATAAATACTGCATGCAAAGTTGTCATAACCTGAAGCTGTTTTCTGCAGACTTGGGCCACTCTACATCAACTTTTCTTGTCTTTTTCTTTGTACGTTGCAAAAATAACAAGTTAGTATCTCAAAATAATGAAAAACTTTCTCAAAATAATGAGAAAATATCTTAAAATAATGGAAAAAAATCTGAAAATAGTGACCTAGAATTTATAAATAATGAGTAAATATCTTAAAATAATAAACCTTCTCCTAATAAAACTTCTCAAAATAATGATCTAGAATTTTGAAATAATGAGCTTGTATCTTTCTCCACACTCTGGCCACTCTAGATCAACTTTTCTAGTCTATTTTTTTTGTTGTGAAATCCAGGTTAATATTTCCTGACACAAAGATCATTATCTTCACCAAGGAGGTTGAGATTTTGGTGCATCAGCAGCACTAGAACACTATTTTCATGACTAAGTAAGAAATCAGTAAAGTTTGGAGCAGACGAACACCTGGGATGGATGCACAAATTAATTTTCACATACGTTGCAGAATAGGCCATTTGTGCTGCATTTATGTGGTTACAGAATAATAAATAAATAAATAAATGAGTTAACCGATCATTTATGGTTACCTGATCTGTTTCCTTTGCAATTTGTTGTCTAACAAGTATTTGCTTTTCTAAACACTGAGCCTCGCTGTGGCGTCCATGTTGATTCCACATTATGACTTAAAGCTCATGAACATACTAAAGTTGGAAGAATGACTTCCAATCTTGGGAAATGGGACCATCTCTCTTTAAAATGTAATTCTACCTATTGGTGTCCAATGAGCACAACCTGAATGTATCCTAAAGCAAGGTGAGCTTCTACCAAAAACATACTCCTACACTAGCAGCCAATTTAATTGCAATGTTGGATAGTCAAGCAGCTTCAGGCGGTGTGTGTGCCGGGTTTTCACCTGATTCCGGAGTAAACAGACCTCTGTTTCCAGAGATGAGAGTGAGCCAAAAGATGGAGGTCACCCAAATGGAAAAAAGAGGCCAACACGGACATTTATTGGAGTATCCATCTGCCGTGCTGCTCTGCTGTTACTGCCTCCGCTTAGATTTCACTGCAAAGTGATCACTGATCACTCATGGAGCAATGCCTGAACTATGCATATATATTGTCCATGATAAAGAATGCATAGGTATCTAAATTATTAAACAGCCACATGAAACATTCATGAATATCATTTAAATGATAGATACCTCGTGAGCGTTCTATTCATCGTTTTATTGTTCTGTGTGTTGATGTGTGGTCACACAGTTGTGGTAACTGGGTTTAAATAGGTGTTTACGAGTTTAGCCCCAGAGTCCTTTGTTGTTTAAACAGATTAAATGTAGCTCATGAATTTATTATAATATGTTGCTCAAGCTCTGTTACATTGAACAGACAAGGGAGATATGCTCAATCAGTGGATTCAAATGTATTTATCATTTATTTTGTGTCCATTTTTTGTTCAGGCGAGTCACAACAGGTAAAAACTAACATGTTTTCTTTCAGAATAGTGGAAAGAAAACCTCAACAAGAAACATTTAGGTGTATATTTTACTATATTTTGTGTAGCTTGCAGTACCAGGAACGTAGTCTAAACCTCGTCATCACAGGCATCATCAGAAAGCTCCCACTCTCCTGCACAATATTATGTGTTTTGCATGTTCTATATTATTGTTGCTGTGAAATAAATTCTATATATCATTCATACCCTGATTTATAAAACATATTTTTTTCCAAAAAACATGACAAAAATGTACTCTTATGGCTTTTGACAGTGTTTCCTGATTTGTTAAAATTGATAAAAGGATATATCCCAATTTCTTCTTTATGAAACTTTGAATCTAATATATCAACAAAATAAAATAATAACTTATACATTTCTTTGCTGGAAATATATGCAAATTAGTACATATTCAATGAGTTTACTGCTCATCTGCATATCTAAACATAACATTTCAGAAAATTTGTAATGCAAAAAAATATTGTTTTAATGTTAATAAATGGGGGAAGTTTCATGGTGATATTTATACATTTAAAAAATGACCCTATTCACCTGTAATGTCTCCCCTTCAGTCATCTGAATCTAGAGGTTTTCCACTCAAAATCAGTTCTGTTCCTGAATGTCTTACTTGATGTCAGTCTCCTGAACGCGCTCCTCATCCAGATCCTCTATAAACTTCTCCCCCTTCATCCAGTAGATAAGAGGACTGACGTCTCCACTGTATCCGAAGAACGCTCTGCACGTCAGGTTCACAGGATTTCCTGTTGGAGACAAGAGACAGGATGTGAGGTCACACCTGCAGGAACCAGCATGTGTGGCGAGTGTCCATGAGTAAGATCATTAATGCTGTGGTGATGAACAACTGTTGAATATGCAGTTCATTCATATTTATAATCTGCACTGTTTTCACTGACAATAATACATCTTTTGCACAACAGGTAATGTGCAGAGTTTATGTATAAAGAGAGCTGGAAATTTCTTTTAACTGTGATCAGCAACATAAAAAGCAGCAGGGGAAACAATAAAACAGAAATGGATGCCACCACCATCAATTTTTTATTAAAATTAAGATTTAACATAACTTCCAGCTACCGAATAACGACCAACATCAAACCTCTCTTTATTTTCTCACACAAAGTGTCTAGAAAGTGATTCTAAAGGCCAACACACACCAACAGCATAATGCACCCAAACTCTCAGTTTCCCAGCATCAATGCGAGTCTCCTCTCAGGAAAAAGAGCAGTTTTATCACATCTGGCGGCTACAATACCTTGACAACTACTGCTTAGAAAATGAATGATCATTAAAATGATGCTCTGAAGCACAAACACACATCTGATTCACTCCAGATTAGATGTTACCTTGTGTTTTTTGCATTACCACCAACATTCACCATATTTTGAAAATGGGCAACACATGAAAAACATGCAAAATCTCCACAAAAAACACCGCTCAGCACTTTCTAAATGCCATTTATTGAATGATAGGGACACAAAGCAAACAAAAAAGACACAAAATGACTACAAAACTGACATAAAATTACCAATGAAGTCAAAACTGTGAAATTATTAATTTCAATTACTACAAAGAAGGACTCAGCAAGCAAAAGCTACACAATAAACACTACTCGGCAGCATCTAAGTGCCATTCATTGGCTGATAGGTGTTTGTAACTTCCCTCACCTAATAATAGACCAAGTAATAAAAGATCACACCTTCTTTACTGTGCCCCTGTGTCCCTCAGCTGGTTGATAACATCAGATTCTCATCAATGAGTAGCAACCCTGAACACTGTAGACTTACACGTGATTCCTGTTATTAACCCTTTCCAGACATCTTTTTTTTTTTTTTTTACCATTCAACACCGTAACAACAGTCTCCTTTTTTCCATCAGATCTCAAACTGTCTGTTGTTTCCCAGCGGTGCCATCTTAATCGATCCCAGACCCTTTTTAAATTTCCTGATGGCCTCTTAAACGTTAATACACTCTTTTGAACCTTTGCACGGCAACTTGCTGTACCTTTGTAAAAGCTTTCACACTCTTCAGCAGCGCCCTGTCTGTCAGAGCCCGCATTTAAATTTCAATCACTGCATTCTGCAGGAAATTTGAAAAACAAAAGTACATCGCAGCTTTAAGGAGTGTGTATTAATGAATTAATTTAGCCTGTAAAACACACAAAGCATACTAAATACTTCCTTCTTTTTTCTCTTCATGCACATTATCACCTCAATTATACTTGTATTCTTTTGACAATGGAGGGTTTGACTTTGTGGATCCATTGAACAAGAGTCAAACCTTATTACACAACTATATGATGTTATTGGTATCATGTAGCTTTCAGTGTGTGTGTGAAGAGAACATAATGGTGTTTATGTATTGGTAGCAGAGGCCAGCATGCTGCAGTGTGATGGCTTGATTGCACATTTTAATCAAGCGGAAATTCTATTTTTCTGATCTGTTTCTATGAGCTGCGACAATGGGCGAGTTAGAAGAGATGATGAGATGAAGATGGTGGTTATTTAGCATCCATGTCCAACATTTGAGAACAAGCTCGCTCCAAGAAGTGGGTCAGCTCATAGATACAGAACATTAGTGAACAGGCCAACACAGCACAGGCAGAGTCCTAAAAATGTCACCTGAAAAAATGCCACTCAATAAGAGAAATGTAACAACAGAATTTGTAACAACAAAAATAAAAATGACTAAAAAGAGACTGAACACACAAGGAGACACTGAACAATCACACAGATGCAAATGACGATTAAGAGACACAAAACAACCAAAATGGCTAAAACGACACATAAAATGATTATAAAGACAAACAAAACAACCAAAAAGACACAAAGGAGAGCAAAGAGACACAAAGAAAAATCAGAATGACTACAAAGAGACACAAAGAAGACACAAAATGACCACAAAGAGAAATAAAATAACCAAAGAAGACACATAATCACAACAAAGGGACCCGATGAAGACACAAAGCAAGCATGTAGACCCAAAAAAATACACAACATTACTATAAAGGAACATAAAATGACCAAAGAAGCCACAAAACAGGTACAGCAACCCCAAAAGATGCATATTGACTAAGAAGACAGATAGCTGTTGCCTGTTAAAGATAACTAAATTGTTTTAAAGAGAAAAGAGTGATGAGACTGAACCAAAAACATTAACAGTAGAAGCCCCTCACTGCAAATAAATCCTTTGACATGACATGTAGTCATGTGATCGATGTAAAATAATATATTAGTGTTATCCAAATATATCTATATTTAAAGCTTAAGTAGTGAACAGTCTGAATATCCTGAAATGTTTTAGGCAGCATTTTAAAATGTACTTGTATCCCAGTAATAGCTGAAACTGAGGCAAACACGGAGCAGACAAGCAGAGCGCTGAAAAAATAGAGGAGAAAGTGAAAAGTCAGCTATCAAGACATTTGAGGTCATTTTTCTGTACTAGCAGGCAGTGTGATGTACAGATAGGCCTCCTGCAATGATGAAGACCAGAGAAAAGAGAGGTAAGAAAGAGCAGAGAACACATATCAACAGACAAACCCCCTGCCTTCACATCAGCAGGAGTTCTCTCGGCTCGGCTCATTTTGAACACACATCCTATCTGACTGGAGACAGATAAACCCCTTTTAAACCCGCTTTCTCTCTCTGCCTTGGATTAGAGACCTCTCATTCTTCTTTCGCAGTTATCACACACACGCTGCAGCTTACGGCACATGCACGAGTGTGTGGCCCGTGCTGCGACAGGCTCACCGGGGGTGGGGGGTAGGGAGAAAAAGAGCCGCATCATCAAAGCCTGGGAATGACTCTGATCCATAAAAAAAAGCCGCCGATGATCAAGGAGGCTCCACCAGTTGTGCGTCCGGGAAGGCAAAAAGGTGATTCAGCATCTCTTCATTAGCACTCCTTGCTCATTGGCCCTGTGGCGAGGACTCAGAAGTCTGTGAGATGGGAGATAACTGTGCCGTATAATTGGGTACTTGCTAGTTCAAAGATAATAGGGATTTTATTTTACCAAGGCCTGCTCTAATTTGGCCCTCTAGTGCAGTCTAGCGTGCACAGATGATAGCTAAAGCTTTAACTGGGGAAATCTGGTTTGGAGATTCAAAAAAAAAAAAAAGGCCCCGAGTTGGAGGACGTTTTTGCATTTTGTCTCACGGCTCAAAAAAATACTGTCCAGAGCTAGGAATCAAGGACTGTGTGTGTATGATAGAGAGAGAGAGAATGTATTTTAAGGATCCTGGGATCTCTCCTGGACCACACACACACATATATTGCTATGCAATGCACTTCCACAAGGGGTCTCTGTGGTGCTACAAAGCAGGAGGGCCAGTGTGCAGGAGGAGCACATGAAACAACAAAAAAAAACAAAAAAACACCATTTTGACAGGTGTAGGCAACAGTAAAAGGAAACACGGATCCTTTTGTGTGCCACCTTTGATGTCAAGAGGCTTCACCCATGGATCTGAACAGCATGTTGTGTTGTAGCACTGACAGCTCCACTGCTGTGCTGACAACAGCCGTGGTGTCACTCTCCAAGACTTATTCCAAAGGGTTCTTCATGCATATGGCTGCATGTTGTTCCCTTAACGACGGCGTGCTAATTTGTGCCGGCTTTACTGCGAGCAGCTAAGCTTGCATGGGAAGAGGTTGTGTGCTCCGTTTGAGGGAAATGCACCAACAGCCATGCAGGGATTTAAACGCACAGATTCTACTATTCAAATCCCAACCTCTGGTCTTGGTCAGGGGGGTAAAATGAGTCTTAATGCGATTGTCTCCTCTCTCTTATCTCCCTTCGCCTCTAGAGCATCTCTCTCAGTCGCTGTGGCTGCAGGACGGAGACGTCAGCAAAGATTCCCGTGGCTAAGCAGACAGACTGGATGCTATGAAACCATAACAGAGGAGCGGAAAAGCAGGGTAGGAGACACAGAGAGGAGCAGAGAGAGCCGGCATGTATGCATTTCTGCATGCATGAGAGGAGGAGGGCATATGTACATGTCAGCGTGGATGTGAGAGAGAAAAAGCACGAGCTAGACAGAGGAATCACACACATGGGAGAGCAAACCATTCTACTTCCAACACAGAGTGAATCCTATCGCCCTTGTGCGCCGAAGATGACACAGATTACAGATCAGTACATCCACATGCAGAGCGTGCACCATCCATGTCGAGTTAATCTATCAGCGCTTCCCATTCACATCCAAACAATCCAGCTCTTGAGTAGGGAAGCCTTTTTTTTTATTTTTAACAACCTTGAATAAATTAAGCCCTGTAGCTGGCAGGAATAATACTTCAGAGAGGGAAAAGACTAAGCTTTTTCAGAGGTTTTTTGTTTTTTTAGGAAAGGGCATTTGCAATCTTAACAGCAATGAGGACACAAATAGCTTCTGTTTAATGTTTTCGGTAAGATGGGAAGCACTCTGAGGTGGCAAATTAAAGATAAATAATCCTGCACAAGAACAGCAGCACACCTTTTCAAAATTGCTGCTAATGTGAAAGCAAGTTTGAGTTCTCTGCATGTTTTAATATCATATTGATATTAATAACTGCCTGGAAGATTGATTAAAATCTAATGACCCAGTTTACAAAAAACAATTTTACCACAATGTCCATTTCAGAGCTGTTTCTGGAGCTTTGGAGATATGCTAACACCTTCTTAACACAACTGTACACCTTTTGAGTGGGTGTTGATCTTTGCAAATGTCAGATTTTGGAGAGACTTTGGAGAGCCACGCTCTCCACCACTATTTCAAGAAAGGTGCTCATCCCTCCATTACAATTCCAGAAATGTGGTACTGGAACAAGGGGAAAACGGCTTCTCTGTCCAAAGCCAGCAGCAGCCTCTGGGTCTGAGACGTGAAGCCAATGTGGAAGTGCCTTAAACCTGCATTACTTCAATGCCAAAGTGTATAGAAGTCTATGAGAAAATGAACCTACTTTTACTTGATAGTTTGTAAATGATATAATTGTCTCAAAATTGTCAACCACCGATCACAGGCTATGAATGTGTCAATTTGTTACCAGATGTAACCTCAGTTCTATGAGACCTGCAGGGAGCAGAAGAAAGCATGAGATGGTGTATGGACATGAGATTTATCCAGCTAAAGTTTATAAAAATGCAGCACCGACATTTTAATTCACCAGATGTATTTAACAGCTGGATTCCTGTGATATCACAAGATTATGCAATAATCTTGGCATCACATATGTATCGCAAATCCATCTTGTTAGGCGTCATTTTGTGTTCATGTCTGCACAATAAATGGTTCCCTCAATCTCATGCCAGGTCATGGTGGCTAAGTCCTCGTCTTTTACACAGTCTATTGTATGTGCTTGTCATCAGAATTTCAGAAATGTGCAGAATCTGAGACATGTGATGCTGTCTGGAGGCTCATGGTGGCCCAACATCTTACCAAGGCCCTTTACACTGAGTGTTCATTCATTTTGTCACCCATCTGTGCATACTTCTGAATTTATCAAAGCAGAATGTTCAAGGTGTTCCTTCAAACATAAAAACCCTGCTCAGATAAGATAAACAGCCAGTGCTTTTAAATCGAACCCAAAACCTCTTAACAAAATGTCAGAATGATATTTCTGTAACTTCTGCCGTTGGTGGAAAACTCCTCTTTTCTCCCTTCAACCAGCTGAAATGATATTCTCTCTATTCTCTAATTAGTCCTTCCTTTAATGCAACAGTCTGGGCTCTACATAAAAGGACTTGAAGATTGCCCTGTAGCTTGTGATCAGCAGGATAGCGAGCGACTGATCTGGACTGAGAAGAAGCCCAGCAATTGAATCAGTAGATAATATGATTGTCGATGGTGAAAGGGGGTTTCCCAGATTCAGCGGGGCATCTGGGCAGCATGTAGCGGTTCCTGAAAACAGTTTTTTTCCCCAAGCTCTGAATGAGAGCGAGCATTAGTTTTATCACCCAACATCCAGTCAGTAAAGGGTTATAGAAGTGATGGGGCCCTGTAATTGCGGTGGCTGGGTACCCGCTCACATCGGCGTTGCCAGATGCGGCTGTTTAATTGCCTTTCTGTTCAGCATTGACTTTGTTTTGTTCATCACAGCCTGGACCACTCCAGTCGCATTTTAAGGCAGCGGCCATTGACTGCGCTGTGTTCAGTATTCATTTAGCTCGCGTATGGTCTCCTATAATTCACACTTGACATTGCACCCCATTATCCATAAGTAGGCACACCTTAATTAATGCAGGTAAAGCAGAAATCAAGAGACACAATGCAATGTTTAAACTGGATTTTATAAGCATGTCAACATGTGGCAATCATAACAGTAACTGCTTAATGATGTGTTGGGTAATTTTCTCCTTTTTTATTTCCACGTCTGGAAATTAAATAAGGTACTTCTGTTGAATATTACAGGGCAGGGAAACAAGCAGGACGGGGGGCTGGGTGAATAACAAGTCCAATTTGAGCCTTGGTGAACAGAGCATGACATTTGCAAAGATCAACACCCACTCTTTGCATTGATGTTCTCATAATACAATGTTCTTCAGGGCCGAAAAAGAACGATCGTTACCAATGTTAGACCTTGTGTTGCTTATAATGTAGCATGGAGGAGTCACAGTTGAATTCTCCTAATGAAAAGCTCATTAGACAATAATGAAACACTTAAAGAGTGCTTTACATTACATCAGACAAATGCTGCATCGGATGGAGCAGACAAGGTTGCACCTCAATAAGAAAAGCACCAGATGATTGTCAACTTTGAAGCAGGTGCTGTTTTTGTCAATGGCTTTGTGAGATTCCTTATATGCTGTGCCTTCTTATTGTTTATTGCTGTTGTTCTGTGCAGTTATTTCTAAACAGATTATTCTGGCAGGTCATCCATCTTGTTACTGATCCAGATACATGTCTTCAGACACATAAAAATGGGCCTGTCTCTCACAATAACACAGCAGAAAGAGTTAAGTAAAGTAGAAACTTTGTTGAAAGCCCAGTCTTCTTGCCCATCCTAACTCTTAGTGTGAAATGCTGATGGTGCTGTAAGTTAAGGATTAAAGAAGCACTCCTTACAGTGAGAAGGCAGGGATTGGACACCAACAGGACCTGAACGCTGACTAGGCTTTGGTGCAGGTAGAGAGGGGACTCCTGGTGGGCTTAGTGAAGAATGTCTGTAGACTCTCTAAATGGCAGCATGTATTCGGCTACTGATGGAAAGCCTAAGAGGTGCCATAATGGAAAATACTGTAGGCAAGGATGTGAAAGTGATTGAAACATAATGAGAGTGAGAAAGAAAGCGATGGCACTAAATAGAAGTTTCCTCGAGGACTTGCTGGGTCACTTTTGAAGCGTATCCACACCCCCAACAGCTCCGTTTTCTAGCTGAAGCTCCCTGTAGTTAGATGCTCAGCTTGGGCCTCCTTTAGCAATGCTTTCAATGAGTTCTTTTCTAAACTATTGTCCAGGGAATCTGAAGTGTTCTCCAGCTCCTCATGGCAAAAGCCTTCATGTACTTTCCCCCAGTGTGCTACAATACTATACTTTTTACTCCTGTGAAATTGAGGATTGCCGCAGTGTAAAAAGTCTTCATCTAGCTCTGCTCATGTACAATTTGCTTGTTAATGATGATATGATTCATGGCAGTTGCTGAAACGCTATTTCTAGCCCCAGTTTGTGACAAATTACAGCAGTGTAGAATTGTGTTACTCACACTAACACATCCTAGAACAGTTTAGTGCACTCCCACTGAAGGTAGTCACTTCATGTATATAAACCTAAAAATCTCCTCTTGCATTACAGAGGCAAACATTAAGCTTATGCTTCGATCAGACTTCATGTAGGATATGAAGGAACAATTACATTTTTAGTCAAAACTGGGTGATGGGGTAAGTGTTTGCTGGTGGAATTTTTCTTCATATTTTTCTGACTTCCCATGCAACTCTTAAGGTTAATACATCATAATCTAAACTAATAAACTTCATAATCCAATCAACATTTCAGGACCTTTCAAATTTGTATTTAAGACATTTTAAGAACTTTTCAGGTCTACAACTTCGATGATTGGATTTGAACCTTCTAGGACTTCTTAAGAACCCACCAACCAGTTTATGTCTTTATTACTGGGCCAACAATGGAAAGATGAAGAACAACGAGATGGAGAACAACATGCAACAAAGATCCTTAGATGGATTCAACTGGGAGACCCAACATATGTTGATAGTTTTACATTTGTTGGGATACACATCTCAGACGCCTTTACATAGTGAACTCCTTCCTCTGGAAAGCACAACAGAGGCGTCTCAAGAAGTCTGAAACGAGTACCCAAACTCCAGCGAACTTTTATCGCTTTACCATCAAGAGTGTTCTGACAGGCTGCATCACTGTGTGATTTGGCAACCTAACTGCTCAGGATTGCAGACTGCTACAGAAGAAGACAGCGTGAAAAATCAGAGGCTCAGAACTACCACACTTCACAACTTTCTTACCACTTGTTGAAAAAGGAAAGCCCAAAACATCATTAGGGACAACAGCCAGCCTACTCATGCTCCTTCCATCTAAAAAACTTCACACCACCCATCACAGGAACCACAGTGCTGAAGAGCTGATACAGAATGCATTGTTGCTCTTATATGTACTGTATACTGGATTAAATGTATCTTTTGTCTCCTTTTAATTGGCAATAAAGGTGATCTGAAGTGAACGAGAGATGTCATGACCGTTCAGACACAAGGATGCCCAGCTAGTCAAGAAAGACCTACAACTATTGCTCCATTATTGGATTTTGAATCCTGGCAGGAGGGAGTTTATTTCAACTGTAAAAGCATGAGTAAGGTAGAATGGATAATAGCCGCCACTGCGCACAGGTCAAGTTGTTCCTCACCAAACATTGATGAACATGGCTTTTAGAGCACTTTCTAAAACATGAGTGCTAGACTTAGATTTTCACTGAGTGGCAAAAATCATTAAAAACTGTTCCAGACCAAAAGTAAAAACTCAAGCAAGAGCAATTGTGCAGTCAAATGCTCCTCTTATGGTCCTATTCACTGATTTGGGAAGACATTCTTCCCTTTTTGGCGGCTTTGTAAGCCTTAGGTTGTAATGTAGAAACAACATGGGCCCTACAAAGAAGATGTGTGGTATTTTATTGCTCAGATGATATCCACAACAATTTGATAGCTGTTTTCAGTATTTACAACAAAGAGCAGAGGAAGCGAATCAGGTGAGCCATGAAATATGATCGGGTAACAATTTCCTCCAATTATTCTGACACCACATAAATACAATGTTAACCAAAGTGCAAATTGATTTGTGTGTCGCCTCGTGATTTCGATCTGCTCTACAATGTAATGGGTTCTTCCTTGGCTAATGCTACATCCTTCCACCAGGTTTAATGAAAATTGAGCCAGTAGTTTCCCTGTAATCCTGCAGACAAACATATACATGTACTGCACGGCAGGATTGTCCATCCACTAAGCATACACCACTCTATCCAGAGTCTCTGGTGCTGTGCTGGATGTTCGCATGTTCAGGGTTCACCAAAGCATTGATTGGATGCACCTTATTGCAGCAGAGTGGCCCTCTTCTCCTAAGCCATCAGTGAAAAGAATCAAGTCCCTAAATGGTCCAGTGGAGCAAACTCACCAGCCAAGATCAAGACAGCTTACTGTGCTCAGCGAGCGAGAGAGAGAACGAGACAGACAGAGAAAGAGTGGTGAGTGGCGAGCGAGGGAGCACTGCTATATCCATACCCTCTCCTGGGGAGTCCATGTAATGAAAACAGGACACAGCAGAGTGCTTGGGACTGTAGGTGCTTTTCCCAGCATTTCAGGAGGCACTGTGTTGGATATCTGCAGCGAACGTGAGCTGAATGAAAAAGGAAGTCCAGGCAGCAACTTAACTGAGGCAGCAACGTGAAGTGAATGAGTGGAACAGGTTTGAAAAAGCAGGAGGAAAAGCTGCTGTAACTTATCACCTCAAATCTAGCAGCGGAAGGAGGGAGGGGAGCCGGTGTTAGTGGGTTCGGAAACCATTGCATCACATCTCTCAAGGGGGAAGGTGGGAAAAGTTGAGAACTGGGATTACATGCTGTGACTGTGGCACTCCAGTGGTAGGAATGCATGTACTGAGATGTTCTCTCAAAAATACATGAGGTTATAAGCCGTCGATGCTTCATCACATTTTTCTTGAAATTGCATCGCCTGTTCCACACATGTCAGAAAGAATTTGGTTTTCCTTCAAATCTGAATTTTAAGTAGGCAAGCTTGAGATTTTATATCGTTGGTATGCAGCTGCTGATTATTGTTTTATTATTAATCAAAGCTGCACAATATTCATGTTTAGAAAGTATAAAATGACTGTGTAATGTGAAATGCATCAGTTACTCAGCACCGAATGCAAGACAGAATAAATAAGCTGGTGAGCAAAATCAAACACAGTGAGCTGAACCCTGAATATTTTACTCAGGGGTTGGCGGAGACCAAAAAGATGCATGATCAGTGGCCAAAACAACCCTCAAAAATCACTTATTGCAGCTTTAATCTTACAATACGTTTTTGAATAACAGATTGTTTTGTGTATAAAATAGTTAAAACACCCATCGCAAATTGGATGCTTTCCAATTAATCAACAAGAATTATTGAACAGTTTTTTGGTACCATCTCTTATTAGACTAACTCTTTTAGAAAAAGTGGCTTACTAAACTGTGAAACATCAATAACAGTATATAAGATGTCACACTGTACTGTTCTGTTCCTCTTGTCATTGTTCATCCTCCCTTTTTTTCTGGAATTCATCCCATTCATCGCTCCTCCTTTGTCTTCTACCTCACCTGTCGTCCTTCTCTCTCATGCCTTGCAGCACGAGCTTTGTGCATAAACAGGTTTCTATAATGAGAGGCAAATCAGAGAGGGACAAACAATAGGACTGTGTGACAGAAGAGCTGGGAGGAAAGAGAGACTCTGCAGGCAGGACGCTGAGGGAAAGGTTAAAGCTCTGGTGAGAGCAGGCTTCATCCATACAGCGTCCTGCTGCTTTCCTCCTGTCCGTCATGTTCACAGAAAAACACAGTGTGAGATCTCTGCCTTTGTGTGTGTGCTGTTCTGGTGCATAGGCAGGGTAATTGGAGTGATTTGTATTACCTACGCTTCTGTCCGTCCAATTTGCATGAACATATGGAGGTAAATAAATTCATGTTCACATGTTCAAAAAAGGCATGTTGGGATTTTGAGCCATTTGGGTACAACTGTCACGCTCCAGCCCGGGCGAAAATGTAATGTGCATTTGATAAACATGCTGTGATGAGAAAACGTCTTTGAAAACCCTCCATGTTTCCATCTGGATAAATTACCACAAGATTGACACGAGCGTCTGGGGACAACAAAATGTCACCATGATAGGAAATATCTGCCATGACAAGAATTCTCCTCGGGCGCGCCGACATGACTGGCTGAATGGTGCATTTGCAAAATAAAAGGTTTCAGTGTTGTAAGGTCAGGAAGGTCACCGGGCCGTGATTGTTGAATGTCAGATCGTCATCTGAATAGAATCAGAGTCTAGTGAACGGCTACCTAGAGCAAATAACCTTTGAGGCATACTCTCCAATGACCTGATATATAGGGAAATCACATTTAACGCCAGTCAAACAGAATAAACCTGCAGAGTCCATAGCTCACCCACTGATTATACAGACATACATCTCAGCTTGCACTGTGGATAATCGAATTGATTTGCTCGTTCCCACCCATGACTCCTTCCTGCAGTATATTTCCCTTATTAAGCACTCTGCTGGTCTGACCATCGTCTACAAGGTTTGTGCTGCAAGGAGTGGACACAGAGGCTGGAGACAGGAAATAGGTAGTTTTAAATTTTGCAGTTTTCAAAGCATAAAAGGGCCTTAATTTCTTGAAGTGTTTCAGACATTAAGTGCAGAAATGTTTTTTTACTGAAGGAAGTAGTGCTGCACTGAGCCTGCTGTAACTCCATTTAATTTAAAGTTCTACTTTATCAGGGCGAGCATCTCTGTAATCCAAGGCTGTTTCCGCTCTGATCCTCTATGCCAGACTGAGAATACACAAGCCAGACTGCTGGAACCGTGAATCTGTGGTGTCCCGATGTCTGTGAAGTTTGCATTCGCCTCTACCCAGCCGTCGCTTTATTATCCCCGCTCTTTTCTTCTAAAGGTGACATTTGTCTAACTGTTCAATCCCTCTAACATGCAGCGCAGCAGTTTGGGACCTATTCAGCTTTATAGTCCCGCTTTACAGTAGGTGTGCTCTGAATTTAGAATTCAGAAAAGAAATAGCACGTCTTGGAACTGCTGGGCACTTAAACCCCCTTGCCATCCATTTAATTAAAAACAATACAATAAATTACAAGCAATGCTATCAAGAGGTGGGAGGGGGGGAGAAGAGGAAGTAACTGGAGGCAAGGTAAATTATGACCTTATGCTGAAAAACATTTTAAAGGGGGATATCATGGTGTGTGCATAAATTTAACAGTGGAAGTGCTGACCTGTCAATCATGCACTGCTCCCTGAATGCAACAGTCGGAGGACTGACAATCAGCAGACATCCATATTTCATGGCATATTTCATGCTGTAAATACCACGAAAATGCTAATCTGTGATATGTGTGATGAATGAGCATTTCTCAACATATGTGGCCTGGCACAAAAGAAAAATTCACAGCCTAGATGTCTAGTGTCTTGTCACTGATATTATAATAACACTTGATAAGCAGAATGGGTGCAGAATAATGATAAAGATTGGGGGAAAGAGGAAAATGACCATGCAGCGCAAAAAACTATAAAAACAAACATATTTTTGACAAATTTTTTACCAACAACACAGTGACATGATCCACAATCATCACCAAAAACCCTTTATCACCGTTTGCAGCCGCCGCATTTCACCAGCGAAACAGACTGACAAACATCTGTTATAATCTGTAAACCAGCAGGCACATCAGGAGCTTTTGGGCTTATTCGCTTCATCCACTGTTAGACTAGTAGCTTCTTTACTGTAGAGACTTAGGCAGCGCTCCCAAATCCACCGTGTGATCGGCGCTCAGTGATAATCCACAAAATATCACAAATACTGTATCAGCTTGATTTCCAATAAAATCTGAAATAATGCAACATATCAGATGCTCACATAATCAGTTTACATGAGGCCCTGAGGGCAGAATGAAAAGAATGAAAATGTGTTTGGAGTTTCTGCAAGTGTGAAGGTGAATAAGGGCTGTTTGCTCGACTTAAAGAGGTAATAAAACAGTTTTACACATAAAGATCAGTATAGATGTAGTGCTCTAAACCTGGTTATGTCAAAAAGATGTTTCTTTGTCAAGCTTTCAGACATATGACCTCTGAACAGTGCCGCCTTTTTGCATATATAAGTGAAACAGTAGACATAACAAGGCATGAGGGACCAGACCACATTATACATGTTCTTTTACGACTTTGACACCGTTTTACTGTGTGATAGTACACATTATTTTAATTAAATACAGGCAAATAGACTATATGTTACCTTTTAGTTGATGGTTTACCATTTCCGATATGTAGTTCCATGGGTGCTGCAGTATGTATCTATCAGACAACTTCTAAGTCGGAGTAGATGGATTTTTCAGGTACTTACTTGGACTTTGAGAACTCAAAACTTTCCGACCTCCTACTAGTAAATTTACAATGGAACGCAACACGTAACAGACAGCAGAGGTGGTCTAGCATAAGTTGCTATCGTGCAGCATTATGGGAATTGTAGAATACAGCCTTTTTAGAGATTGATGTATACTAGGGAATAAAAGTCTGGAAGAAGGGCTGGGTATTACTGATGTTGGTGCCAAAACAAGCTGCAGTACCAAAACAACACTTTTTTTGGATACCTTGGTTTGGGGAATAACATGCTTTAACGTTGATTTTGACATAAAATATGCCAAAACTTCTACATACATCAGCGTTAGAGCACAGACTTCAGCCAAGGCCGTGCTCTATCTCGCAACGTTAATGAAAGTGTAAAAACAATTTGTGTATCCAGCCCCTGATTTGGATCCACTCCAAAAGGTAATGGGATCTTCCATGGCCCATGAAACACACCCTCCACCACCGTTCATGTGAAAATTTGGCCAATTTATCTGTAATCCTTCTAACAAACAAACCAAAAGAAAGATGAAACCAGAAACATAACCTCCTTGGCAAAGGTTACAAAGAACGTTGCCAAAATAAAATACTGCTTTAAGTTAAACTAGTTTCCTGATCCCCTGAAGAAAACAAACCGAATAATCCAACAAAGACTTCACACCAACTTGTTCTATTTGATGCAACAGACGCATTTAGCTCAGCACCGCAAATTATTAAGGTGCAATCATCAGCTCTAAAGCAACCCTCGACATGACAATCTGGGAATAACGGGTAAAGTGTGTTTGTATTTTTGGGCATGGAGTGGGAATGCTGAATCTGTGGGACAAGGAGAGTGATGGATTGTTTACATAATTGCATTAGTCTGTTATTTGTCTATCCTGACTGCCATCCTTGTGCAACTCGTGTGTGTGTGTGTGTGCAGCACAGGAGGGTGGGGGGCGTGTGCAGCATACTGATGAGTTCCCAGCATGCACCGATCAAATTACACTACCTACTCTCTTTCTTTCCCTCCGCTTGTCTTTCAGTCAATCTTGCCTGTTGCTCCTCCTTTACCCTGTTTCTCTCTCTGCAGGTAAACAACTCTGCTATTCCACAGAGTGAGGCTTCTGACTGGCTGCTGCCACACTATTTCAATTCCTGCTGACCTCAGAGCTTTGCCTTGTCTATAGGAGAACTATCAGATGCACTTTGGTGTATGTTTCTAACCCTGCTGCATCTATGCTTTATCAAACTGTTAGCAAGGAAAATATATGTCATTTTATTTCCCTCCTATTGCTAAGCTGCATGGAGAAACTTCTGGATCACAGCAAGTCTAATGTTTAATGAAATTTTAATGAATGTTATGTAACATCATGTTCAGCCATGTTAGGAAACTGTACATGCAACATCCTGTTATTTATTTATCGTACCATTTCTGGACACAAATCTGGCATTTTTAAAATGTTAGTCATCTGTGAAGATAGGTATGGAAAGGTTAATTATAAATAATTAAAACATGATGAAATAAACATTCATATGAATAGGATAAGTTAGCATTTTCAAAACTTAATATTATTATATGCTATATTATATACTGCTTCTTTTCACAGCATCACCGTTTATTGCAGCAGGGGTTATTCAAAAAGTCCTATTTTCAATTTTTTTTATTATAATATTCTGTATTATTTTGCAGTGCTGACACAGGGCCCCTGCAGAATAGGTATATACTTTAAAACCCAGCTGTGAGTGCCACTGGCACACCTCACTCACATCACTTAGACAAATTGACTCAGGGATGATATAAATCAGAACTTTGAAAGAGACTTAAGTGAAGGAAGAAGTGAGAAGAAGGGAAAGAGGCAGATAAAACAAGACTAAAAGTGTACAGCCATGCCAGAGGGCTCTGTGAGGCTGTACTTTAGGCACAGTGGAGCTCTGAGCTGAAAGTTAACGTCAGCATACTAACAAGCTTACAATGACACACACTGATGTTTAGAAGGTAAGCCACCATGTTCAATTAATCTGTTAAAATGCTGCTAATTAGCACTAGTTATTAGGATCCATCATTTCTCTGTATAAACAAATCATTTAAGTATATCAGCAAAGACAGTAGGCTTTCTCCTCTGGACACCAAGAACATCTGTGCAAAGTTTTATGGCAATCAGCCCATTCGCTTTTGAGATATTTTAGTTTGAACTAAAGTATTGGACAGACCAATAATGGCTTCCCCAGAGCCAGAGGAGATGATCAAAAAAGACTTTGCTCTTTGCCTCTAAGAGTAAAAGTTAAAGAAGGAGGGATAGAGCAGCAGAGAGAGAGACTGAGTTAATGCAATAGATCAATAAGGATAGAGAGAGACAGAGAGAGAATCCATAAAACACAGATTAGGCTTCCTAAACCGGTCTAATACAGAATCTCTAATATCAGTTGCTGTGTAGTAACACTGATGTGCAGAGTCATGCTGGGTCTCTTCCCGCAATGCAACCTGGGAAACTGAGAGCTTGTTTTGAATCGGTGCTGGGCTCCAACAGGCCAGATGCTGTTCTGAATGCCGATTGGCTCAGCGCGGGCCTGGACACCAGGTCTAGGTCAAACGCTTTCAGAGGTGAAGCTCAGCGGGGCCGATTGACCCGGAGGTTGCGGGAGTAGAGTGGAGACAGAGATGAGGTGGAGTCAGAGCACCGGAGGAAAGCAAGTGGCTACAGATGCTCCAGTGGCTGCTCTGAAAATGGCATTGTTTGTTTCTGCCAACATCGGATGAAATACTTATTACAACATTAACCAAAAAAGTGACCAAAAGTGCATCAAAAAGTATCATTAATGGGTCAAAATTTAATGTATCCATGGTTGCAGAAACATGTAATGGCAACATTTTTATTCTGGCGATTGTTTGAGTCTTAAGAAAAGCAGCAGGAAACATACTGCAGAGAACATGAGTCACCCCTTTCATGACTCACACCTCCAGGCGTTGATTGCACTTATTTTAATTCTCATTTATTCTGTAGATTAGATTGTTCAGGCAGTAAAATATGTCAAAAACATAAGAAAAACCCACATCACAAAGTTCAGTCAAGCAATATTTTTGAAGCTGGAACAATAGACTCTTTGGCATTTGTGCTTCATTAAAGAAATGTTAATTTTCTGACTATAATAACTGATTAATCCACAAATTGTTATAGCACTGTCAAAGTTGGACTTGTCTATCTTAAAGTAACAAAGTAAAGCACATTTTATAAAGATAAAAAAATCACTCAAATCCTTATGTATTCAAAAAAACAACAACTATCTAACACCCATTATGTCACAATACTAGTACTGGACTGTGATCATACAATGCAGCTCGCTAATAAACTGCATTTGAAAAAGAAGAGGCTCCTTTGAAAACATCAAAAGAGAGTGTACAAGCAGTGAAATCAAGAGGCTAAACTAGCATGGTGAAGGCCTGAGCTGGGATTCTATGAGGCCGGGGGTGGGGGTTAATCTGAGGCTGGGTAGTGAGGCAGTAATGCCAGAGCTCATGGGGAATTACTGGGGAGATTTGGAGGAAATCTGCTGGCAGCAATTTCCCTGTCGCTTTTATTAGCCTGGATGTGCAATTTGCTGCTGGCTGCTTTAATATGACAGGCTGCGTTTTGCTTGTGTTTTTTTGCCCCTCACACATTGGCAGGATTCAAGATCAGAAGAAAAGATAAGTCACTGTATATGTTTGTTATGTAATACCACATTATACTGTATTTTTACTCATAGGGCGGTTGTCCTTTTTGTAGAAAGGTCAAAGGTCATGTTCAGGGATTAGTTTAGGGCAGGTAGAAGCTTGAGGTCAGTCTTCCTGCTTTGTTTCTAGGCCACACCACATTGTCTGTATGTATGTGTGTGTGTGTGTGTGTTAACCGTATCTGTACCAACCCATACACCCCTCTTGGGATGCACACATCAAAGCCTCCCCCCAGCAACAAGCTATACATGCACCTAAGCACATATTGTCTATCTCCCTCTCACACTGTCTCTGTCCAGGCCCACAGGCTCTCTGCTGTTTAGTATGTAAAGGATACAGAGGTGACCGGTGCTGAATATGAAGAGAACAGCACTGACAGCTCAAGTCTCACAGCTAATTGTAAAGCATCATGGTCAAAACGGAGGTTAAAAAAAAAGCTCCTGATTGGCAGCAGGGTAACCAGGTGTGAGTGTTTCTAAAATAATATTCAGGACCTGCTGACTTGCTAAAACATTACTTGGTAGGAAAGTCAATAGTTTGAGATAGAGATGCATGCTGGAGCTTAATTACTGAGTGTTGTATCTTGCTGAGCCCTTGAAATGCAGTTTGCTTCATTGAAAGCAAATCCAAATCAAACAGCGAGTGCAGTGAATGTTCAGCTACAGTACGTGCAGAGATGTGAATGCACACAGGGCACAGAGTTGCATCATGGTTGTGAATGCTGCTTCCGATGCAGAAGATAAAGAGATATCCCAAACCTCCCTGTGTCTCATTAGACCAGGAGATAAACAACAAAATTTCATTTTCTACAAAAGGGCTGAACCCCTCCCCTCCCGCTGCATTTGCTTCTTATTACGAAGGAAAGCTACATTGTGAGGAATGACTGCACGGAAGCCAAGAGAACTCGAGAGGACTGCAGGAATAATGTGCAGGAGCTGTGCCAAGACAAGTGGGAGTGGAGGTGGGAGGAAGAGGAGCAGTAGCTTATAGCATCGCTGAGTTTCAATCAACAGCCGCTTTGGATTCTGATCCTGAGTTGGAGTCAGTATGAGTAAGTGCAGATAGAAAGACGGCGAACAGTAAAGACTATACACTACAATTTTAGATGCTTCATGTAATTGTATTCTCTATCCACAGAGCTGCAAAATCTTTGCTGACTTCATATGTAACTCTAAAGATGTGGGGTTATATTGGTTAAATGTATTCAAAATAAAAGGATGTCATCAGCGTACAACTGCATATATAGAACACCATAAATAACACACATGCAGTGCAACCACCATGTCATCAATGCAGTACACAGTAAAAGTATGGGAGGAGGAAGACAGATGCATGGTTTGTCAATCTGTCTCACACAATAGTTGTGTTTCCATTGATGCAGATTTTGAAAATATGCATGAGAAAAGCTTGATGGAAACACCAAAAGTTTTTACGCTCGCTTGAGATGATTTTAGTCTTTTTCAGGAGATGGAAATGCTTTTTCCAATGAATTCTGACATAGTCAACATTTAACTGACATGACTGATCAGCTGTTTCCTCTGACATGAAACAACAATTATAAGTTGCCCTATTGAATCCACATCCTGAAGACTTCATTTTCGCTTGTGGGTGGACAAAGTTTTCCGATTAACAACCTCTTTTTTGTTTTTGTTTTCTCCCTACTTCTTCTCCTGTTTACTGATGGATTAGCCTATAGCAACACACTACACTGCCATCTTCTGGCCAAAGTACATTTATGCAGCTTTGTTTATTCGCTCTAAACCAGTTGATGGAAATATCGCTAATGCACATATTCTTTCCAACTCTTTGCCTGAAAACTAGCTTCTACTTAAATGGAAACACGGCTTGTGTGCCCACAAATGTCATAAGTGTCATAGCTGTGCTTCAACGACTCATGCTCACTTTACTGCATTCATCTTGATTTAATATGAGTGGCCACAAACTGCTTTCCCAGTATGGAGAAGCAACAGTGTCTGTGTGGCTCTGCGATAGAGTCAAACCAGTGTGCCAAAAGCATAACTGGCCCCCAGCATCGGCCCCACAGCGACAGCATTCAGGCCTCAGTCCAGCAGCTCTGGACTCACTTCATAAAGATCCCTCCAACATCTCAGATGATGTGTGGCTGCATGCACATTTACGCACATCTTGCCAAAGTCTGTGTCTTTGTGACTCTCTGTGACTCCGTAGGGTGCTGTTCGGTGCGACCTTGCATCTTTGGCACTTTGAACAAAAACATTCAACAAGCAAGCAGTCTAAATTAGAGAGAACCAATTAAGAGAGCAATGGGTGGTGAACACAATCAAAGGCAACATGTCAGCCATCTACACCCATCTTCAAGGCATAATTGGAAATATAACCAGTTCCTGAATATTTAAAGCATAATTTGCTGTGTTTATTTTTTGCAATAAACAGAAAAATGTGATGTTATCGCGTTGGAAGAAGAATCCAACTGGATTTGAACAAGCAGCAGTTGCTAAGAGGATGTTTCCAGCTGTGATGAGCCTCATTTTTGTGTCGAGTTTACAACCATTTTTGCTTTTACATGCTGTGAATGTGTAAGGTGACAAGTTGGATTCCAGTTGATCAAAACGCACACAACTTAATTTGTTTTTTAGGTGATACCAGGCATTTATTATTCTGTTGAGATAGATTAATAACAGCAAGTATAATCTTGTTTTACATAAACTGCTGCACTCATGCAGGAAAATAATCAAATAATTCTTCTAAAGACTACACAAAGGGATCAAATAATAAGAAAAGCTCGCCAAAAAAATGATGATTTTGCCCTTCTGTGTTTATATAATGAAAATAGGTTTTTTTTTTCTCCCAATTTCAGTCGAGCAGATTCAGTTATTCACGCTCCCTTATGGATTGTATTTTCCTATTCTGAGGTACAGCCCCTGAGGGACACTGCACAGGAAACTGCCTGTCTGGCATTCTCTGGTCAAAGTCTTGGAAAATGTGGTGTTAGAGAAAAAAGAGAAACACAGAGAGGTGCCATACCTTGAGGGACAGAACTAATGAAGCAGGTAATGAATGAACCTGCTTCCGAAAACATCAGCTAGCACAGCTGGAGCATAATGGACTGCGAGGAAAACAGAATCACTTATCAGAGAGGTTGTGTATCGCGCCCACCGATGGTCTTGGCATAAATACCAGAAACTATTCAACTCGTTACAGAAGAAGACAATAAGCTCTTATGTAAATAGAAACAAGGGGAGAAATATTTATTAAAAGGTTACAGACCTTTTGTAGAAAGAAAGTAAAGTAGTTATTTTTGCAATTATGTTCTGAATGGGTCAGTGCATTTCTGCTGACACATCACAATCCTCCTAACCTGACCTCGACCCTGGAGTCTGTTCAAGCAGCACTATGACATCATCAGGGTCATTCTCTCGGACACAAAACACATGATACAACCATTTTTTATAACACCGAGATGGCATGGATGTATCTGCATGTATTGTGTGTGTGTGTGAGGGACAATTTTACTCTCCTAGCGGCTGTCAGAGTAAAACTGAAAGTTCCCAGGGAAAACGAGAAAAGAAACCAGGCCGATTCATCACGGGTGAAATGGAGTGGCAGGTGGCCTCCCTATTGGCCCAGTCCCGTTGTCCTCTGGTGTCCCGCTGCCCCCCTCCCGTCCTGATCTGGCTCACCCGTCTGCTCCCCTTATGGCCCCTGTTACGCCCCATCAAGCCGGGTAGCCACAGCCATGAGCCCGGACCTCAAACACCCCTGGCTGAAGGATATGTGTGTGTGTATGTGTGTGTGTAGAGCTGTGGACCTTGAGGGCGTTTCCGCCTCTATCAACACAGCCCCTGCTGAGGGTGACACCTGCGGATAACAGTTTAATAGCTGAGTAATGTCTCTGGCCTCCTCCCCAGCTGCGCCGGGGCAGCCTGGTGGGGCATGAGGCAATTGAAAAGCCTTTCTCTCTTTCAGTGTGCACACATGGACGTGTACATACACATGTGTACATACACTGTATACATTTTTTGTACAAACATGCACACTGATGTGAGCTGATAAAACAGTCAGGAGGCTGTAAAACGGGGCAGGAGTACTAGCATCGGTCCAACGAATGAGCTTATACATCATATATCTTCATACTCCAGCTGCTCCTGATGCTAATGTTTTTCCTTCTATTACAGGTATGTGTGTCTGCTGGGGGAACGATGCTGTACAGTACAGTGCATTCTCAGGAGGTGCAATCTCTGCAGACCAAACAGCTTTATTGTGGCGGTGAACATCCTGTTTTTTTTTCATATTTAATCCATACATTTTGCAGAATAGGAGCGTAAAAGAAAATGCTCCTGCCTGCGGTGAATATTGATTCTGCAATCTGATTAAATCTTCCCATTCATAGAGCCCGCTGATTATCCACCCAATGAGATTATCAAACAGCTGAAGCCAACAGTACACACATTCAAGAGATGCTGGAGAGGATAAATATTTAAAAGTATGAAATTAAAGATTTTCAATGCTAAATTGGCCTCAGCGGCGTGCAGAGCTGAGCAGAAGCAGGTTTGTTTCTGGCTGCATCCGTGTCTCCAGTCAGTCCGCTGAAGCCAAATTCATAAATAAGCATTTATTCCTGACCCTGTACATGCAGCGGATATTTTTTCTTTGAGTAAACAAAGTTTAAATTGCCCTTCCTGTAAGTATGTGAAACTTTGTTGGGGAATTTACACTGTGTCCTGACAGACGGAGCAGAACTAAAAAGATATCAGAAACACCAAACGCTCCTTGGAGAAATGAGAAATAAGTGAAGATGTTACAGAGAACCTGCTGGGAGGCTGAATGCAAGTAATGAAAGACTAACCCCGCAAGTTATGAAATCTATAAAAACACACTTAATAGTTGTAACAACAAGATGCAATTTTGGAGACAGTTCTACATCTCTGAAATGATAAATGATCCTAAAAATAATGCTGTTCTGAGACCAGACCTCCTGCTGGGCTCCTGTCTTTAAATACATTTAAGGCATCTGCCACCTCCTTACCACATTAAATGTCTCACATAAGAGATAATATTCAACTTGTCTGATCCAGGCTCTCTCTTCTGCCACATAAATAGATACAGTGCATAATTTTCCTTCTTAATCATTCTCAATAATAACTCCATTAGTCTTGAGGAGATGATTCAGTGGCCACAGTCTTCCAATTAGATTCCATTCCCATGAACTAAGAAGAGCTTCACTGCCTGCCAGACCAATAACAAGATGTTATTGTAGGTGCATTGCTGACAATGACCAGCTGATGCACAAACACTTAAACAGAGACGTAGGCGACAGGATTATATTTTGCTATGAGAATCGAGTGTCAAGTCTTTGAGCTAGCTTTGGTTTCATGCAGGCAAACATCATGAAAAGAACTGAAGCACTGAAAAGAAAATGCAGTCTCGGAGCTAATTGGTTATAATCTGAAGATGATTTAGTGTTTTGTTAGCTTTTTAAAAAAAATTATGCATGCATTCATATGCAGAAAAAAATCTGGTGATCAACTTTGTCTCCCAACTGCATTCTTGTGTCTCAAGTTACTAATCAAACTATAGCTATGTTTCCATTAAAGTCGAAGCAAATTTTTTGAAATGTCGCATTAAAGAAAATGTGAATTAGCTGATCAGCCATATAAGTTAAATGTTAGCTACGTCAGAACTTATTCGGAAAAAGTGTTTCCATCTCCTGATTAGCGCATTAACTATTTTTTGAAAAACCGTAAAGACCGTAAAAACTTTTTATGCACATTTTCACAAGTTGTATCAAATTTGGTGTTCTCATAAAGCTTTTCTCATGCAAATCTTTAAAATGTGCAGAGAAATTTGTTGATGGAAACACGACTAGTGATCTGTGCACTGAAGAGAGAGATTGGGATTGCAGGAATAAATCTCAGAGGAAAGAAACGAAGCCACAGGTCAGGAATCTGGGATGGTTTTCTAAATCCTTCATCTGACTCTCAAAATCACATCACTCCCATCTACACTTACAGAAGCTTCTTGTTCCAGTCTGAAAGATTATATTAGATTAATGTAATGTCCTTCACTTGACTTCCTAAAAATAGTGCACCGAGGCTCGGATGCTGCAGCCAGACAAGAAAATCAGAGCATATTTCTCCTGTAATAACATGACCACAGGGATCAGGGTATCTGAATTTGGAGAAATAAAATAAATAATAGAAAAAAAAAAAACATTTCCTCATTTTGCTCAGACAATAATCAATTACTTACTCAACTAACCAGTGACTGTGAGCTTCAGAGAACTCTCAGCTCATCAATCACACGTCTCATATCTGTACTTACAGCAGAGTAGATAACCACAATCCTACTGTGTGGAACAAAGAGCAGGATGATTATTTTTCTCAGGCATTGTGTGTCTCTGTGTGTGCTCACTGCATGTGGGGCTTTGTTGTATTCTATGTTGGCCAAAGGGTGCTTTTATACCCAAACGATTTATGGCTCGAGCAGTGGCTGATGAACTGCCCTACGTGATGTCACTTGTTGACGCTTTGCTAGAGCCTAAAAAGCTACATTAGCAGCTCTTAGCATAACTAGATGTCTAGATGTTGCATTGTGGGTAATGCAGGAACTATGTTTTGGAAGAAGAAAGGATGAAGAATGTATGGAATGAAGAAGTTAACATTTCTGTCTCTGCTGCATCATTTTTAAATCATTTTTCAGTCTGACAATGTTTAGTTTATTAGAATCCCAGTTTTTAGAACATGTCAAATCTGCAAACCCTTTTTTATTTCTGATATCATTGTCAGCTGTATGATATATATTTTAACGTGACCTATTTCTGCTGCTCTTTTATGTGCTGTGTTGCTTTGCTAAACCAAATCTACCCAACAGCATCAAACTCTCTGTTTCTCTGTTATTAATAAGATATAAAAGCATCAAACATCCATTTTCTCTTCAGGTGAATCCACTACATTTCAGTTTTCTCTCACCCGATCTGCTCAGTGCTATTTAATTGTATGTGCATGATGCAGGGTTTTCTACCAGGAGGTTATTTTAATGAAATGTTGTGACTGGTTCTCGGGTTCAGTTATATTCTCGACTAAAACCCAGACTCCAAAAAAGTTTGCACACTGTGAATAAAACCAAAATGCATCAGAATGACTGCATATATTTACATAAAACAAAAGTTTCCCAGTTTGAGCATTCTTGTATCTTTTGTCTTTAAGTTCCTATTTGACATATTGTTTACATTTTTAAATATTTTTCTATGCTGACTTTGTTTTCTATTTAAGCTACTGATTTTTGACAGAATTTCTTGCCTTAATTTATATCTATATTCTAGTACTTATTTTGTTCCTATACACCAATACACCACAGCAAATTCCATGTATAATAATATATAATATATAAAACAATTCAGATCTACTTTTATCTTTTCCACATTATCCCAATTACTTTTGGAATCAGGGTTGTTATAATGCTCTTAATACCCTTTTTTCTCACCTCATCCTACAGGTCATTCTGCTGAACTTAGTTTTGATTTTCCACAGAGGGACGATAGCTTAAACGACGTAGGATTACAGTCACGGCAACTGTCCAATAATTGAGTCCCTGTCAGTCCATTAGACTGTGATTCCTGGATTTTCTCTGGTCCTGACCAAGTATACTGACGTATATGTGGGAAAGTGACTAAGGGATGTGAGGGATGACACGTTGTAATATTTAGCCTGCAGTAAATGTGCATTTTTCCACGGCCACCCTCCCCCTGGCTCACATGTTGATCTCCTGACTAAGGATTTCTCCGGCTTTGTGATGAGGACTCACTCTGAATTGATGATAATGACAATGTGACTCATCTTACTGTATGCAGGATAATGGGCTCTCTGGCATTTGCCTGAATAATTTGTGCTTTCTGGAGCAGTCAAACAGACATCAGCATATAGACTAAAGAGACAGAATGCCGGGTTCACCCGTCTTTTGCTTTGCACAGAAAGAATATCCATCCTGCATCCTAATTATTACTGACAGATGGATGGCAGGGTCACAGCAGATGCACCCACTTAGTACTAAAACCACCACTGCACCACTTGATCTTGATGTTCTTGTAATGTTAAAACCTTAGAGGACTGAAATGAGAATGGCAGCAGTGAATAATGGGTGTGAGGGGGAGAGGAGAGCAGATAACGTTCTGACCGAGCAGACTAATTAGCCAGGAGAGAATGAGTAAACCGGAAGCTAAGATGGGGAATGAAATGAGGTTGATAGCTAATCAAAAAATCTTATGATTACCACTGAGTGATAATTACCATCTGTAATTTCTCCATGCTGCATGTTCCTTCTAAACATCATGTAGGGAAAAATGTGAAGCAAAAAGACAGAAGCAGAGAGAGCCCTTCTTTACATCTGCGGCTGTCAGCTGTGGGAGCTGAGTGGCATTCATCCTCCCTTTTGCTTTCACCGGCCCGGTCAGTAAATCAAAGTCTCTCTCTCTTTTTTTTTCCCCCCCTTCTTGCCTTCTGCTGAGGTCAGCTCTGAGCGGTCCAGACGTAAGAAGGAGGCATCCATCACCTTTTTATACGTCCAAAGCCTCAGCCGCTTAATGCAGCCTGAGATAGAGCAAAAGACAATCCAATCAGCCAGCTGAGATTCAATCCTGCCACATTCCTGTGATTCCGCTATTTTCGGACTGAAAAATGCTCAGAGTTGCAGAAAGGGGCTTTTGGAAAGAACATGCAGAGACAAAAACAGGAGCTGCACACAGCCTGAGTCGATACATTTGGGGAAACATGCAGGTAAGTATGTGCAAGTTAAACACAATGTTTGTCGAGAGGGAAATAATTTCCCAGGAGGCCGTTCTTTAGGGCGAGACAAAACAGAAAAATCAAGGTTTTGGGCTATTTTTCTTCTATAACATGTCTTCCAAAACATCCAAAACTAACATTTCACTGTATATTTTACTATATTGTTCATTCTGTTGCAGTGTGTAGTGCCATGAACATAGTCGTCATCATAAGCTCACTCTCCTGCACAATATTATGTGCTTTACATGTTCTATTTTGTTGTTGCTGTGAATTTCATATCACATTATGAATGTATGAAATCTTTAAAGGCTGCTTTCTCAAAATGAGTTTTTTCTCATAAATCTCCACTTCAGCTCCACTTACAGACAACAAACTTACCAGTTTTATTCCTAACTTTATTCTGAAGGTTTTTATAGAGGGGTTTGTCTATATATCATTCATACCTTGACTTATAAAACATTTTGTTCCTAGAAACATGACAAAAATATATTTTTTTATGGCTCTTGACAGTATTTTCGGATTAATGAAATGATAGAGATATTCCAGTTTATTTCTGTAAAAATCTTTGAATCACATATATCAAAAAAATAAAATAATAACTTTGAAATTTGCTTCATCCAATGTTCAGATGTATGTCACCTCATTTGCATATCTAAACATAAAATTTCAGACAACTTGTAATGCAACAAAAATATTGTCTTAACGTAAATAAACTGGGGCAGTTTCATGGTTATATCTAAGTAAAATAAATTACCCTATTGATTCGCATCATGCCATGGTAAAGAATTCCCCTCACATCAGGCTGCAGCTGGAACAAGATAAATTCAGAGCCATTTTCCGGAAACGGCCTCTCGAGACTAATAAGACATTCTCAGAAAGAGAATTAATGTCCGCTGCATTGTCCCCCTCATTCTTCATCCCCTCAGATGCATTGTCAGAACAGGGGACGAGAGAGACAGTGTAAACAGATTATGACGAGTAGAGACAATGGCCGACATTACGCCCCAGTGCTGAAAAGAGGCTATCAACCTCAGTTTGCATGCCAGGAAAACAGATCATCTGCTGCCTCGCCATTTTTAAACCCTCCAATCCTCACACTGGCTACCTCACCTCTGCGTGGCTGAGGGAGGAGCAGCTCCGGGCTGATCCCACAGATAAGGACCTGATTTGGGAGGATAAACTGGTCCAGGATCTGCTGTCAGGATGCAGCCCCACAAACCTCCTCCTGTACAACCAGGCCATGAAGTTGCAGCCAAGGTATTATGCAGGCTATAAAGGTTGTTGCCAAGACAACGTTACACAGGTTGAGCAATGCCTGTGGTGCACGACTCCAGGAAGCCTTTCATAGCTGTCAAACTAATCAAGTCCTTCACATGTTCTCTACATGCATTTTAGTGTATATGTGCATGAAATTATCAACTAATATGATTTTAACTGAAATCTTCAGAACTGACACATTGTTTGAAACTATGGAGGCCACAAGTGCAAGTCTATATATTATTATTATATTTATTTACTGCCACCATCTTACATGCAATAATAGTTTGTATATTTTTTCAAGGCTGTATATTCTTTTTAAGGTTGCATATTGCAGGTCTGGAGTTCAATCTTAAAAATGTTAATTAATATAATGTATTTATCATGGCCTGCTGTATATTGGATATAATTTGTTCTGTATATTTATTTAAGTGTGTATATTTTCTTATGTCTAACAGTTGTTTTTCAAAGTCTATATATTTTTTATATATTACTATAATTTATTTATTGTCAGCTGCTTACTTGTGCAATACTATTTTTTCTGTCTGTTTTTCAGTCTGTATACTTTCTTAAATAAGTATATATTTTTTAAGTTTCTATATTTTTCTATACATATATACTTTCTTGGTTGGAATAATAAATCAATAAAGTATTTCTGATTCTTAAATATTAATCATATTTTTAAATTGCAGGTGCAATACTGGTCAGAAAAAGATGAATGGTTTCATCATGTTGACTAACCAAGCCGGAGCACACGGTCTGCAGACCACTTGATATTTGCTGTGTCACACAGATCATCATCACTGCTGATTGCCTTTAGTTACTCAGTCTGTTTTCAGCTCTCTTCATTCATCTCAGCCACTTGTTGGTGCTACTACTGCTGGTATCATGTGAAAAAGTGTCATCGATGCATGAATCATGTTCTGTTAGTCAGCAACTTTTTTTTTTTTTAAGTTTACACCATGGTTATCTAAGATCAAACTGCTCGACTCACTGAATCACCATCCAATCATCAACTCTGACTCTCAGAGAGAAGGAGTGGAGGGCCGGCACTACATCCATAATGAAAGGCTGCAGAAACACACATGGAACAAAGCCCATGTGATCATAAAACTTTTTTGCTCTTTCTTTCATCTGAAAAATGCAGTATGTGTGCACACACAGGGAGACAGAGCTCGCCTACATGCACTTGTTTGTATTCTGCCGCAAGGACATATTAAGATTCAAATCATGTCTGCCTCCCATCTTGATAAATGGAAAGAGTCTGCAAAAACTTCCCTAAATGGCCCTCTGGCATGGCTGGGGAATAAATTGAGCTAATCAAGGGTGGCCTCACAATCACTGCATCCACAAAGTAATCAAAGAGTTGAAAAGGAAACACACTGTGCATGTAGATGTAGGAGTGTGAGTGGATGTGTGTCAGAGTCAGTTTCAAGATATCTCCTCGTCTGGGCACTAAAAGCCACTTCAGAGCGTTGCAGCCATTAATTGGCGCTTTTCCTCCGTTCATTGTACATGTGCATTGTCACGCAGCACATAAAAGCCATTCTGTCACAGCTGTACGGACGCAGTAAGCACACAGGCAGGTGTCTACATTAATAACCACCTCATTCTGTTGACAGGCCGCTTGGGGCGACCCCGGAGAAACGTAGATGTAGGCAGCAGTGGCGAAGATTCATGGTAAACTAAATGTTGACACTCAATAAAAATGAGCTCTTCTGCTCGAATGGCTTCTTTATGTCAGGATCCAAACCTCGGAGGACACACACAAATGACATGAGAGGGGGATGACTTTGCAAAGTCCCAGTTAGCTTAACCCTCTTCCCTCCTTCTCCATACCGTTTCACTCTGCTCAAAATGAAACAAGGCCAAATAACAATCTATTCCTCGGGGCCTGATGACCGTGGAATAAATCCTGGGATTTGGGCAAAACAGCGCACCTGCTTTCCTTGCTAATGGGCACGCTCGCACTCCTTCCAAAAACTGTTTCCTGGAGCCAATTTAGTCACTGGCGAGGATATTCTCAGAGGTGGCAATCGTGGCAAACAAACAGCGAGTGTGTGTGTGTGCTTCTTTGACCAGTTCCCCCTGTGGAGATAGACCGAAGCGTGATGGATAACCACTCGGCCGAGCTGCTGTTCTTTTCTACGAGCCTGGGTTCAGTCCCAGGGGTGTCGCTACACAAAACTAGGCTGGAAAGGCAAATTCCACACAAATTCAACCTGATCATCTCATACATTTTGAGCTCACAGCCCTGAATTGCAATTTAGCTCTCAAGACTATTGATGTTATCTGCAGAAACAGGCTAATTTTCAACTATGTGACATCTTCTGCTGGTGTTTAACCCTCTGAATCCCACAACCAACCAGCAGGTCTGAAAGACACGTTGCAAATATCAAGACAACATTTATCATAGCTAGTAACTGTAAGAAATTAACTTAAAATGTCCAACAGTCACTCAATGTGTCATGTGATGAACACAAAGTATTCAAATCTAAGCTCAAAATAGCGATATTAAATCAAAATCACTTTATTCTACATGTCTCATTTAAAATTAAGAAAAAAATTAACACTTTGCATTAATTAAATACAGTAGAAAACATTTAATTATGCACTCCTGTGGACAACTGGAAAGCCATAAATGCTGAGATCAACAGTCATGTGACAAAAATTCTGCATAATTGACTTAAATGCAGGCTGTTTACACAGAGCAGAGAGGAGAGGACAAGAGAGATTGGAATTAGAGTCTGATATGTATAGCATTTCGAGACAATATTTTTTTTCAATATTTGTAGCACTCGTGGGCACTAGGAAACATGAATATAAAGCTTCCATTTTCTTTCTTTATTTGTAAAATAAATTATCAAGGAAAAACCATCAGAAAAACGTCTTTCCATTCTTATTTTGTGTGATTATTATTTATGGCATTGTAAGTGTTTTACACTGCACAAAAGACATGTTTGAGGTTTCTCTGCTGCTAGTCATGATTGTGCTCTTTCAATAGAGGTGTGGGACTTAAATATAAAAAACGCCTTGCTTGGGGTTCAGAGGTTTAAACGCCACATATTAACCTTGTATTGTTGTCTGTGTAACCTCTTTAATACTTAGGCTCATTTCCTCCAAATTATGTCTTTTCCTAACGAGCACAAAAAGCAACAGCCTAAAGCTAAAGTACTCTGTAAAGGTGATTCAGGTTTAAATGCACATGAGAAAATATTAAAACTGCAAGCAGACGTTTTACACATAACCAGAGGCAAGACTGTCCGTGATCATTCAAAGGTTAGGGTGCTCTTAGGTGCCAGCTTGTGCCAGCATTACAATTTTGCACACATTTCAATGCCCTTACTTACTACCAATGTTAAGCATCAACTAAATATGTAAGTCACCTTCTCAACTGTCATCAAAAAACAATCAGTTCCACTATACCAACAGGCAGTGCTCAGCTGCCGCATAATGAAAACGTGACATTGAAGTCCGATGTGGGAAAAGTCACAGAAAACTGAACCAAATCATGCTGTCTAAAGGAAGGACGAATGCAAATCTCTAATTTGAAATGGAGAGAATGTTTCACCTACAACCTCCGTCGACTTCAAGTTTCAGAAGAACAAAGGCAAATGTTTAACAGCTTCTCCTTTAACCATTCTTTGTCAAATAGTTCTCAGCAGGAGTCGGCGTGACTCTGTGCTGCAGGAAGACCCAGGTGGGACGAGTCGAGATGACATCCGATGAAACACAAGGACACAAATCTCTGCAGGTAGCACAATAAAGCTGCCTTTCTGCTTTTCTCGCGCTCCCCAAAGTGGGCAGCGTGTTGGTGTAATGGCTCGATGATGGGAACATTACTGAGAGGACAGAGAGAGGCTTTTTCAGAAGGCAATGGTCCATAATCCCTCTGTTTGTGACAACAAGAGGGTATATCATGACTATGTCGGACCTGAAACAACTCCTTCCTCTCTCTGTGAAGTGCTCTTGTAAGAGGCCTGCTGAATGAAGGGAACTGAAGCGAGGGAAATAGGCTTGCATGTGGAGAGGAATTACAGATATCCTTCTGAATATCCACTGTTCAGAGGGCAACCACATCTATGTTGGGATTAAACGCGATGTACCTTCACAAATCTCCTCTGAATGTGCCAGGGCTTCAGATATATTCTCTTTTTATCAAGTGCAGTTGGATAATTTGCACTGTGCACGTTCACTACATTATATTTTGTTTTCATACCTGAGAGCAATCACAGATGGCCAGTGGCAGACGTCAGGAAATACAATTTCCTGTCTGTTTGCATTACTCAGGCAGGAAAATGAATGCAGTATGTGATGTTTTTGATTTAGAAAGAAAAGACGAGACAATGATCGCCATTGCGCACACACAGAAGTGCAGACACACGCGCCTGCGACTCACTGACCAGGTTGGATTGTTCGTACTCCTCGCCTCTGCTCCCTTCCTTCGCTTCATCCCCGCTTCACCGACGCTCGCTGCATCTTATCTCAGTCGACCCATGCCTCCCTCCCTCACACACCGCTGCCTCTCCTGTTAAGAGGTGGGACCGCTGTGAGTGAACAGGCCCTTCCTCTGCGCGGCACTGATAGAGCCTTAATCTGAAGACTGATGCTCAGGAAGAGGCTGATTAAAGGGGGGCCGATGAGAAAGAGGCCGAGTCTTATCACGGCCAGTGAAAGCATCTCAACTCTCCGGGCTAATTGGCCGGGGAGCGAGTGGCCAGCTGCTGGGCAGAGATTGGGTCACCTGATGGCTCGCCTTTCACACTGTCACCGGGTGTACTTTTACGCACTCTCTCCCTCGAGTTTGCTCTCGTTTAATGAACTCGGCCTTGTGATCCACAGAGCCGGGCTCCGTGTGCTCTGGTGAACTCCCCCCTCCCACACGGGGAAAACCGGGGAAGCCTGATGTAATTTTCGAAAACCTGACTCGAAGGGAGGGGCAGCAATCCTGGAGCGACAACACAAGGTAAAAGGATTAATTGAGCTTAACAATAGGGGCCTGGGAATCACTCTCGGGATCTCTGGTACAAATGCCTTGTTTACACAGGAACACTTCCTCATGACACCCCCTTGATATTTGCACCAAATTGCTGAGATAATTTACCCGCTAAAATGTCCAAACCTTTGGGCCTCACGACATACTCGTTTGGACAAGAACTAGGGCAAGAAAGTAATTACTTTTTTTTTTTGGTTGGGTTTTCAATCCGGGCTCTATGTCTGGCATCTTAGAAGCAAGACCTCTATGCAGCAGCAGAACCTCTGCACAGAGGAAAAATGAATCACACGATGCCACTACGATACAGTAAGAGATGGATGAGAATGCATGAGAGCAACTTCCTTGTTTTATGCATATTCACAAATGTAATGTCCACTTTGTTTCGATTAAATCACATTGTCTTCATCTCTGTCCATTCTGGCCTTGGAGTGAAGGTTACATTTACACAAAAGTCCTATTTAAATAAAATATAACCTGACTTGACTAATATGTTATGTTAATTGGTATTTATGGTAATTTGACTCCTTCTTTATTCTTTAATCTATGTAAATTTCAGTGAGATATGAGGGAAGGACAGGGAGTACATTCCTTACAATCTCTCAAACCCTTGTACTTCACATTGTTACTTTCTGGCAGCTCGTGTATAATTAGGCCTTAAGAGGAGCGTTTTGGACATAAAATGAAATAGCTTAAACCTCAAATGAGGCGAGGAGCTCTGTTCTACATGCTACCAGTACAAGATGTCTGTTGGATGAATCCCAGTCCCTTGTCATCGCTGCTCATTTCACTCCCCCCCTCTCTGAACTGCTTGTATTAGCATAAAACTCTTGTCAGACAGTGTGCGGGATTCAGCAGAAGTACGATTGGGAAAATAAGAGGGCTTTTCAAAAAAAAAAAGTGAAGGAAGAAGAGTGCTAGACTAGCATCGGGTCTGCGGGGAAAAACTCATTTCCCCAAGCCAGATCTGCACCACAAGCAGAACAGATGCGAAGCCCCTTAAACGTGCCAAGTTCAAGCCCATTTCAATATTCGCTCTTCAGCAAATCTAATACCTGTGACATTAAAATAAAGCTGCTTTCGCCAGATTTGTGCTCTAGCCTCCCTGATAAGATCAACAGGGCAAGGCAACACTTGAATACTGACAAAGAAAAATTGGCTGCGAGAGCACTTCAAATCCACATGAAAGCGAGACCAGACATTCCGTCCCCCCGCACACGCAATTTTGAGCATAAAATCATTGTAAAAGTCTCGAATGGAGAACTGATTACTAAGATTTTGTATTATCAGAGGTGAAATAAAAGCACTTGTCAGCAGTTCCACAAATCAGTGAGATATAGGAATATGGTATGAGCCGACTATCGCAGAGATCATGACTGACATGTGGCGCTGGATCCTGTGAGGGTTAGATCACTTTACTGTCTGTGATGTGAGGTGTCAGAATAGAACAAAAAAAAATGAAAATGTTTTACATAATAACTGCTGAGCTGGAGTATTTTTCTTAGACATTCTTGTGATATATTTTAAGATGAACCCCAACAATTCCCTGGTTGAGGTTGAGAAGTGCAAATCAGCAGGAAAAAGCCAAAGAAGATATCAAAGGAGATTCTGTCACATTTCTGTGATTTAACAAGTGCACTGCTTCAAGCTGCAGTATCCTCTTACTAATCTCTAAGTTCTAGCCGGTGAATACAACTAACAAAGGTTTATATGCATGTTCCCAAGCACTCGGTGTTCACGAGCAGGCTCATCTCGCTCTTTCCCCATCACACCGTGTATTTTTACTTACTGTACCAGGCTGCAGAGTTTCTTTTATGATGAACATAATTGAGTCTATAAAGTCAAATGCATCACCTGAAAAGCAGCGAACAATTCATTACCCTCCATGTACTTTTCCACGCATGTTTTTCATGCAAGAGTCCGTGGGTGAACCACTGCAACACTTTATTTAGTCCTTTGGCTTTCTCTTGATGGTTTCTGATGACCATATTCAAAAATAGCACTGGTATAATTAGAGAAAAACAACAGTATTTGATGCTTTAAAGCCCTGGAGCTGCAGCTGAGCTGACTGTAAGACGCTCTGTCATGTCTTTGTGAACTTGGGTCTTTAAAGTTTGCAGTTTTTCTACCCTGAGGCGAACTTAATCACTACACCGGGAGGGTCACAACGCCTGCCAACGCAGGTAAAAAGGCTGCTGTTGGATTGAAACTTTTTATCTTCAAAATGTCAACTTTTTTTATGAAAAGATAAAGAAGAAAACAACCGAACTGACAGTAAAATAGATGTGGAATGACATTATTTTCTACAATGGGACCTTCAGCCGCAACATATCCTGAGGGCATAAAAGGAATATTTAAACTGTCTGTTAAAGAAAAACTAACAGGTGACATTTCTGTAGCTGAAACGGAAACATATTGATGGAATCATTCAATGATTTATCTGCTGCATGTTTCAAACGAGGACATTTCAAATGCAGCTGGTAATCCTTCGTACAGCTCTGATTAAACTCTTCAGAGATGACAGAGGCCTGCAGGTATAAGCCACTAACTGCTGCTTTAATGTATTAGTGCTTGTTTTCGGTTACTCTCCCAGGTTTCATTGTGCAACAAAATAGCCACATGAGAAAATATGTCAAATTAGTCTGCACGCAAAACCTCAAAACAACAATAATAACAGGGACAAAAATACAAAACATACTGCTCATTACAATGGATTAACAAGCAGGTTCCTGTATGTTATTCTCTAAGATATATTCAGAAAAACCTTTCCTTTTCATGAAATAAAACTATTGGAATAATTAAAAAAAAGACATTAAATAAATATGTATGAAACTATTACTGGCACCCATATAAAATCATGTGATTAGAATCTAACTGAAGTAGTTTCATATTTAAGATCACCTTTTCCATCCACCCTCCTGGCAGCAGTCCTACGATGCTTTCTAACATCACATGCTTCATTACTGGACAAAAAAATCGAATCAACTTATCTGTGGTGCACGGTGAGGAGGATGGTTGAACTGGCATAAGGATCTCCAAGGATCCAAGCTGAAGAATTAAATATGTTAGTTGGGTTCAGAGCAGGAAGTCTCCAGGAGTACCAGCAGAGTTGCCAGAAAAATGCCTCTGCTGTCAATCAACAACTAACTAATGCACCTTCAGTTTGCCTAATGTTGCTAGGACTATCAGTGAGACCAGGTTGGACTGAGAAGATGAGACAGAAAAAGGGAAATAAATGAAGGTGGGTTTGGAGAAAGTTAGAGAAAACCTCGTACCCTCTGCAAACTATTGTGCTGGATCTTTGATGTTGTGGGGCTGTTTTTATTCCAAAGGCCCTGAACATCTTGTTAAGATAGGACCATGGAATCCATCAAATACCAGCAGATAATAAATGAAAACCTAACAGGCTCTGACAGGAAGCTTAAATTGGACTGTGGCTGAACCTTAGAGCAGGACCAGGACCAGAAGCACATCTCAAAATCCAAAGAAAAATGGTTCAGCAACCACAGGGTAAAGGTTTGGCCAGGGGCACCACAGTCCCGGCAAACTCAACCCCATAAAAAAAGTCTTTGAAAGAGGTGAATCCACAAGTGTCAACCTGAGAATCTGAAGGGTCTGGAATGGTTCTACCTTTAATTTAAGGTTAGATTTTTGTAAATATTTTGAATGAAATATCACAAGGATCAACAACAAAGATATTTCTTTAACCTTGATGTGCTCATTTTTGCTAAAGGGTGCCTGCAGGATACTGTATGTGCTATTTTTTTAAAATGTAATTAAACACATATGTGATTTGCAAGTGCATCTACACATGCATGACACTTGAGTGAGGGTCCATTGTGAATGTGTGCGTGCATACGTGTGTGACGGCCACAGGGTGCTTGTGGTGATGGTGTGGATGGGGGTGTGTCCACTTCCTAGGATTATGGCACAACGGATAGTAACATCTTGTCCTGTTTATTAACTTATGTATTCCCAGAGTACTCGCACTTTTCTTTGCTCTGTCTTTTACAGGGTGTCGTGCTGTGGTCCTGCTCGGCATCACTCCTGCTGGTCTCACTGCCGTGGATCTGGTTCGGCTCTAGATGGAAATGCTCCTCTCCTGGTCCACTCTACACTCAACGCATCACTACTATCCTCCCTCCCTCTCCCCCTTCATCCTCTATCTACTCTATCCTACTCTGTTGATCTGCCCTGTACAACCACATCTATTGCACATCTGTCCATCCTGGGAGATGGATCCCTCCTCTGTCGCTCTCCCTGAGGCTTCTTCTTTTTTTTCCCCTGTTAAAAGGGTTTTTTGAGGAGTTTTTCCCTGGCCGCTGTGAGGGTCTAAGGACAGAGGATGTCATACCATGTACAGTCTGTAAAGCCCATTGAGGCATTGATTTTGGGCTATATAAATAAAATTGACTTGGCTTGACTGAAGGTAGCCTGCTTGCACAAATCTGAACATTTATCTGAACGACTTTCTTGCTCGACACAAGCTTCGTGATGACATGCTGAAGGACAGGTTCTCTCTTCACGGGAAAAAACAGAGTGAAAAGCAAGATGATGCACCAGAGCCTGACAACTGGTTGACTGTTAACAAATGACATCATGACTCCTCGGTGAGTTCGCCTCAGCGTGCTGATCCACCAGGACACTAAATGATGCCTTATACAACAGCAAGCGAATAGCTGGCCTGGGTCAAACTCACGTGTTTTGTGTTATATGAGACGAGGAGAGACAAGCAGCAAGAATTACAGGGGCAGAGACACTGAAAGAGACAGACATTAAGAATTAGAGGTACACAGAAGCTGAGCGAGACAGAAAGAGAAGGAGAGGGGGAGAGAGAGGGAGGCTTTGCGTGGTGTAAATCACTGGGCCTGAAGCATGGTGCCAGGCCTGCCAAGCAGCTGTTTGGTATGCAGTGTGTAAAGCCTGTTCTCTATCGGAGCTGACATCCCGGGCAGAGGAATTATGATGAGAGATGATTGTATCATGACTGTAATTGTAAATGTAAATCCTGCAGCGTGGCTACCCTCTTTTTGTGCATAACGATGAGTTGCCCAAACAAAATTTACATTCCACTTCATATCGTGCGGCGACTGCATTACTTTGACAAACAATAACCATTGACAAATGAATAACATAAAAGGAGATGATTAACTCCAGAAAAGCAATCTGGGCAGATAATTTACGCCGGGCTCACGTGCTGAAGCTTCCCCAGGCGGCACTTGTTTTTTTCTGTGTATGTGGGTGTACGGTGATGGCAGCAAAGATTTATACCGTGCATAGTTAGCGTGCATGGAGACCCGCACATTCACTTATCTTTGTCATTAGAGCACTTAGTGTTTCAGCCTCCTATTAAAAAATGTTATAGACTCGCTGGAAAACTTCTAATATCCAAGTTTCAGTCTAGTTTAAATGAAATGCCACATTTGTGATGAAACAGCTGCTTATTCCTCTCATTACCCAAAAAAACAACAAATATGTGCCACAGTAATTAGAGCAGTGTAATCACTGGTCTATGGTGATTATACAAATACACAGGCAGAATAGAAGGTATGGTCTATCGCCTTCTGTGTAGGACTCTAGAGGCATCCATCTCATACAGGCAGCGCGAGGAGACTCAACGCTGCATTGATACAACAACCGCAATTAGCATACACAAATAGCTGCGTGATGCTGCTCATTTCTCATCAGCCAAAGAGCTAAACGAGCTAACAAAGTTGGCTCAAATTAGCCTAATTAAAGAAGCTAATTGATCCTACTCTCTTTGAATTGCTCTTCCCGTCTGTGGAGGACTGCATGTATGGAGGATTCAGATGACTACTTGCTGGACTACAGGGCCTCTATTTAATAACCATGTTAGTGCCGAATGTTCACCTAAATCACAAAAAGTAGGCTCTTTCTTTAATACATCTGCCTCCCAATAACTTCTAACAACCAAATACAATGAAGGTAAACAGATTCTTATATATGCTGTTGACAGCTTCTGCACCATTTATTTTTGTATAACTGTGAAAAGTTTTTACTGAATCTATTCTTTAGATTTTAAAAAAGGGAATAGAAATGAAGATGATCTCAACGAAAACTGTTGGTAACAAAATGTGTTCCCTGTACACAAGAAATCTCAGAGTTTGATGTCTGAAAATCTCTTCAGATCTCACACCATGGCTATGCAGAAACAAGAATGCACTGATCTTTGCAAATAGGAATGATTATCTGCATATAGAGCAGCGATGTGAGATGTGATCACAAATGGTCAAATGAGATGATGATTGGATTGAGTAAGTAAGAACATATTTTAGGAATTTGAGTTTTCTGACTCTGAACTTTGAACAAATTGCTACTTTCCAATGTAAATACAGCTTGACACCGTGGCAAGTTCAGTTAACTGAAATGCACACTTTTATTTTCTTGGCTTCAGCTAATTGCCTAGAAAATAGGCTAATCTGTCATGCTAATATCCACTGCAAGTGTGGAAAATGATAAATTGCTGTGTAAAGTATAAGACGGACCATGTTTTTTTAGTTTAAGTTGGACGACCAAGTAGAACAAATAATAAAGAACAGCTGTTCTGTTAAGACCTGATAATCTCCATTCTCATCAGAGACTGTGCTATGTCTCTTGAAAGCCTGCTACCCATCAGACACCAGTTCAAAAAAAAGACCCCTTCCCTTTCTCCACTTTACTTTCAGTCCATATCCCCTCCCAATGAAGTGATTGGCAGCTCTGGTAGAATCTGTGACCCAGAGTCCAATTACATGGAGGGGGTGTGAAGTATATGAGTCCGATTACGGGCCCATCTTCCCAGAAATAAGGACTCTGTCACCGGGGAGCTCCGGGCCTCACAGAGCCAGCCAAGCCTGGCCACAAACGAGAGAGGTATTCTCTCCCGTGTCACTTCTCATTGTTGTGAAGCAGCCGCTCCGCATGCGAGCAAAGTAACCCGCAAACAGGCAGCGTAGCAGAAAATGCAAAGACATAGTCTGGTATTTACATTCATCAAACACATGAGCACAAGCATGCACACACAGATAGACACGCACAAACAAACACAGTTTCTGTCTGTTTCTCAGGCGACATGCAGGATCACACAACCGTGCACATTTGGACATTGAGCGGCCTATTTTTAAACGTTAATAAACTGAATTCCAGAGGAGCGCCGTCTCACATCCCCCAACACAACATCAAGTGAACACTAACATTAATAATGCAGATCCCATCACAGTGGTTAGTCTTATCTACTTATAGAAAATGAGGCCCATAGCATACTGCACCAAGAATACTAAAAAGCAATTATTGCTCTCAGCTGTGGTGAGCCCCAAATTAATGAGGGAGAGTGAGACAGCGGAGGTTTGGGCAAAAAAATCTGCAGGATAATTTGTTTAGAGCGTAAGGAGAAAAAAAAGTTCTCCAAAGACTCTAGTTAATTGTATTCTTCTGGTGAAGTTGGGAAAGTGCAAAGGTAAGAGCGCCCCTGGTAGAAACAGACCCACATCTAAATGTATGGCTCTTTTTAAGACCACAGAAACATCTATTCCTCTCATAATTTGCATGCTAATTAAATTGTTGCAGTCAATTACGCAAGAAAGTTCTCGTGTTTCTGCAGAGATGAAACTCGCTTAATTTGAATGAAAGTAATTTATGGTCACGGACTGAACATGGCGACAAAATCAAGTTTGCAGTGAACATTTTCTTCCTGCTGACACGTGAGTCAACCTCTCCACTGTGAGAGTCTCTCCCATACTGGTACCGCTGTGGCCAGAGGAGGTCGACTTTCAAGTAGGGGCATCAAGTCAGGGCTAAAGCCTTCTCCTATTCCCCTGGCTCTACAGCTTAGGATGCAAACGCAGATCTGTGCATGAGTGAGTGAGTGTTTATGTGGGAGGGATGTGCATTGAAAGGTCAAGAATCAGCCCACATCCTCCCTCAGAAGGAGGAGAGGAGAACAGAGGAGAGCTGGGTGCTGGGTGTGGGTGGGCAACTGTGTAAATCCAGTAAACAGCATGACAGTATGCTTGCCCTGCTCTCCAACTTATTTTCAATAAACATGTATAGATTGATGGAACGAAATTTGACACTTGGCATTATTGCATAAGAACAATAGGTAAATCTGCATCCTCCCACTGTTTAGAGTGGATACGAGATAGATTGTATTCTAATGAGTGACTCAAGGTTTCAATAACTGGAACATGGAAACTATAATACTCATATGTGATGCAGTAATAACCACAAACTGTGTAAAAGAATTTAATGTAGCCTCCAGGTCTGAAAAATTAAATGAATATGGAAGAACCTTGAACCTGCATTCTTTCTAATGACCAGCAGGGGGCAACTTTACCAACTCTACTCCTCATTTGTTTAAAAACCTCAGTAAACATTTTCCTCATGGTATCAATGGCAAGTTTCAAGTCTTCTTTATTATAGAATTATGCTTATTTTGTAAATTATGTTTCCATTTAGAGTAAAATAGTCTAAAAAGCAGGGTATGCTTTAGGGTTGTTGTCTTGTGACTACCACGGCAACCGGTCAACCAGGATAGAGACGTAGCAATGCACATTCATGGCAGTATGTACATTTACAAAGTATGGATCTTGTTTTGTAGTTTGGTTGAATTATGGGTGAATTAAGATGCAATGACCATTTTTCAAACTTTTTATGTTTGGTCAAACTACTGTTTCTACTTTAAATAATTATAGTACAGCCATCAGAACATTAATCAAATATTTAAAGGCTACGTCAGGTGTTCCCTCCAACTCTTACACCGATGACTTAAAATATATAAAATTACTATAAATACATGTAGCCATAGTTTGGGTTTAATGTGTCGAAATCTCTGGCTTTATCACAATATAATGGTGGTAATTAGTGTTACAAATATAGGAAGCTTCTTGATAATTATCTGGAATAATGCCGAGCAGTTTTTAGCCCCAAAAATAAAATTCATAATCCCTGTATTGGCTTGACAAGTGGAGGATGACTGAACACCTTGAGGTGACTATCTGCACTGGTACAAAACACTCAATGTAAAATATGTTTTTTGTGATTTAGCGCCCCTTTAAAAACAGATCACATTTCTCCTTTTGTTCAAATCAACACTCGCATCTCACAGTAAACAGCTCTGTGTTTCTTTGCCTCACATCTCAGAGCAAACGTTGCCATTACAATAATCTACTTTCTCATGAGCAACTTTGTTTTCTCCACTGCGCTGTAATCTCTGCAAACCAGACTCCTATATCAATGCCACCCTGCATTACCCCTGACACTCAACGGTGCTCTGCTAAAACATGAAATATAGTCTCATAAAGGTCTTATCAGCCAGACAAGTGGACCTAAGAGTTCCAGACGAGTGTGCTTAAAAGGCTCACGGTGAGTTTAAAGGATTTAATGATGTCTGGCCTTAGAATAATTTTAGCTGAACGCACACTACAAGACTCCTTGGTAAGCAATTAAACATTTGGGCTTGCCCTCCAGTCAAATTTCCAGGTGAGCTTTTAGAAATAAAGTGACACAAATAAAAAATAAAAAAACAGTGTTTGCTATATTTGTGCTGGATGGGATAATCGGTTTAATACGAAGCCAGATAAGCCTCTCTCACAAGATCATGATTTGAATCGAGCAATAAGCATCTGTCAGAATCTCCAGCATATGCCTTGACAGAAAAATTAGGGTGCTTATTTGTTTTAACTCGTTTATTTAAATCCGCGCTGTAACGATCAAAAGGCTCAGCTGCCATCTCACTTAGCACATGAGACAGCTTTCAGTAGCAGAATTCAGTCTCATTAAACAGTGGACGCAGACTCGCCGGCTGCTGTCCAACTGTTTGCTGTTTACCTGTCCCCTCAATCAACTTTTATTCATGTGGATTTTTCCAATAATCACTTATGTTTGTTTATCCTTTGCCTTACCCCCCATGTCTGCACTCAACAGGCACTATTCAATCAATTCACCATGAGGCAAATTGAAAAAAAAGGAACACAATTACCACTCACCAGGGTGATGTTCTGTTCTGCTAATGGATTGTTTTAATCCCGTATCATCTCATGACAGTAACGTTATAAAGGCATACATCTGTGGAGATTTTCTTTTTCCGAATATCTGTGCAATTCCTTCCACAGAGACAGAAATATCTCAGCCCTGGCAATGACATTAAAGCTGCGGCTGCAAGGTGAATGATATAACAAAAGCAGCATTGAAATCTTCTCCTGTATTGTATAATTAATGCAGACACACCACTCTTTGTATTCTCTTTTCTAAAGAGAAACAAGATCTATTCTAGCACTGGCCTTGGGCTGCGAACATCAACACTGTGACAGAGGAATTCATGCTGATCGAGAATCCTTGGTACTACAAAGCATCATTAAATGAGCCCTTGATCAGTTTTTAATGCTTCTGAAACACACTTTTAGACAAGGTGCTCTTATATAAGACAAGGATGGGCCAGGTGGAGGGGAGGAAGCAGAGTTTGCTGCACTATCAGTCCATCATCACACTTTCCAAAGGAGGGAAAAAAACTTTTTAGCCACATTATGCAAGTTCTGCAGTACTATCAAGTCATAGTCAAAACCATTCACACTGGCAACTATAGGCGAATTTGCGACAGCTGCAACTTTTATTAAAATAAAAGTTTTGAATATATTCTTGCAGGCGGAGGACCAGCTAACTACTGGCATCCTGATGACCCAGAACAGCTATCATTTCTATGACACTGCTGCAAAGTTCAAGTCCAGTTCGGTGAAATACTCACAGTAGTTCCATCATTTTTTAATCTGAACTGAACTGACACAGTATGCAAAGTCCCAATACTGCTTGACCTACAACCAATTGAAATTCCAAACAAACGCAGATATGCACACATGCCGCAGTTACAGACTGCAGCAACACCTATTTTCTGTTAACTGGAAAAGCTTTTGTTTGCCCACTATCTCCGCAGAAGGTTATTACATCAAGTGCAGGCTCAATTATTGCACTGTTGGACCTCGGCAAGCCCTTTGCATGCCTTATTGTTTGAGAAGCCACTGTGTAATCAGCTGCAGTGCAGGTTCATTCATTTTCTTTGTATTTGTGCTCCACAATAACAACTTTGGTCAAATTTTACTATGCTGCAGGAGCGTTTATGAAGAACTCAAAAAGGCCTATCTGGAAAACTGGGTCACTTTGAAGTTAACCATTTCCAAAGCACTAACAATCTGCTTAGACCATAACTTCAAAACAATTTTTTTTCTGCCCCAAGTACACTGGTGGACATTAAAGTTTCTCTTTTACGAACTCCTGAAAGCAACCAGTGTTGACAAATTCATTCACATCAATATGGATTTCCTTCAAACTCCTCAGGTGTTCAAAAGGAAGGTGATGGAAGCCAAAAATGTAAAAAGGGCGACTTCTGACCAAGAGAAGAAGTAGAAAATTCAGTGCGGTTTTCAACAAACGCACTAGAGAAAGCTATGGAGGCTTGATAAATAAAACTGATAGTGTCTGCAGCATTAAATGTAGATGACAATGCTGTCAAACTGTCTCCCAGCGCTTAATAACTATTGCACAGGATTCTTGAACATGCAACATGTCCCTCCACTGCTGCAGGGGAGCTGCTAAATGGCAAGCGATGTAGAAGACTTTGCTTGTAAAAGTTCCCAGGTGAGATGGTGTATAACTGTGAATGTGAAGCAGAATGTTCCTAAAGAAAGGACAGACTGAATACAGAGTTGGCCCGAAGAATCAATGACATCCTTTTGGCAAGAAATACACAAGATAATGTGAGGAAAGCTTTAAAACAGGCTGATAGATTTGTCAAATAGTTGTCAAATATGATGCAACAAAAGACATATTTTGCAATAATTATGGAAAGTCATATTATTGCCATACATTGGAGGAACACATCTCGCTACCTGCTGTAATGAATAGTGCAGCCTGTAAATGACAAATTAGACATAATATATTTGAGTGAATCATAACAAGAATCCTCTGAAATTTTCATTTCACAAAAAGAGCCCCGAGTATCAGATCAAATTACACATGCTCTCTACAGTTGGCAGAGCAACCTCAGGCACCACTGCACCCTTATCACTATGAATTACTGTGTTGTTATACAGTAATGCAACTGTTGAGTGTGGACTGCATTAGGAGAGGAAGCCATGAATGAGCCATTCCCCCTTGGGCTGGAAGATTATAACCCCACTGCTAAACCCAGGGATAATCACAATTTTCTGTCCTTGGGTGTTCTCCGCTCGATAGAAAAGTCCTTCAAATTCTGTCAATCTCCACCTGTGGCTATAGATAATTCTGCAGAGCTGCACAGCCCTTCATAATTGCTGCCATTGAACTCGACAGTGGCATCTGTTTCTGATGTTGAGGTGTGGCAGGCAGAGAGAGAATAAACTTATAATTTCAGCCTTCAGTGTGACATGAAGATGGTTTTTATGCTGCTATTGATTCTCAAAAAGCCAAATCAATGCATTATCTTTAAAAAGCATGTTCCCCTGCCTTTGTGTTATCTACACTGCAATATAAATAACACTTGCTTGCAATAGTACAATGTTTGTGTAGGCCTGCCCTGAAAAGCAAATGAGAAAAAAAAATGGTGATTCATTTTCTAAGTCTGATGTAAACTGTTTTTCTTCTCCAGAGTTTTTTTGACTTAAGAGCAGAGGGAATAAACAAGGTTTTTACCAGGCTCATTTTTCCAAATTACGTTTTGTTTTCATCTGTGAAAACAAATGAAAAAAAAAGTTTTGGCAAGAACATTTTGCCATTTAAAAGTTTGTTAGAATAATAATACTCATTTTGAACACAAGGCTTTTTGTTTACCGTGCATGGAGAAATTAAACCTCACCTGGAAGAAAAAATGACTGCATTTAGTATAATTTAAAATATGGGGGAATTGTGCACGTCAGCTGAAATAAGTATAAAAACAACAAACAAATGGGACTGTCAAAAAACAGAACAATTTCTTTAAAAATGAATAAATAAATAAATAAATAAAATCTGAAAAAAAATTAGGAACCTCTCAGGGCTCTCTCTATATGAATTTGGAAGAACAGAGTCAACTTTTTCCAGTCCTGTAGTTGTTGTTGACCCTCCTCTTTATATATTTGTTTTGTATATTATGGTCAGTGAGTTATGACCTTGACCCAAAGCTGGCGAACTGTGAATTGAGCTGCGTCTCCCTTTGCCTCGGAGGGGGGAGACGCTCGGAGCTTCAGCTGACCTGGATACGAAACGGAGCGCTAAATCTGAAATGATGTGCGTTAAACAATGTGACGTATCAAAAGGCACACGACACAAAAAATTCCAAAATAGGAGAGAAAGCAATGAGGATGGGACTGCTTTTGCATGATGACATGAGGTAAATTCTCTCCTCAGCATAGTGTCCATTAGAGCTAATTGCCCATAAGCTTGATCCAACAACAGATCACATGCAACTCCCAGGAGGTCCCTGTGAGTTTCTGATGACCTGATCAATCTCAATCAATACCCATAACAAGCCTCCTTAAGGTCCTTTTCTTTAATGGTTGCTCATATTCATCTTGAATCCATAACTGCTAGTTTTCTGTCCCACCGTTTGATTAATGCCTTTCCCTCGATCATTCTCTAAATCAGTCGCCACTGTGTCCTGTGACACACGCGCCCCGCCCGAACACCTTGAATCGATAGCCTTGGCTGTGTTTTAGGTAAAGTCACAGAGGCTGTAATGATGCTTAACAGCCCATTAAGGTGATGGAGACCTCCAGTATGGCGTGGGCGACATGTCAGGGCCAAAATGTGGCGCTGAGCAGCTAAGGGAGGTCGTGTTCACAGAGGCAACATTTACCTTACAAGGTGGATGCATCTGTAATCTCACAGCTGTCACTTCTTATCTGCTTTATTTATACTTCCAACTACCTAGGTTGTGTCTTTAACTGTAAGAATATTCTCTATATGTGTAATTATGTGTAATTACAGAGTTCTCTGCATACAAAATGTGTTTAAAATGTATATCAAGTAATTCATGAAAGCTCTCTGAGCCTCTCTAGCTGCAGAGCCAAACAACTCCTGGCTGAGTTTCTTTTATCTTTGCTCTATTGTTTCATGACCTCAGTTGTATAAGAGGCTTGTTCTCCATTGTTTGCCTCTGTGGTGAAATTGATTAACATTGGGCTATAATTGCAGCAAAGATTTGGGGACAAACATTGGGCACCATTATCTTTCACACTGTGTGACAAAATGGAGCCGTAATTACTATCAACCGTTTCAGAAAACGCCGCGTCTAAATCCAGTGGAAAGTGCAGTCCATTAAGTTGTACACGCGTTTGCACTTGCATGTGTAATTGATGATTACCCCCTGCTGATCAAATGAGACTTAATGTTGCTGCAGATGGCAATAACAGAGGAGGAGGAAGAGGTGGAAGAACGTGTGTGCCAGGCTGCATAAAAGCAGGAAAAGAGCATGAGAGTGAAAATAAAAGGTTAAGTGCAGGCAAAGTCTATGTGAATATTCATGTATGTAAAGTGATATGTTTTAAATCAGTGTGGATGAACTTAGTGAGTAAAAGGAGAAGGTAACACTTTCTGTTGGTGTAAAGAACACATAAATACATACACAATAGTGCATTATGAATATAATATCAGTTTTGTGATATGAGACAAGAGCTCTTCTTAGATTTTTGGATATTATGATATGTTATAAGTGTTGCCTATCTGTTATAGCTGTTCTATTATTTGCATTTATACAATTAGTCATTATGACTGATGATTATTTATCAAAAACCTCACTGTGTAAATATTATGTGAAAGCACCTACAACCCTATAATATCATCTGAATATTCATATTGAAAGTCAAAAGTATCAGGATATTTTGATTTTCTACATATCGCCTAGTCCTATAATGAGTGCATTCATAGTTCATTATAATGCATTTTTGATGCTTTATGACTTCTTACAATAACAGATAATGATTTATGATGCTCTTGACTAGTTATGTATAGACCACAGATTGGCTTATATTACATTATGACTACCTTTACTCACTGATGCACACCTAAACACCTAAAAACATAATAAAAATGGAAGTAAATGACTTCACGGCCTCCATTTTAAATTAAATACAAGCTCAGACTGGAAAACTTTTATGTAAATATAAAAACTTTATTTTGCATTTTTGTCGCATCTTTTCTGGAATCAGGGTCGGAAGTGAAACAAGAAAAAATGTTGAAAAACCATGCAGAGAATTATGAATTTATTTTTTTTTATTTAGGAATGGAACCTTAAGATTTAAAACCAATTAAATATATTTAAAAGGAGAAAAAAGGAAAATAACATTTGCAAAACTTGGTGAGAAAACTTCACTTGTAATTTACAATTTGGTGTCTCACATAATAATCACTTATGATGCAACGTTGATATTTAAAATGCATGAGGAAGCTTTATACTTAAGTTACTACTGACAATGAAATGTTATGTTAAAGCACGACATTTTATGGATGCATCATCATGTACTTTAATGAACACATGCAATGAAAACTTATTATACTGCATGTACTATTATAACTATTACTGTGATTATTGTATTTTAAGCCAAACATCTAAAATCTTTAAGTCACATTTTAATGTTTGATGACTGTTAATATCGGAAAGTATGTATGTGTGTTTATGAGTGTAGTTATGAAGTATTAAATGCATTATAATTCTCTGTGAATGCCTTCATAATGCGCTATAGATGTATCTTCATAGAAAGTGTTGCCAAGGACACGTAATATTTACTGGTATTCTGTTTTGTCCAAATGTTTCTGCGAAGGCAACTTCTGAACCCTGCTTCACGTGTTTACATTGTGATGGACGGGTTTGAGTGCTGCAACAATAATCTGCTCTTCTTCGACAAAATGGCCTCAGTTTAGGGTTATAGAGACACACACACATACAAATGTACATTAATATACACAACGCACACACTTGTCACTGTGAGATTACACAACATGACGCTCAACTAATCCCACATGACATGAATACATCTGGCCGACAGGCAGATTTCACAGCCTTCAAAGGCCTCACCAACGGGGGAAACTACTGCACACACACCGTGGATGTTCTTTTGAGTTTTAGCAGCCAAGAAACACATAAAGAGCATTTATTTCCAGTCTACACACTGTGTGGGTCAAGGCTCTGCATAGCATAAATCAGACGCTACACAACTGGGTGTGGACTGTCAGCCGGGACACACACACACACACACACACACACACACACACACACACACACACACACACACACACACACACACACACACACACACACACACACACACACACACACACACACACACACACACACACACACACACACAAGGCAGCTCAAGCAGTCTACTGTGCCGCTCTATGCCTTTATGCAGGTTGACACACTCGTTTCGCTGCTTCAGGCGATGACCGCATTTCACTACTGGGAGAAAAAAAGGATCTCCATGGCAACAGCTTCTGCAGTTTGTAGGTTGTAACGCATGTGATGACATCACACAGACATCATCCGAAGCGTGGATCAGAGATACCTGCTGAAGCTCACAAAAACCTCACGTGGCCTCGGAAAGAAAAGGGGAAAATAGATTTAAAAAGATGCATCCAGTGCACAAAGAGAAACGGGCCTTCTGAGACAATATTCAACACATGTTTACGAGATGATTGATGCAATAAGGAATTCAGCGTGTCAGATGGTGAAAGATCAATAGAGATATTAAATCAATGTCATTTACTGTCAGCTCTGCTTGGAATACAATGATTCAGATGGTGGCCTTGTGCTTTTAAAGGAGAACGCTGATATTAAGTCCTCACTGGGCAAAATGCATCGTCACACCAACAGGATGAACGCTCCGTATTTCAAGGAATATTTCACCCCAAAATGATCTTTTTACAGACTCTGTGCTACCTTGTTTACTTGACGAAAAGTTGTTTTTCTTGCATGCCTTCACGGTGAACAAAGAATCCAAAAACAGTAAATCCTTTATGAATTGAAGTAAGGAGAGTCATATTTTAACATGTTAGAATGTGTTTTAAAAACAAAAAAATAAGTTTCTACTCTACTCATTCTACTCACGTTTACAGCTGTGTCTTTCACCACAAAGAAATATTACCATTTCAGGAAAGTGCATATATTAGGACAGCCATTTCTAGCAGACTCTGTTTTAAGATTAAATGTTGTGCATATTGTTTTTATCCAGTTTTTCAAGATTTTTTTCATTCATTCATTGTGGCGGCGTTAAAGAAATCACACAGATGATTGGCTAACCATAGTTTTAAATTAGTTTTTTTATGTGTAAAAATACTTCTCACAAACTAATTAAACAGCATTTGTATTGAAATAATTATGTATTGCCTGTTGATCCATATAAGCAGCTGATTTTACTTTTTTATGCCTTATTTCAGTACTTTTTCTTTAACTTAGTATTGGTCTCTTTTAACTGAGGCTTTTATTATTTTATTATGGAATTGTCTTGGTTTTCATTTTGTGTTTCTTAGGCATACAATTTATCATTAGCTTCTGTACTCCTGGTCTTGAGAACACAATTTTGTTCCTCCGTATGTCGTCTTTAAATATGGTTGGTATGAAAATTGAAAAGTTTGAAACGTGAACTCTATAAGTGGTTTCCACTGTATTCCTTTAAAGCTTTGCTGAGGATTTTCTAAACCACTACAGCACTGAAAGACCATAAAACAAACATTTACATACCTCTGCATATACTGCAGAAACATAAAAATATAAGTGTCCCATCAGAGTACCTGAATATACCTGTGTTTGGTGGACCCCATTACCTCAGCCCAATATTCACATTTTAGCTCAGTTTTGATCTTCCTTTGTGTAATCTCCACCAAAGAAAGCCTGTGGGTAATATCTGTTCATTTAGCTGCTAAATGCTCCTCGATGTTCACTAGATAGTTGCTAACTTCGTCTGCTCTTCAGTGCTGGGCAGGTAGCCTACAGTCAATTTTTTAGAGCTTTTTGTCTGAAAACAGCTGCCTGCTGCATCTGGAAAGTAGGTTAATGGTTTCAATGAGAATGAACCAAAACAGTAAAAGAGCAGGCTGGATAACCAAACCAATTAGCTGAAAAATCTGAGATGATTTCCTGTGAATTAAAGAGAAACACTGGATGTTTCACCTGAAGGAAAGCATTTCCAAGGAGTACAAGTTGGAGTAGGAGTAATAGTTGTCTAATGTGAGCGAAAGACTGTGAACGCCTGTGAGGAAGGAGCCACAAAGGCTGTTAATGATGTGATCCAAACATGGGAAAGGCAGCAAAAGTAAAAGCTACACAAGAGGGAGCGGGGATAGTTGAGACGAGAAGAGTGAAATATGGCAAGGAGGGAAGACAGATAGAGAGATGCCACAAGCATGAACAGATGGCTGCGAAGGGAGTCGGAAAGAGCGAGAGAGGACGGCGGGCAGACAGAGAGAGAGGGAGGAAAATCTGGATCAGGCTGAAAAAGGCCTCGAGTTCACTTTGGGGAATGCAGTAAGTAGGACAGGCAAAACTTAAATTCCAAAAAATGAGACCCAAAAATAACCCAAAGGAGAACAAACCACTGAAGCCTGGGAGCTATGCTAGATGGTCAGTCAAAACAGAGCTCCTGCTTTGAAGAGCCGTCCCCTCTTTAGGATTCATAATCTACCTGAGGAGGAGCACAAAAGGAGGCTGAAATCTTAATGGTAATCTATGCAAATTCAGCTATGAGGAGGAAATGATAAACAGGGACAATCCCGATGCAAATTAATTCTCCTAAAGGAGGCAGGTTCATCCATATGTATGTAAAGGTAGAGCTGTATCATATACTGTGTGGAAGGCAAGACTGGAGAGTAAGCAGAGCTCCTGCAGCATTGGGGTTGGACTTCTTGTTGCACTGCAGAGCTTCAACGAGCAATGATCACAATTATTGATGAATTTGCTGGTTAGTTTCTGCATTGATTGTTTGGTTGATAAAATGTCAGAAAACAGTGAAAAATGCCCATACAAGTCACTGAAAGTCTTGTTTTGTCAGTCGGTCCACATCATACATATAATATTAGTTTTTTTGACACATTTGGTCTTAAATTGTTATTTGATGCTATTAAACAGTGGTGTAACATGATTGCATTGCTCTCTGATTGGGTCGGTCATGTGCTTTTGGTGGGAAATCAATACTGGAGCTCCCGACTGTGCAATCTCTGGCTCCAAATGATGTAACCAGAATATTTTGGCTTCCCTTTGGTACAGTGAGAATAAGTGGAAAACCCAAAACCCAAAGATATTCACTTCACTATGATATAAAACAGAGAAAAGCATGACATCTCAATATCTGAGAAGCTGCAAACAACATTTCTTGACATTTTTGGATGAAAAATGACTTTTTTTTTTACAACTTATTTTTCTGTCGAACTCATCAGTAGTGCTTCACTCTCTTCTAGCCTACACCTTATTGTATTGCGCCAGTAAAGGACCAGTTCTTATTCTTTCCCGCATGCTTACGGCAATGGCAATATACAGTAAGAGCTAGTCATTAACTAGACAATTCCTTCATATCATTTAATTCCTGAGAACCCATTTGAACATAAGAAATGATGTGACTCATTAAGTGGGTTGAACCAATACCATTATATTGTAATATGAAACCAACCCCCATGGCTGATATAAAGCGAGCCTGTGGCGGTCGTCTCCACTAAACTCTGCTTCTTACATCTCTTCTGTGTGTGCTCCACGCTGCTCTACAACGCAATCTCCAACCCAGTGATCTCCCTCACACATCTTCACACACAAAGCACCCCAGGAGCTAACATGCATTGGTATTCTCCACCAGACGTGGGATGAGTGCAGCGCGCTTGGCAGATTGACAGCTGTTGGATGAGCGTAGATACGGCGCATTATGCTCTCTGACAAAAATGACATGGAGATATAAAGATGCAATGCCGCTGTGTACGTAAGCAGCCGTCTCAATTAAAGCGGAAACCCTGCAGAACCTCGCGAACACGTAGCCGCACCAACGGCACGATCCAATTTGATTCAGTGTTTACCGATCGTGCCTTTGGGGATGCGTTGGTTCTGCCTTTCACTTGATGAGTCACCCTCTTCTGTGGATAAAAAAATGAAAAATGACGCGCAATATGGCGTATGCCCTCCAGAGAAGATATGCTTGTTTTAAGATGGGTTTCTTTGAGGGGAGCTCAGTGTGAAATGTGTGGAGGCTTCTCTTGGTTGGTGTGGTTACTTCAAACAAACTCCAGATTGATGCAGTGACTTCCATTCTAATGTAGCAGGTCTTGATCTTTGCCCAATAAAAACTGAATTTATTCAGTCAATGAGAATCGTTTTAAATCAAGGCCAAACACTCAAGATCCAATGCTTTGTCAAATATGCATGTCAATGATCCACTGCTATTAAAGCTGCTGCAGAAATAACCTTTAACTTTTCATTTCTCGTCACATATTTGTGCTGATGAACGCTACATAAACATGTCTGTATGTTTATCTAATGAGTACAGCATGAAGGAAGTGTCATGCCTTCACCCAGGCAAAACTTTCCAGCTCTTACTTACTATTTTTTCCATCCTGACTGACGTTTAGCTGACATTATTACCCACCTTTAGAAAATAAGCACTAACATCAGCTGGTAAAGGCCAAGTTCAAATGGTAACAATCATGACAACCCGTCAGAATGTGTCTACTGGACATACTGTCTGACAGAAAAAAATCAATACTGCAAACGCCATAACCCATTGTCAGATTCTGACAAATTCTGTGAAACATGGCCTTCTACTCTGAGTGTGTGTCTGTGTGTGTGTGTGTGTGTGTGTGTGTGTGTGTCTGTGTGTGATATGCAGCTTTCCCTCAGTCTCAGCTGTCAGACATTCTGCCTTCAAGTCAAGCTGGAAATAAAGGAGTTAAAAATATATGAACACCCAAGAAACAGTGAACACTAACACAAGCCAAATCAACAACAAAACAACAACACACACACATAGTGTACACCATACACATTAAACCGCTGTCTGTTATGAGCAGCCTGCTAACAGCCTGTTAGCAGCCGACAGAAAGCAGCTATTATTCAGGTCAAATTTAACTTATTTTTAGATAGCTTGCTAAGACAGAACAGCAACTCTTCCAGTTGTACTGAGACAGAACAGACCATGTAAAAATATATGTTACCAGTATGTTGCTTGCCATGCAGTTGGTTCATTTACTCCACAGCTGAAACAGATTCCTACCATTGCAATATCTACTCCCGTTTATGAGGAAACTGAAGCACCTGCCTGTTTGGAAATTAATAAGCTTTTTTTTTAAAAGGATATGATATATTTGAGACCTGATACTAATGGACGTAGAATGGCACAGATAGGGTTAAGACAGAGGGAGTTTTTTTCATTAAATATGTTAATAATAAGAGAAATCATACCATACATTTTTTTTTACATTTTATAACTGTACCAGCTGCTACAGGGTTCTATGCTGGATATATTATGCAAAATACTATAGGAAACCAGCAAAGCAAAAACCTGTTTTTCTGCCAAAGGAGATTCGACAAGTTATTAAATCCAAGGGTTCACTTGGAGAACAGAATCTATGAATTGTTCGTTTGGTGTTGTGTTAAGCACATTGTGTTTGTCTACTTGGGACTTAGACGCAGATCAGATCACACTTTATGTCAAATTAATGCAGAAAACTAGGTCATTTCAAAGGGCTCACATACTTTTTCTTGCCACCTTATTGACAAACAACCCAGGGAGAACATGCAAACCCCACGCAGAAGCTCACTCATTCAGGAGAAACATAATTAAAACAGATCACACTTGGTCCCCTGCAGTTTCTGTGCCTGTGCCCAGTAATCCAGTAGTCCTTGAGCGATAATCTATTCATGTGTATACATGATATTTTTCTTGCTGCACACGCCATCAGGTTGGCAGAAGCATCATGCGCTGTTGTCATTTAATGATTTAAACGCTGTGAAAACTGGCACAAACTGGCCCTGTGTCCACAAACTGAGGCCAAGAAAGAGCCTTTAGATTTATTTTTATATACACTCTAAAAACAAATAAATAAATAAAAAAAAGTCTGGCAGCAAAAGTTGACACACACTTACTCTGAAATTGTTTAAAAAAAAAAAAACTTTAATAAGGTCAATCTTTGGCCACGTTTACTTTCTTTTGCATTAAAATCAAGGTTTTACCTAAAGAAAAATTATAAAGTCACTGTACTCTAACATTCAATATCATTAGAATAATAGTAATTGAATAATACTTTTAGAAAATGTATAATGTCACATTATATTAATGTGCATATTTGCATATTCTACCATTTCATGGTTAATATTTGTAAAATGTAATATTTGTAAGGTCATTTTTTAAATGGCATTTGCACTTCATTTAGAAAAAACAAGAAAACTGTAAAATAATACAGTACATTTTTTTTTATTATTAAACTTTTTTTCTTAATTTTTTTTTTTACAGTGTATCCTACTCTATTGACCTCTCATATTACATAATGCCACTCCATTCATATCCTACTGATTTGGGTTAGGGCTCTTTAAATTGATGCCTCTCTGTGCTATGTCCCACTCCAGCATCTTGTGTCTCCACAATACATTTTACTGAGGAATTTAAATTTAATAACGACTACAGTAATGCATTATGTTATTGTTTAACAATTGGTGAATAGCCTCATGTAGCACTGCTCTGTTATTCTGAATTCTATGCTGGAACTAGTCCAGCGTGCAGAAATTGGACTCCATTATATTTAATGGAGTTTTCTGCACAACCCTGATAATAATGTAAACTGTGTTTAATGGTGACTAATGAACTATAAGCATCGACTGAACAAACACGAGAGCAGAAATTAACATAAATTATTGTCTCTATTAGTGTTGTAGCAGCCACGTATGTAGCATCAACATAAAAACATAAAACGTTACGAGCATCAACATCAGCTTGCAATTTCACAGCTGCTCATAACACGCCAGCTACTGTACTGCCCTCTGACATTTCTGTCAGCAGGAACAAAGGAGTGAGAACAACCTGACAGTACAGTGAGGACAAAAAGGGACACAAAGGGAAATTATAAGTGGACTTTTTTGTATTTGTATTTATCTAAATTTGCTGCAAGTGAAAGCACCAACACAACTGCTCTCTCTGTGCTTCTTTTTCTCTGTTACACACATTAAAAAGATGAGTGCACACACAAGCATAAACACATACTGGCACAGACAGTCAAGCATGCATGTCTCTCTCACACACACACACACGCACACACACACACTCCCCCTTCGCCTCCTGCTTTATTAGTTGATGAGTCATAGCTCTGGGTCTTCTAAACTGGGACAATCTGCACACTCAACACACACACACAGCTTACACAATAGAGCGCCACAGACACACCTACATGCACACACAGAATACACATCCAAACAGACACACGTACAGGGGCGACTTGGCAGCAATCAACTTCACAGCCTGGGGACTCTGAAGCTGCCTGGTGTTGATAGGTTAGTGCTGTTTTTCTTTCACACATTCAAAAAAACTAAGTGTGTTAAATATCAGTGCCACCTGCTTCTCCCATGAAATAGGCTAATTAAGTTTATCCAGGGAAAGCCTGACTTATCTACCCTACCTAGCAGTGAGAGCAGACAGGTTATTGATTGTGCATATGGAATACGACTCAATATTAGGAGGTGGACCTAATATTTGGGCGTAAATGTCATGCAAAATAAATGTCCCCAGTGGCATCAATACAATCCAAATTTTGCCTCATTGATGCTTTTCCTCCAGAATTGATTTATTTATGATACTTTGAAGGCACTTTGAATTTATAATCTGTTTGTCTGTAAGAAAGCAAAGACCACAGCATGGCGGCTCAGCCAAGTTCTACTTCTGCTTGCCAAAGAAACTAAGCTCAAGACATTTGTTGGTGTAACTTTTATGCTTTTTGTTCAGGCTGCAACGGGCACTTTTGCACTTTGACGGCCCCAAGTGGCAGCAGGAGATAACTGTTCGAAGTTTTGGAAGTTGCAAGGACTTCATTACCGAGAAAATATGCATGTGATGTCAAGGAGATGCACACAAGTTTACTCTTCTTTGTGGCTCGGGGAGGAGATGGTGGAGAAGAAAAAAGCCTTTGGCAAACACATTGAGTCACTGTTAAGTTTGGTTTCTTGGTACACTTGCTCTCTGACTGCTGGTTGGGGGAAAAGTTTTGGATTTTCTCACTAAGTTTCGATCTGTTGAAGTGTATGTGAGGAGAAGTCCTTATGGCATATGAACTGCATAGTCTTGATCAAATAGATAAATACATCAAATTTACTGCATTCTAACCTAAAGTAGTGAGGAATATATAGATAAACGTTTTACATTAAGAATAATACATTGCACTTACAACAAGAGTACAGAACCACTCAGGCCATCAGACATACTCTGCCTGAGTGACAGCACTGGATCTGGATGATAATGGCTGCGGATGAATCTGTTCACCTATCATTACTTGCCTGAACATTATGAGTGTCAGAGAAGATGAAAAGTAAAAGTGATAGACAAGCAAACGGAGAAGTAGGGGAGAGACAGAATGAGCTTCCTGTTTGTTTGTACGACAATCCTCCTGTCTGTTTTTATGTATCTGTGTTGCCAGTCTGTGTGCGAGGAAGTAAATCTTCCTCAGTCATAAAAAAATAAATCAAATCTCCAAAGTGTGCCAGACAGAGTGCACAAAATGTTAACTGATCCTTGGTGAAGCTGCGTTTAGAGGAGCCAATCACGACTGGGAATTGGCAGCGTTGGTGAGTGTTGGAGCGACAAACTTGAGAGAACCATGTGGCTGTCACCACACCTTCACCAAGTGGGTTTAAATGCCAATTTTGTCTTAAAGGAGCTTAGGAAGTCATGTAAGTCCATGGGGTCGTCCAAGTATTCTTAACTATGTTTTAGGAAATAAATAGGCTAAATTCATCCAAGAGCCTCTTTTGTAAGATTTAACACTTTAGATCCATGTGATGGAAAATAGTTAGATCCACTCCAGCCCTGAAAACAGTGGTGGAAGAAGTATACAGATCCTTTAAGTACTAATACCACACTGTGAAACAACTCCACTACAATTAAATGCATTAATTACTTAGTAGTACAAAAGTACAAAAGTATCAGCATCAAAATGTACTGAGTATCAAAAGTAAGAGTACTCCTTATGCAGAACAGACCCGCTCAGATTGTTTTATATATTCTAAACATATTATTAAATTATTTGTATTGGTGCATTACGTAAGCAGCATTTTCATTTTGTAAAGGCTCATTTTAACTTAATATTCTCTTATGTGGTAGAACAATATCTACCTCTAAATGAAATGGACTAGAAGTACAAAGTTGACAAAAAATGGAAATACTAAAGTACAAGTATATCAATTTATGCTTAAGTACATTACTTGAGTAAATGTATATAATGTAGAAGCACAGGCCTCCACCAAGGCTGTGCCGTATCTTGCAACTAAAGTGAAAAATAATAAGTGTATCCACCCCATTATTTATATCCTTTCCTAAATTTAATAGGTTCTTCCCTGGCCCAGGCTCCCACCAAGTTTCTTTAAAATCAGACCAGTAGTTTTCTAGTGAACCTGCTGACAAACAGACAATGAAATGCCAAAGTTAAAATATGGTTGCCATTTTTAATCACCTTTTTTACTGAAAATTCTGTGTAGCTTGTGTTGATTTGATCATCGCTGTTGTCTGTAAAACAAATGCCTGTGTGCACAATGTAATGGCTACATGTATGTATCACTGATGCAACAAATATTAAAAATTAAATAACCTTTGGGTTGTGTGCTGTTTGTCCATGTTTTTTTTATATGTTGGCCAAGAATATCTCAAAATGTTGGTAGATGTCAAACTGGCCCGTGTTGCTGTCAAGCCTTACAAACCAACTAACAAACCAATCTAACACATTAGCTCGTTGAAGACAAAAAGAAGAACAATACAGAAAAATCTATTGTTGCCACCAGCTGATGGAACAAGGATCCTCCCAATGCACCAGTCATCTGAAAAACACTTTGTCTCATGTAGGTTGCTGTCATAACTAAAATCAATATCAATACTGCGTCACAGCATGGAAGGATGCTCTGTATCTTCTATCTGGCCTGTGTTTGGCAGGGAGAGTGAATAGTCTGGTGTGTGTTTGCTAAAGAAGAGCGTGAGGCTTCCATGTTACGGTTAGCCTGAGTCTCAGAGATTAAACCTGAGTGCTGCCAAGACAGCTGGCACGGTGGCTGTGGTTTCTCTCACTAGGAACCAGGGGGGAAAAATGAAATCTTTTTACAACAAAAGATTTTCTGGGCACTTTGGTTTCATTGTTGGGAACATTTTGGTCCCTTCCAAAAGCGATATGTTGAACTGTGAAGTAACTATTTTGAATTTCGTATTGGCAAGTACATCTTGTGACTCTCACCCAGAATGCTCAGGGAGGAACTGCTCACTCATAAGCTATGTCCCAACTGCACACTCGCACATGTGCTGATTGAATTCACAGTGGGAAAATGGCGAAGTTAGGTATACCTGCATACTAGTCCAGATAGCATGCTCAGTAAAATGCTCTATTTTATAATGGTGCTTTTCTCCCATTGCGCAACCTGCAACAAACATAATCAGACATATCAGAAACCCCAAACATACAAACCAGAAAAAGTAACAAATTACATATAATAACAATGTATCTACAATATAAGATGACTAAATGCCAAACAGTGCTATAGTATAGAATATATAACTGGGATACAGTGTTTATATGGTGAATGTGTAGGAATATATTTGTTAGCCTGCAGGGGACAGTAAACATTCACACAACACCTCAAAGTAATTATGTTTGGATTTTTTTGTATTTTTCTATAATGAAGGTGGCTTAGACTTTTCACATATCTATTTGTACAGTTGTGCAGCACAATTAGCACCTTGCTTTATCCAATTTGGAGAAATGCTCCCAACAAAGAAAGAGAAAAATCACAATAAGAAAATCTAATTTAATTTCAGAGGCTTGCTCAGACTGCCATTTCCTTTGGCACTACAGTTTCAACTGTAAAGTGTAGCTATTCCTACTTATGAGTGCAACTGTAATGTAACTCTGCAGGTGAGCATTCGGGTCAGATGTTCTGCACTTTATGGAAGAGACAACAAATACAATAAAATGACTGGAAACCTGAGGTCAAGAAAGAGGCTGTCTTACAGCCACACTTAAACTGATACTGATCTTTATTTTTTCGGTGGGCCTTTTTTCAAAGTGGCTTAAATAAGTTTTGCTGCTGCCCCCCACCACAGCAGTACACTTCTTAGCTTCAGTGCTTCTCTAAACATGAGGCGTGCAGACCACCATCTAGGTATTAGACTGACTATGGATAAGTAAATCATACAACAACACCTAAAAAAATTGGCACCATCCTTCTAAACCTGGCATCTCTCTCTTACCTCTGTAAATGAAATAAAAGGTAAGCTGAAGTAAAATGATTGATATAAACTTTAAAAGATATCTCCAAATGTATAATTTGATGTCAAAAAATGCAACATAATTCTTCAGCTAATACATGTCTCCTCCCTTAAGAAAAACTAGGATAAATTGCCAAATATCCATCCTTCATTTAGCATTACTTTCTCACTGCTATGATTCATCAGACAGAAAAAGCCGAGCTTTAAATAATAAGATTGGAGAAGAAATAATACCGGCAGTGTGGAAACATTGTCTTGCAGTCACAAGTTTTAATGACTGCCTTAATTCCTGACAGAACAAGAACACAATAAGTACTAATAACACTAATCAGTGCAAGAAATGTCATCATGTTGCATATCAGGAGGCTGTAAAAGAACAACTGTACTTTCTATTTTATTATATCTGTTCTAGTTTATTCTATTCTGGTCTGTGGAGAGGTCAGGACTTATCCGAGCGTGTCAAAATCCCTCCCACAGCTGAGGAGGAAATATTGTTTCTTTACCCAAGGTATAGAAGTAAGGTGTTGCCTGACTCATAACAGTTATGAGACAAATATCCACAACATTTCATCTGACACATTCTTATTCCCTGTAGCATCAACGCCCACGGACCAAACAGTGGAGCACAACTGTAGATACAATAGAGCAACACAAAGCAGAACGGTACTGTACAAATCTGACCATATCAGATTGCTTTAGCACACACAAATCCCCCGAGGTGACAGTGTGAGGTGGTAAAAGCTGCATAAGACCTTTGTGTGTGAGAGTGTGTGACGGACGCTGAATGTTAGCTTATGTTTCTGCTTGTTTGGGGAATATTGCATTCTGCCTGTATGTGCACGAATATCTGTGTGTGTGTGTGTATGATGACATCATAGATCTGTGCTCTCATGTGTTTTTATGTGTCACTTGGTAAAGTTTGCAGCCACTGTGATCCCCTCCTCCCCTACTGACTGTGATCCTGGCCCTCTAGCTTTCTGGCTAGACATCACAGGCAGCTCTATCTCTCTCTGTCTCAAACACACATACACACACAAACACACACACAATAACGCATACACAATCAGAAGTTGGCCCAAAAGACCAATGTGAGACCAAAGACAGTGCAGAGGGAGCATCGTCCAAACAAGGTCGCGCTCCGGGCGGAGAGGAGACGCTGTCATCTCTGTCCAACCTGGATGCACAGTCACAAAAACGCAGCCAGAAGGAAAGCAATATGGCCACCTGTTTGGCTGCAAACACAGCGAGGGCAATTAGTTCAACCAGGAAACACACATGTGCTGTCAAGGGAATGGTGCAGGGAGAGAAAAAGTTTGCAGGGTTTGCATTTTGGCTGTGGGTTTTGCTGTGGAACTTGGCTTGGTAAATTCTAAAAAAAAAAAAAAAAAAAAAGAAAGCTGCTCTGCCTTTTTTAGCATTCAGGAGAAAGGCTCAACAAAATCTAGGGATACAATAAGAAAAAAAAGGCATCAAACAACCTAAGAAATTCGAATGAAAAGATTATCCTCAGGTCACCAGAGCAAATTAATGTGTCCTCCGCCTGTTAACAGATGAAGTTTTTTTGAATAGTGGCTCACAAAAGAGCAAGGTGACACTGCAGCGTTGAGGTTAAACTGAGGGCTAATCTAATGGCTGTAAAAGTCGCTATGCTTAACTGCCACACTAAAAGGTGCGGTTAATTTTAAAGCAGGTGGCTCACGGGTGCCAAGCTGTCATACAGTGCTGAACGAGTCTTCCTGCTGTCGGTAATCCATATGCCGGTATTTGAATGGAGTCGGCTATCAGACGGGTGTATGGCTGCTACAGTGCAGGAGCTACTGATACATGACGGGGCTGCAGGGAGCAGAAGAAAATGGAAACGAGGCAGTGTGAGTGGAGGAGGAGAGCTTTCAATTTAAATGTTCAAGCTCAGATATGAAGTACACAGCTGTTGATAGAGCAGCAACAGCTGGATTAGAACTGCACAGACTGTACTACATGTGCTGTGGAGGCACTGCAGACATGAGTCAGAGAAAGGCCAGATAAAGCACAAATCCAATGAAAGCCCCAAATATGTGCAGCTTTAAAGTTACACTGTGCTGAAACAAAGCTAAAAGCAGCAGAGGAACAGTCAGAGCAAACGCCTGAAGGGGTTGTTGTACTGAAACAGAAGGTCCTACACGCACCCCGACTGCAGCTTTGACAGCCAGAATAACCAGTCCACATCTGTTAAATCTTAAACTGTGCTGAACTGTAACGCTCCGTGTGAAGAATGCAGTACCTCACCTCTGGAGTGTATGTATTTGCAGCTTTTGCCTATAAATATGTCCAAATCATCTTGCGCAAAGGTCCTAAAAACATGAACGTTCCAACCATGTTTATCTGATTTTCTTCCACACCTAGATGTCTTTCCAGCAGCATGCTGCGGTGCTTCATCAGCTGCTCCAACAATAGAGCCGGGCTGTCCAGCAGTATCCCCATGAATAACATTGTTATTGGGCGATTCTGCAGCACACAATGTTCAGTGTGGAGTGCAGACTTTTTTGTGTCCTGTCCAACAATAGGAAAGTTAGTTGAATTTTTTGAAAGCAGAAGCACAATGTTTCCCTAACCCTCCCTTACCTTCACTATACTGCTTTCATCAGTGGTGGATGAAGTATTCAGCTCTAATACTGCAGTGTAAAAATACTGCATTCAAAGGAATTACTCCAGTCAATGTACAAAAGTAATATTAGAATCAGAATACGACGTACAAAGTATCAACAGTAAAGGTACTAATCATGCAAACTAGATTCATATTTAACATTAATGAGTTATAATTATGAATGCATTAATCAGTTTAATGCTGCAGCTGGTAAAGGTGGAGCTTCTTTAAAATACTTTACATAATACAACATCATTTCTTAGTTGAGTAACATTTTGTGTTAATAATTGAAGTCTGCAAAGTACGTAAGGTGTTAAAAGTGCAATACTTTATAAAACTTTAAATATAAAATGTAAATACTCAAGTAAATTACCTCAAAATAGCACTTAAATACAATACTTGATACATAAACACTTAGTTAAATTCCATCACTGGCTGTTAATGAAAAATATGGCTCAAAAAACTAATTTTAAAACTACAATTTTGGCATTTAACATTTAAAAATGTCATCTGGGGATTTGCAGAATTGTTCAATATCAATGTTCTTTCTGGCATTATAATTTCTTTTGGAAAAAAGTTGCACTTTAGACGTTTCCTGAACAGCCTATCCCTCCTCAAACAGCTTTATAATCTATCGATCTGCACAATGATAGGAGCAAGGCAGAAGTTGTGTGACCTTCCTGCATGCAGGTGCAGTGCAGGAACACTTTATCCCTTACACCTAAAAACAGAACAACAAACCAGACTTTGTGTAAACTACGTGCCAAAGCCCAATTTATGATGAATGGGTCTACCCAGAGACGGGAAGTGCGGCTGGCACGGACAACAGGCAGTATATCTTAATACTCAAGTGCCTTGGCCGGTTCTTGATGCTATTTTCTGCTATGGAGAGCAAAAGCCTTCAGCCATTTTTCCTCTTAGTTCGCAGAGACAGGTACAAGGCTGCAGGTGGGCGCCGGCTGACAGGAAGCAGAGCGGGGGAACGGTCAATGTGGGATGATAGCTTGACTTTAGAGGTCAATCACAATCCAAAATGTGAACATGATATCAGCCCCGCGGCCACGCTCTGATGGAATTCTTCAAAGTAAACTTATAGCCTCTTTCAGTCCAACCGGCCAATCGGCTCTCAGACTGTCCTCCTCGTTACCGTGCTTATGTAAAACACTAATGGGAGCAGTCCTTTGCCAAGAATCCCTTCCAATCATCACCAGCAACCCCCTCCCTGTAATATGACAGTCACGATTTATGCCTCCACGCTGCAGGGCATATTAACCATTTGGGACAGTGCACTGTCTTGTATCCACTTTCATCTGTAATAACTCAAGGTAGGACACCACCATATTTCATCCCCTCTGTGCATCTTAAATGATCTCGCTCACTTTTTTTCCCTTGCTCCGACTCTTTTCACCCAAACTCCCCCTACCTTAATTTCTCTCTCATTCTCTTCCCTCCTCGCTCTTCATCTTTATCTCACTCTGTCTTCCCCTCCCCGCAGGCCCTCGACTCATCTGGAGACTTGCCAGGAATACAGATAAGATCACTCGCAGATGTACAATAACTTGAGGGGAATAAATATGGCCTAATTGAGAGAAATGATGTAATATTGATCCTAGGGCCTCTGAACCTTTGGCATCGATGGAGCATTCTGCCGAGCCTGTGACATTTAGAGGGATGGCTGGTGTGTTTGTGAGACTGAGTGTGTGTGATATTGGAGGTAGGTGTTACTGAGGCTGCACTGTGTGAGACTTTCTTTCTCCTTTGTGGAACTAAAATGTGTCTCGTGGTTTGATCAGAACTTCTCAGCGAGTGTGAGCTGGAGGACGACGTCTTCCCTGCCTGCGGATCGTACCAAATATAACACCGAGCTGCCGTGTTGTGTCGAGTGTAGCTTTGAAGATGCGTTTAATTTCAAACTTGGGTGGGAAAATATCAGTGTGTGCCATAAAGACTGGCGAGTGCTTTTAACACTCGAGTCTGGTTCCAGGCTGCCGATGGGGTTAAAGTGAAAACAAACACAAGAGGCCTCGTCTTCAAATAGTGTCAATTCTGCACACATCCAAGCCAAGCTGAGTGGGTTTTAGGTTCAAATGCTTTATGTTTTCATTTCAAAGTTAGCTTTATTGTAGCATTATGCAAATTAGGCAAAAATATTTCTAATCCTTGTCCTTAGCTTCAGACTAAAATTTGACTGAAAGCTTAATGTGCTTTCTCACATTGTACACATTGTGTTGAATACATTATGAGCAGTGGTGGAATATAACAAAGTACTGTACTTGCACTTGAGTATTTTCACATATGTAACCTTACACTTCTACTTCACTGCCTTTAAGGAGTACGTATTGTACTCTTTACTTCACTACATTTAGCTGTCAGCTTTAGTTAGTTTTTGGGTCGAGATTTAACATAAAAACATGATTATTTTAAAATGATTATGCATGTTTATAAATTAAACCACATAAAAGTGCATTAAGTACTTAAAATGAGCCCTAATTTGATGATAGTAATATGCTGCTTACAGAAATACACCAATAATAATTATAATAATAATGATAATAATATTAGATATTTGGATTATATATACAACAATCTGAGTGGGTACTTTTACTTTTAATACTTAAATAAAAGTACAAAAGTATCAGCATCATCATCAGGATCTGCATTATTCCTCCACCACTGAATATGAGACACATTGTAAATGTTGCTATATCAATAAACAGGCGTCATGTATGGAACAAACATTGATGATTTCTGTGTTACAAGTGAGAAAAACAAGCGAATCAATAAACCCTTGAGTGATAATCATGTGCTCCTGACCCTTCGATGTTCACACCACTCTTGGTATTTACCTTGAACATGAGTTATCGCACGTGTCCACCTGTCTGTGGCACGGTGAACCTGCTCCGTCGTCAGTAGGTCATCCAACACATCAATATCAATCGTTAAATATTGAAAATGACATCTGAATCGATGTGACGAGATCCCAAACAGTACACTATTAGAAGATCAAATCCATACAGCGACAGGAACAAATCTGTTCTGGGATAATGGGATGATCGACATTCACGGATTGATAAAGTCAAGTAAAGGTTATACATTTCAAGACCATCTGTTGGACTAGGTTCCAACCACAGTCTAATAGTGAGGTGGAAGCTGACATTTTGTCTGCTGTCTAAGTGCGGTTCATCATTTCTGCAGAGGAAGGATGTGAATTCTTTTAGTCTTAATGTGAAGGTTTCAATATCAGCTTCGAGCAAATGGAAGTCTCACTGCAACCTGACCTGCACCAGAATACACCTACACTGATGAACAAACCTCATCATTACCAAACCACTGCAAATTCTAATTTGATGCGTCTGCGAGTCAATTCAGGATAATGATGGTTTTGTTCTCAGGTGCCCTCTCTCCGTACTGTATCATTAAACAATGGAACTCCTTCCAATGACTGACTGAAGACCGATTTCTAGTTTACACTGTTATTACTCACCAACCAACAAATGAGGAAGCTCAACCTCCGAGAGGAGTGCAGATTGTCAGATAGTTATAGAGAGGCTGTGGAGAACAAAGGGATTCCCACAATGAGGCGTTCTGAGAGGAAGTGATACAGACGCTCAAACTATGTAATTAAAAGAATGCCTTTTGTACTCCTCGGCAGTGGTTTGAAGTTAATATGTTGGATCTTCTGCTACTACTAAGATGACATAAAATTACTAATATATTTGTAATATTACCCCTTATATCTGTAGTCTGTTCTCATAAGCTCAAATTATTATGAGCAAGCAAGGTAAGCTGCTAAAAGTGGAGCTTCTTTAAAATGCTTTACATAATACAACCATTTATTAATAGAGTTACATTTTGTGTTAATAATCTAAGTCTGCAAAGTAAGTAAGGCGAAATTAGTGCAATACTTGCCTCCAAAAAGAAGTAAAGTAGACATATAAAGTAACACTAAAATTCTCAAGTGAATTACTTAAAAATTGTACTTGAGATATATATATATATATATATATATATATATATATAGGCTACACTTTACAAATTCCATTGAAATCACTCATTTCAAAACTACAATATTGGCATTAATATAAAAAAATGTCATTGACAATTATCTAGGGATTTTGTACGATTGTTCAACGTCAGTGTTCTTTCTGGCATAATAATTTCTTTTGGAAAACGTTTTGAGACAGTTTTACTTTAGGTATCTAAATTCACATCTACAGAAACTGCAAATAACTCTGGCCTTAACAACAGACCCATCTGGCAGGGCTGTGGCTTCACATGTTTTGCGTGATAACGTAACACAATCTGCATAAATGAGTCTTGAGTATTGTGTTTACTTTGACACCTTTTCAACAAATATAAAATTCTAGATACTTAATGCAAATAATGATACGTATTTAGTGCAAAAAGCATCGTTGTAGACGGGGGTTTTTTTCCACACAGGGAGAAATTTATTCTCATGTATGAAGAGATAATTGTCCCTGGACCGCAGCCTAAATGGAGCAGAAAGTTGTGTTTGGAGGTAGCGCTGTATCAGTGACCACTGACCCTTTCCAATGTTCACAATTAGTTGCTGTGCTGCTGCCCACCTTTAACTGAAAACAACAAATTCCCCTCAAGGGTCCCAAAAGGCATTGTGGGAAACAAAGCAAATTATGAACAGAGTCGCAACAGGACAAGAAAACAAGGCTGTTTGGGGAAAAGCTAACGCACAAAAAGAATCAATTCAATTACACAAACATAAATTAATTTGTGATGCACTGAATATTACAGATTGATGTTGCATAACGGTATGATAGAAAGGTGGATGGCTTGGAGTTTAAAAGTGTATTTGGGAGGAATTTAGCAAAGTGGCTCAGACACCATCACCTTGTTTTCTCTCTCTGCAATTTCACAAAACTCGCTGTTGTGTCGTAATGTCAAGTGTCAGGGGATGAAGTGAGATTTCTTGAGGAAGGAGGCAGTTGAAAGGGCTTGAAGTTTTAACAGCCAATCAAGATCACAGGGGAAACTTGCTGGATATTCCCAGAATGAACATCACAAACAGTGCGCCGCAGTGGTTGTAAATTCAATCTAACACGAAATAAAATGTCGGGGATAGGTAGGCAAGTGAGGCTGCAAGTGACACGCCAGCCCTGCGTAGAAAAGCATTTCAACAAATCAAACCTGGCAGCAGAATAAAGGCTAAAGAAGCAGGTTTGTGTCTGGAGGTTCACTCCCTGGTTGTGTTCAAGAACATAGAAGTGGCACAAACATGTTCATGCATTAAGGAAATAAATCATCCTGTTGTCAAAGAGTTTAAAAAACGCACATTAGCACTCTACCAGAAACAGACTTGCACTGCAGTTAGTCAGCTCGGCTTGACTGCAGACAATTATTCTGCATCTGCACAAGACAGAGTGAAAGTGGTATGCATTGAACTGTCAGACTGAATTACAGACCCAAACTGTAACCGATCTGTCCCACAGAGAAAGTAGTGGAAAGACATGCCCGCTGAGGGCTCACAAGAGCATTTATACAACATGTTTTAATCAAGCATTTTAATCAATTATAACTGAGGATCCATTAGGAGATAAAATAGGTAAAGGGCCACGAACGATGTGTGCTGATTAATTGGGGCCCCCCATTTACAGATCCCTGTGTTCATCCCTCGAGTTCCATAACAAGAGCCGGAAAGTGTCTCTCCATGTTCGCCTTTCCTCTCACTTTCTCCCTCTCACCTGCCTAATTAGCTGTCAGCCAAAGCCATTTATGCTTCTATATTTCATGGAAGAATGAATATTAAAATTCCGCCAAAACTGCCACAACCCTGAAAGGATGCGTTGCGTTTGACTGGGCGCTGCGTGGATGACAAGAGCACGCTAGCCCAACACTGAGAGGAAGTGATTGGGGCTTGTACAGCCAGGGAATCAAATAGGCGTTCATATATTATGTACACAGAGGTGCTGACTCTGTGTGGAATATCAATGTGTGTGGAGGTGAAGGAGGAGCAGAAAAAAACACAGTTTCTGCTAATCCTCTTCCACTGCTTATGAATGTTGTCATTAAGTGTCATTCGGTCAGTTATGTCACTTTAAATGCAAAGTTGACATTGTTTGAGATGGCTGAAACTACCACAGCAAAGACAAAAAGTGGGAAAACTCCTCCCAATAGTGTTTAAGTACACCTTGACCAACATATTTATAAATCAGTGTTATAATCCTTTTAACTACTTCCTTATTTTGCACATATATATGATCACAAATGTTAAAATAAACTATTTTTGTTTATTTTTTTGCCCAAAAGTACGAAATGCACATATATGTGAATATGTTTGGCCCTCTGTTTGAGGAAGTAATCCTTTGTTCTTGTCGAAAACATCCCAATTAATGTCAACTTTGCTCTAAAAAGGGACATAATTGACCAAATGTCACTTAATGACAACATTCAGAAACATGCATAAAGCCTCCTGCTGTGTCCGTCTTATGCAAACCCCTTCAAATAAAGTGTTACCTACAGTTCAAAAATTATCTCAATCAATTCCAAAACAAGAAAAGCAGCACATTTCTTTTCTTTAGACCATTATTTCCTGTTCTCCCAGCTATCAGGTAATGGGTTTTGAAAATCACCATCATTCACTATCAAACACTCAATCAGATGAAAAAAGCCAGAGAGGCTTTTATCCATCATCAATTTAAAGCTACAATGATTTGCACCTATTTTCTGATTGCCACCTTTTACCTCCGCGAGCCAGTTGTGTTCATCGCCCATGACAAATTTACTTCAAAGGAAGCCTCCATCATGACCCATTTTCCCTTCCACCAACAGCTGAGCTCTCACCCAATAAGGCACAAAGCGGGAATTTTCCCATGAGCCCCTGTGCATCAAAAGCCGGCAAGGCAATTGAAAGACTGCCGTTCTGCAGCAGCCACATGAGGCCGAATCGGAGGCAATCATTTGAAGTAATGCTAACATCATAAATTTGAAGGTAATGCAAAGGGTGATTATGTGTGGTTTCTCAGAAGGACCACTTCAATTCATTACTGACTCATTACAGCTGAACAAACACAAGCAGCACCCATGTTGCATAAGATAACCAAGATAGATGTGATCAGTGTAATTACAATGAAGAGGCACTCCATAGGACAGGAGGAGAAAAAACAGCAGCTTACAAACCCACTCAATGACTTTGTGTTGCAAGCACAAATGTCCAATGACTCATCTGCTTTTTTCTACTGAAAACTCAAGGTCCATTCACAAAAGGCCACGGACCTCATTGGAACCTGTGCTGATTACTTTGGTTGCTTTATATCAGATCTGTGCTCAAGCAACAATTAAACCCATGCAAAGGTACTGGGGATGTCTCAATTACACAATACATTAAAATTCTAGCAACTGGTATTAAATCATAAAAGGTAAAACCATAAATTGTCTGTTAAGAGCTGTGAGTATTAAAATAACAGTAGGGGAGCAAATAAAACACTGGGGGGGTATAATAATGTCTGTATAATGGCTCATATGGTAAATCCAGCATAATATATACAGCATTCCTACAGAAATTATTTCCTCCACAACAGCACAGTCATACCAACCAATCTGCTAAATCTTGAGCAAAAATTGGAACATGAATATGGTTTTATTTGAAACTTCAGCAAAAAACCCCAACTAAAAACCAACTTTGATGATGTCATGAACTGTTATTGTTATTGTAGATGATAATCTATCGGACATGACTCACAGAACAAGAACAACATTTTTGCAATGGTACGCACATGGAAGTAAACCTGATTCTATTAAAATATCCTCAATAAATTAGGCCTCGATTAAATTACTGTGTTGCAAAATGCTTTGCAATTAGTTGAGAAAAATGCTGTGCAGAAAATTTGTTTCATCTGGTGTTCTGCAGAAATTAGAGCAAATGTTACATATTATATTTTTTAAATACAGCTGGGAAAGGAGGCCTTATTAAACAAAATTTACGTGAAATATTTGTGCAGAAAGTGTTGAGCAGCTTAACAGTAACAAGAATATGTCAAAAGCAGAAGCAATTTAAATGAATTAGTGCTTATTTCTTCCAAAGAGGGAAACTAGAAGGAGCAGAGTGGAGGGTATGACATGACATCATTTCACAATAATCAACACTTATTTTTTTAGTATGACAGATAGATCTAGAGGAGTTTGTATCAACAGCAAACACCATCTACAACAAATCAACAATTTTACATAACTAACACAGTATAACTACAAACAAGGGAAATTAAAAATAGAGGCCTTCGAGTTTCCATTTGCACCATTCGACCCCATTGTTTTCACTGTATACACACAGCGAGGATAGAAGTGACATATTGTTGAAGACAAAGCCACAGTTAAGTAGAACGGGACCTAGTTTGAGGGAACTGGCTTTCATCAACTAGAAATTTGAAGCAATGCCATTGTGACGAGCAGACATATGCCACAAGTATGACACCAGGCGTTCCATCGGCGGACAGAAAATAAGCTATCAGTGTGGGGAATGAAACATGTCTCCTTACCTATTGCCATTTCTATGACGCTCATTTGGCTCTCCGAGGGGAAAAGGATTTTTGGCGGCTTGTCTGTCAGGGGAGCTGTGAAAAGACAAACAGAGAGAGAAAAGGAAGAGCACATTAAATTCCACATCTTTCTTCCCCGTGGACAGTGGGAGTATGATTTATTCATTAAAGACCACAATAAAGGCTCCATTAAAACGGGAACAAATATATGGAAATAATATTTAAAGAGTGGATGGAGAAAAAAATGGATGAATTACTATGACTCAGAATTACCCATTCAAAGCTTTAAACATCAATGCACATGCTTTCAAAGAAGCAGCTGCTTCAGTGCTCTATTCGTAAAAATGAGTGTGTCAGTGATGATATGGCTCTGACATGGAGTGCAATACAAACTGTGCTGTATATACAGCAGCTGTGTAACTAGTCAACCATCTCTGAATCTACAGTATACCCTAAGGTAAAAATCCTTCACAGCTGCAGTGGGCATGGGAAGGTTAAGAGCTGCTGCAGGAGATGCAGTATTTTCAGCTGTGTACGTCTAATATGACTGAGTTTCTTGAAATGCCGAACTTACTGTACCTTTTAAAATAAGGAGAGTAATTAACAAACAGGACTTTCCATCGTCAAACTGTCAGCATGTTCTAAGAGTGTATCACAGCTACATGGGAACATTCTTCGTCCCAATGCCCTTCGTAAAATACACCAAGTCCAATTAGACAGCTGCGGAGTAACAAAAGACGTGCACTTAGAGGCTCCTCATTATAATGATTCCCTAATTGGTTCTAGTCTTCAAAGTGGCATCAGAGAGGTTTTCTATCCGTGCATGCTTGGAAATACTCGGAGGGATGAGGCTTGTTTCAGTACAAATGACTTGTGGTTTGACTGGAGCGGCGATCGCTGAGCTGAACCTGCTAAAAAACGTGTCAGCGTTGGAACGGAGAAAGGTTTTCAAAGTTCACACTGAACCAGTTGCTCCATACTCCAGCTCTCTGGTGATATAACTCACCACGGCAGACGCTTTTAGCTACAGTAGTATGTTTGAATAAAGCCTTCTGGCTAATTTTCTCTTTTCCGAGTGCTCCGTTTTAATATTCAGTTATTCTTCATGAGCATTGCAAGCTCCATTTGGCCTCCATGTTTGTGCAATACATGTCAGCTGAGATCTTAATGATGCAACTGTAAGACCCTTAAGATTCACTTCTGCACCGAGTTGGATTCTGGAGGCTGGATTCGGTCTTAACAAGGTCAGCAAAAATATGTAAAAAGCTAAGAATTTTGCTCTAACTCCTTCAAACTTAACTGCATTTGTTTAAAAGAATAGCTGAATTCGATAAATCAATCTTTGTAAGACTACATGCAGATTTACATTTTCACAAGTCTCCAAACTTAAAGACAAAAGCATGCCATCCAAAGCATCCCTTATATGGTTAGGACTTGGTCAAAGAAACAATGTGAAGGTTTTATTGGAAACATGCTGAGGTTGCAAATTGCAACCAAATAAAATCCCTCCACTCACACTTTCCTTTCCAAGAATGGAGGAGAACCTGCAGGTAACAATATAACATGAAAAGTCCTCTCTAGAACCAGTATTTGGTTTCTCCAAACATGGCAGTTTTAATGCAACCAAAGACCGTTTAACCATGGATTTTCCATGGGAGGAAAAGAGGTGGAGCTTGGGTGGAGCTGAGTGGGCTGAATGAAGCCTGGTTGCAAATAATATCCCCCAAAATATGCAGAACTTTTAGCTTTCATATAATTTAAATTGAGCATTTTAACATGGACGCCAATGGGGATTGACTCCAGCCTCAAGTGGCCATTTGAGAAGCTGCAGCCTTTGGTACTTGTACATTGCTTTCATTTTCTAAAACCTGTAGATCACTGATTGATGCAACATGGTGCACTTTGTAGAATTCACTCTGTATTTTGATAATTTGAAGGGCTCTGTCAAGAAATAAAAACATTGTAGTTTCTGGTGATTATATGTGAATGAAAACATTATTGTGAATATTGTATTCCAGTTCTATGAATAGATCCCCCCACATCAGACACACAATCCATCCACCATTACCTCTAACAGGTTTTGTGTCTCAGCAAAATGATTTCTGTCAGGTCAGACTAAACTGTCTATTTCAGACCCCTGAACAAAAGTCTTTCAGCCAGCGAAGAAGCCAAAACGACTTGATTGGCTTGATTTACTTTTAAACACGATGCAATCAGCAGAAGACGGTGAAAGTTGTAGCTTAGCAGAAAAACAAGCCTCATCTTAGAGAAACAGCGCAGTTAATGTTCGAAGTCTGCAGACTTTTCAAGCAGACATGCTTGATGAGCAAATCAACTCAAAATGTCAAACGCCATCAGGGAAATATTTACAAACACAGGGGGCCGTGACAGCGTGGATATTTTGCCTTCAGTTTTAGTTTGCGTTGACATACTTTTTGTTTTAAAGCCACTTTGCAATATTTTCTTTCCTACAGCCGTATCCACTCACTCATGCAAATAAAATAACTTTTCTGACGTTATGTCAGTTCAGTTGGCAGATAAAACAATAATGTGGTCTTTAATAACGGAACATGCAAAAGGAGTGGGCTGAATGCAGGAAAAAAAAATCACATGTGAGCTCATTAATTACAAATTCAAAAAAAGAACCATAGCAGATTATGCCTTCTCTGTGCCTGGCGTGTTTCAGTGCTGTGTAAAGAAATCTCATTACCTTAATTACCTTTTTCTTGATGAAATATGCTTAAATTATTTTGTTTCATTATGACTTAAAAAGAAAAGCGAGTTTTCCACTCTGGTGGTTTGTCTTCCACGAGATAATGCTGAATTTGAAGAGAGAAAATGGTGCACGGGCCGGGATGTGGCTGCATGTATTTATAGTAACATGAAAAGAGAACTCAGCTGGGGATACAAACATCAAACATGGAGCCACAGCTCATTGCTTAGACTGTTAAAGTGAATTTGAAAGTCGTACATTATATATTTGCATTAATGATAAAACAAGAGGAACACAGATAATTGGAATAATTGTGATAATACAACTGCAGTGCTGTCATATTTATGTCAATAAATGCCTTTTTTCCCTGAACTGTTGGAGCTTTCATTGGAAAAGTGTTATGTATTAAAGTGAAACACTCCAAGCGACTGCCTCCAGTAGCTCCTGGAGGTAGGAAAGTATGATCGGTTTGAAGTTACACAATCAGCTGCCAGGATGTTCAAAACAGGAAGGCGGAAAACGCACTGCAGGTTGAAAATAACCTGAAAGCTTTAACGCTGCTCCTGACGACTATACCCAGAAATGTAGTCATGCGCTATTAATGCAACACCAAACCTACTGATACTTACACTATATGTAAGTAAACAGGAAAACAATTTGAGAAATCGAAGGTGAAGACACAAATATCATATTTAGCAACTTGACAGAAATCTGAGGAAACATTTTGTCCAGTATATTATAGTGTGGAGGGAATCTTTAACTTACTTCAAATTATTTTTGCTGCTTCTAAAGTCAATATATAGAGTTAGAACTTAGGCCTAAGGCCGGATCTACACTATTACATTCTCATTGGAAAAACAACAATCTGTTGTACTTGAAGCAATGAGTATTGAACCAACAACTAGTTTAGTACAAGAAGCAACTATAGCTGTGTTTCCATTAAAGTCAAATACAATTTTAAAGCAAAATTTTGAAATGTTGCATTAAAGAAAATGTGAATTAGGCGTTTCCATCAACTGGTTTAGAGCAAATAAACAAAGCTGCATAAACGTACTCTGGTGAGAAGATGGCAGTGTAATGTATTGCTGTAGGCTAATCCATCAGTAAACAGTAGAAGAGAGAAATCTTCAGGAGTTTAATTCAATTGGGCAACAAATAATTGTTCTTTCATGTCAGAGGAAACAGCTGATCAGTGTTGTGAGTTAAACGTTCTCTATGTTAGAACTTATTTCAAAAAGTGAGACAAAAACTAACTTGAGCAAGCGTAAAAACTTTCCAAAAAAAGTTTCCATCAATTTTTTTCATGCAAACCTTCAAAATGCATATTAATTGATGGAAACACAATTTGTGCCTTAACAGGAAACCCATGAGTACGTGTACTTGTTTTGAAGCAAAGATCTATTGTACTTGAAGCAAAAAGTATTTAAGTATTTTAGTAGATTAAAAGCCAGAGAGGTAACTCTGTCTGAACAGAAAACCCGGGACAAGACCTTTGGTCAACGTAAAAGCCCCACAAAGTAACATCCTAACAGGAAGTTAAGGATGTGGCTGTATTGTAAAATTCCAGCACACAGTCATAATTTCTGCTGAAATTTTCTAGTTTAATACTTTTTAGTACAGATTTATGACTAGAAGAACTTGACACACAGTGCTGAGCTGCATCTGAAATTAATCTTCAGCTTTCAGATGGTGAACACCACTTTACTGTTGACCTGCTGTCTCCCAAGTTCTCTATAAAAAGGAGGCGGGATCTTCAAGAATGTAGATGCTCTCTCTCATTCAAATGTGAGGTCTCATTTTGATATGCAGGCTGCATTGGGCCAGATGAAGATGAAATCACAATTCTGGAATGTGATCAAACTTCTGGCACATCTTTCAAAACGCTCATTTTGAAGCTAAAGGTAACAAAGTAGGAGACGGCTGTTTAACTCCAGCAGAAATACTGCCTTTCATCCGAATGAAGGGCACGCTGCTGATATGCTGTTTGTCGGTGGGATCCCACCGCGCTGGAAGGCACGCACAGACGCACACAAATTTGAGATGCATTAGTGAAGCTGGCTGGTCTTCATCTACAAAACCACAATTCTGTGGTGGGTTATTATGAGTGGGAGTGGGCAGGCTTTTTGCTGAGGGGCGAGAAACACATCCAGTCTGACCTGCATTCCCCACACACAAACAGGATAAGCACATTACACACACACATTCCTGCACACATAAAGATTGAAAAGCCTGACGTCGGTATCAGCTGGGGAGAAAATCTTTAAAGTGTCCCTCACAGGCGCTGTGATCTGCTCTCGCTGTGATCACATGATGATGGATGGGGGGATGGAGTAATGAAATAGAAAAAAAAGACCTTGTTCTCTCCCATTAACTCTCCCATAGCCTTCTCTCCCTCCCCGATCTGTCTGTCGCTCGCTGTATGTCTTTGTCACTCTGTCCGTCTGTTTGTCGCTCTCAGGGGTGAGAGAGAGGGAAGATGAAAAAGGAGGGAGAGGAGGAGGGAGAGGGCTGTGGTCCTCTGTTCACACCTCATTAAAGACCACTTCAGCAGACATAGATTAAGAGGAGAAGTGTGTGAGTGTTTGCGAGTTTAACGTCGTTAAAGGAAAGATGCAATGTCGGTTCCACATGAGAAAATAAATGAAACCACTTTCAGAGGTAAACCTTGTTAGTCATACACATGCAAAAGAAAAAATATATATTCTGCAAGTAACAAATTCAACCTCTGTGATGTTTCTGATTCACTCATTATCAAGGATGCAAAATACAAAAATTAAGATTTTCTTGCCCCAATCATAATCAGTGACTTGAAAAGGATGACAGACTAATAAAACACTAATGTGGCAAAAATATTTTAGCATGTCATGGTAACATTGTGAAATTCACTCATAAGAAAGCGGTGATGATTAGCACTCATTAGCACTAAACACAAAGTGCAGCCGGGGCTGATAGGACTGCCATTAGTTTAGCAGGCATTTGATAATTAACTAAAGTATCGGACAAAAATGAAAATTGGACCCGATGACAGCCTGAATGAAAAGTCACTAACGTGATAACAACTGTGATTTGTCGAGGTGTTTTACTCCAAAGTCATTGGGATTTATTTATTAAAACAACAAACAGTTATTTCCAATATTTCCATTCATGGAGCTGTGCTTCAATTCACAGCAGAGGACACAATTGGACAAATGGAAATTATAACAGAAGTATTCACGCCATTTCCACATAAAGAGAAGCTTAATTCAGATGATAATGTGGAAAAAATGCGTCTTTGTATGTTCATGATTGTCCCTATTCGTCCAACATCCCAGCACGATTCAGGAAAATGTTTATACTGAAGAAATAATTTGACTATCAAAACAAAGAGAGGGCTTTTTCTTTTATATAAATGTATATATTAATGAGCTTAACTGACTTAATTACATTGTCATCTCTGTAAAAGAAGCCAACAGCTGGCCTTACTTCAAACAAAGTATGGCCATTAAATATGTCGCTTTTCAGAAATAGATTTTTTCATATCAGCGTGCCAACCACCCCAGCTGGGGCCTGATATATTAGGAGATATGTCATTTAAGTGCCATCTGAAAGACAATGCAAGACTCGAGGACTTGAATGTGTTGGATAAGCTGGCAAGAATGTCTTCAGACTGGACTTGAGCCGTAGGCGGCTCCTGAGAACTGGGAAGGAGAGGAAATTTGTCAGCGGCTGTCAGGGGCTGTTAAAGTTTGGAAAAAGTCGCTGGCTTCCTCGGGGCAGAGGGGATAAATGGATCCAATTCCAGATAACCAGCAGACTGAACTCAATAAGTCACTTTGTCAAATATAGTTTCTGCTGGTAAATAATATTACCCATATTGATCATCAAAAGGAGGTTAAATGACTATGAAAAGTCTGCAAGAGTCCAAACTTGAGTGAATTAAATGCCAGCAGATATTGCTCGTTACGAGATTCTGCTCTGCTGTTTTTGGAAGCATACTGTATTTTTGAGGGGCTGTCATCAAGTACTTACAAGGTTTTATTGTGCACTTTTCTCTTTCATGACTAAATATACAGGTCAATAGAGTGGAAAAATGCCATAGTAAATTCTTAATGTGACCTCAGCTAAAGGAAAAGTGCTTTCATTACCACACAACAGAACCGCTGCAATTTTCCTTCAGCAAAACACATTTCACAAACGGCAGCGACTGCACAAAACAGTTCAGTGTTCATGAAAACAATAACGCTGCTGTTGCCTGTGATGGGACTGTCTGTGTGGGAGTCAAATTTTATACTTCTGGCAAAAATAACTGTTATTTTAGCGGGAGGACCTTGTGGCTGTTGCCCCGAAACATCTGCCTGAGGCAAGCGGGTGAAATGGAGCAGAGTCGGGCTGAGTGCAGCCTCTGATGATCGCTCTGATGAAGGGGATGGCGTTTAACTACCACAAGAGGAAATGGGGGAGCTATAAAGGACATTCTGTATTAAAGACCTGGATTTTATTTTTTTTCAGAAGCTCTATTATTCAGCAATTTCAGGTTTCTGTGGAGGAAATCATTTCCCCCTCTGACTGCTGTAAGGGCAGCACTGCAGGTGGAGCAGCAGCACGTTGCAGCAACTCTCAATAGAAAGAGTATGAGTTGACTCAACATGTGGGCGTATTATTGTAATTTGACAATTTCCTCCCAGGTCTATTGGGCTGGCTGAATTCTCCAGTAGCTGGACCCCCATGCTTGTGTTCGCCTGAACATTTCCAGTGTTACAGTTCACCAGTAACGGCTATTAACCATTTTCTTCACCTTTTTTTGAAAATTACTGATACTTGAAAACAACCAAAACAGCAATTGGCCTTTCAATAGAAGGTGTTTTAGCTCTCGGATAAGCTTACATGACCTTAAAGGCTGTGTATGACTCTGAGTAACCTGAAGGAGAGAGCTGCTCAATCAGCAAGGCCTTTTTCCAATTGTTTCTATTCTGCAGCATTTCAAAAATATTGAAAGAAATTCTGATAATGGACGCATATTTGAATGGATGATGAACATATGGAACAGATGGATTGATACTAAATCGATGGCTGGATAGAAGAAACTTGCAGTGAACTTGAAGTGAACTTTCTTTTTGCAGAAATTTGAATATATATTTTTCGTTGTTGCACATTATTATCATATGGCAGCATACCTATAAGTATGCCCCTGAAATATAATATTAGTGAAATATATATTCAGAAATAAGTTCATCTTAGATACGTGATAAAATGCTATTAGGAGAGTACAGATCTTGTCAGAGCCAAAAGGCCACTTTCTCAATGTTAAGAAAAATGGAAACAGTCCTATAATTTGGATTGCTTCCACAAAGTTTCATTAAAATCTGGCCAGTGGTTTTTCTGTAACCACACTGACAAACAGACAATACAGACCCATCTTGTTGCATATTGTTTACTTTTTTCTCAGATCTTGTGCATGGGAGGTATTACGATGACCAAACCTCCCTGAAATGGACAGATGTGTTACAAAATGATTTGGAACAAATAAGTTATTGGATTTGTTGCTTTTCAGCTGCCTTTCCACCTCATCGAAACCTCCCGGTTCACCACCTGCTAAAAGCTCTTCTGGCTTTAGATCTGTAGGCTTTGCAGGGTGCTGGACTAAATTGAATCCACTGTCATGTTCCTGGAGCCATCCTGAGATGATGAGTGCTTTGTGACATGGCAGGTTATACTGCTGGAAGTATCTATGGCCACGAACATGGTCAGCAACATTGCAAGTCAATTGCAGCTTTCAAATAATGCTCAGCTGGCTTTTAGGTGAGGCATGTCGGCCAAGAAAAGTCTCTCCACACTGTTACTCCCAACATGGGGCTGTAAACAAGGCAGGATGCTTCACACCGTTTCCAGCAGCGTACTATCCACATACATGCAGCAAAATCTGTCATTTTTTCAATCGTCCAGGTGTGGTGAGCCCATCGGGATCTCATTTTTTTGCTCCGATCTCCCTCAGTGCTGAGGTGCTCTTCCCACTGTTGTACTGTGCTTTTATTTCCAAGTTCTAATATCCTCACATCTCTGACCTCGCGCCATGATTTCACCTATAGGATTGCCGTCGTGACTTCATAAGGACAGCCGTTTCAGAAATGCTGCACCATCCCTGGCTCCGACAGCCATACCAAGCAGATCAAATTCTGTCTCGCCCATTCTAATATGTAGTCGAAGTGTAACCGAGCCTTTGTGTGCTTTGTTGAGTTGCCGCCACTTGTTATGATGGATATTTCTGAGGTGCAGAAGATAAATCTTTTATCTGAAAGAGGATGCTGCTTGTTAAGACTCCCCGAGCTGAAATGTTGATCTTTGAAAGCAGTGAAAAATATACTATTGGAAAAGAATGAACCCTAAAGAAATGACAATGCAATACTCTCAGAGGATACTTGTTGAAAAATACCAATATAGAACCCCTGAACAGAACATAATAAGGGTATATTTCCTTATTGAAAAGGGTGTTGTCTAAGAAGATCCATCAAAACAATTGAATATAAGAGGGCTCAAAGGATGCTACGACACATCCAGGGGAAATCACATAAATCATATGACTGCAAGCATTGGGAATAGCTGGAGCATCTTCGTTCTCCAGTGAACGCCTTTTGAAAAGAAAGCTACTCCATATAATTACTCACAATGCTCATATATGGTGCACCTATTGCTGTAATGAGATGTTTTTTTTAATCTGAAGCACACTTTCTGAACCTTGCGCCACTGTAAACAACAGCGCCGCTAAAGAAAACTGTCCACACGTGCATCACGTGCAACTAATCATGCACGGCTAAGAAAGAGTTGCTTGTTAATTAGAGAGGCCTGTACTCATTACTCACCTGTTTCCTCAGCGGGGGCCACCCGCCTCAGAAACGTGTTATTCACTGGATAATAAGTAGGGTGGGAGGTGGGAGGGATGGTGATATGTTTCAAGCCGCCTGGCCTAAAATATCCCTGAGGGGAGGAGTTGAGGATGACTCAGAGAGGAAGGAGATGGTGGTGGAAAAGACGTGGAGCTGCAAGAAAGCTTGGGGTGCTTTATGAGAAGGGTTGGCAGCGGATAGAGTGGGAGAACAGGTTGACGAGAGACACAAAGGAAGAATGTGGATGAGAAACGTAGAAAGATGCTGTTTGCTGCTTGTTAAGCAACAGGAAAGTGTGTGTGTGTGTGTGTGTGTGTCTGCATGTGTGTGTGTGTGTGTGTGTGTGTGTGCTGGGCAGCAGTTAGTGATGGAGGTTAAGGGAGGAGAGCTGGGTTAACATGGTGCTAATTGCGATACTGTTATACTCACCAGTCTTCTATCGTTAGAGCACGCTGATTAATGTTTAGATATGATAGAAGCTGCAGTTAACAGTTTTCGAATTGCTTTGTTGCAAAGGACATTGTCTCAAACTCAAATTTTCACATTGATTAAGATTCTTATTTTCAACAGAAATGCATCTGCATGTGACACTACATACCTTTTGCCAACTATTTGGATTGATTTCTTATTATCTTCTGACACAAATACAAATGTAATTTTATATAGGGGAAAAAATGCTTTAAATCTTTACAAATATTCAAAATAACTTTCTCCTCTGAATATTATGTTACCTGACTGGAAATAAAATTTGACGGTATCATTTTACATTACATCTCTATATTAGTTTTATTAAATATGAATGAACATTTTTGTTGTTTTAAAAACAAAATGATGCTTTCTTACCTCATACAAAAAATGTGTTTGTTTTGTTTGTTAAATTATTTTGAATGTTACTGCACAAGCACAATAACAAAAATAAATTGTTATATGGTAAACTCATATGACAATTTAAATACTTTTTCAATCCATGGAGGTGAAAGATTTCCTTTTTAGTTTGAAGTTGCATGTGACATGTTGCATAGCAACAGTCATATGTTCTTCCTGCACACACTGTGATGAGAGATGCTTGTTGGACACAGGTCCTTGCCGGGTTCATATATCACATGTGATTACGTGACACCTTTTTGAATTTTGCCCTCTAAAGTGTCAGACATCAAATGGTGAAACATGTGACTTTTGACTGAGGCTTGAAAGCAGCTGGCCTTCATGAACGATGAGGATATCAAACATCCTGGATGATTCATGGTCTGTAGATGAAACCCAACATTTTCACATGAAATAGACTAGTTTCCTGTTGACGGAAGTCAAAGTAATAATACGCACAACACACTGTGTGTGTATCTATTTTTACCTTAAAGTCACAACGCGTCAAGTGTGATTATTACCAACTCAAAAAAAGAAAGATAAAACTATTGCTTTTCCTGATCCCCCATCGTCCTATCTTACAAGTTAACAGGCTAATAGCTCGTCTTTAGAGTGCCTCTTGTGTAAAAATAGACTCAGGAGATGGTCGTCCCAGGCTCAGAAGCACTAAACTGTGTTAACGTGCAGGTTTGTGCTTTTGAATTGCCTACAAAATACATTAACATTCTGGGAAGCTTTTCTCCTCTGCGGGGGAATTGTATTCCTGCAGCATGAAAACAACAGAAAACCAAGTGAATTCAAAAAAAGACAGAATGGAAATGATGTAACTGAAAATTCATGAAGGGGTTGGTGTAAAGAATAGTCAGCTTGACAGTTTATAGAACGAGTTTATACAAAGAGCAGAAAGGAATAATGGAGTTAAAGCAGATCTCTCTCCAGTCTCCATTGAGCATGAATATGCTTGAGAACCTAATACAGATGCTGGCAATTTCTATGAGGCAGAGTCGAGGAAAAATGTACTATTGATTCATACACTTTCTTCCATATACTGCGTTCTCAGCAAGCATTGCTCGCCATTTGTCTTAGCTTTAAATTTAACTACTCGACAGGCAATACCTATGTACTTCCCTGTAATTAAAAAGTGAATTAATCTTGAGTGCTGGCTGTCATAAATTCCCCCATTTTTCCCCCAGCACGCTTTCCAGTTCCCCTCAATAAATTTATTCAGAGCAATCAATAGGGGTATTACTATGTATATATCGCTGTGGGAATCAGTTTGGCAGGTTGCCTTTGGCAGTGCTACACTTCCTGCTCGGCCCATGTTATCCTCAAAAATGTCCGTCTCCAGTTCTATATGTGGACTTGGCTGCCGTTGAGGGGATGGTGGGAGTAACACGCGTGGGAGTGTTTGAGCAAAGGGCTGCTTAGCTGGAATTTGTTTTAAAAATGTTCGGAAAAAAGTTGAAGAAACATGTCGGCGAAAAATAGACTCAGGCAGGAGCCCACCAGAGGAGGAGAGAAGAAACACTGCTAATGTGACAAGTTCTGCTTACTTGAACATTCGAAATAAAGTGAAAGAAAGTTGCAATTAGGCAGATGTGTAAACGAAGGCTGTGTGCTGTAATTAATCATGATTGCGTTAATTACACTTTGTTTTTGCTATAATGAGAACTAAAAAGAGACAAACAGCAGAGGAAAATATAGAAAATGAAGCATCTTATGCCAAATGACACTCTGCAGCCACACAGTTGCTATATTGGAATTTCATTGCTGTGGATATTAAAAATGCCAATTCTCTCCCTGCGGCAAATAAGTTCCCTCTCGTTCCAGCTACCCCAGCATAGTGAATTATTTCTCTGCTCCGTCTGTAAAAACTTGTCTTTTAAGTCCATTATTTCCCTATTTTCCATAAGCAAAGCCATGTCTGATACAATCTTTTAATTAAGATTTTACAAGTTGCTTCCTCCAGCTGAAAAAATGATTTTTTTTTTTGTGCTACAGCACGCTTCCCAAGGACAGATTATAATATCATTGTTTAGCTTGCCAGATCACACATCTTGCAGATCTCATCTGTAGTGAGGACTGTTTTTTATTTACCCTTTGCTGCGGGAAGTTCACATTACACAGACAATATAATGAGGATCACTATAACCTCAATAGAGATTGTTTAGGGGGACGGTGCTTTCGTGAAGTTGTTATCGGTGTAATCGCACATTCACACTTTGATTACAAGTACGAGCTCGGCACAACTGGATTTTTAAACTAACTGCCTGTGTTACGACCTGTTGGAAACATAATAAGCTATATTACAAATATATAAATGCTTAAGTGGTCAATAACTTTCACCTCAATTTCTCCAATCATTCACAGCGATGGTGGGTGATAATGCTTAATTGTGCTCAGGATTTATATTTGACTTGACAACAAAATACTTCCTCTACTTAAATGATGTTGCCGCTGATTTTATACGTGCCATTATGGCAGTTCTATGTGTAATTATTGGTAATAACATTTAAATATGGATGTCGTGTGCAGTTACCGTTTCATACAGTATATTCCTTGCTGTTCTGTGCAATATTGATTACAAGAGAAATATTTTTATCCATTAAATTACTTTTTTTAATGGTTAAGAGAAGCATAAGACACAGATTCATTACTCTACCAGAAACGGAAACAGATGAGATAATTAATTGGCAACAGGAATGTATCCATTTATACACATGTAGAATTAGTTATGGGCCACAGACTACATGCTATATTGTTACACTAACCACAAATTAGTTTCAACCTGCAAGGTGATTCATCAAAGACTGCTGTGCTAATTGTTATCATTAAGCCTGTTGTCATGCCATACTTTCCCCTCTTTCATGCTTTACAGTAGTAAATGCTCTGGCTCTATGTATAGTTTATATATAATATATTGTGCATATAGTAACGTGGGAAAAAAAAAACAGTCAGCGCTTACACAAGCCACTTATACGGCATCAACCTGACTGCCAATTATCAGGATGTGTCAGCTCATCTGGCAGACATCACTGTTAAGAGCCTTAAAAGCTAAATTGATGAAAATAATTTCACGTTGCATAGGGAGAAGTCTTCAAACTCAGTGCAATAAACACTCTGTCAAACATGGACAAACAGCATCTGCAGGGGGAGAAAAAATGCTGTACTGTGTTTTGTGGGCTAAGCTGCAACCACAACTGCTGACTGTCAGAGCTAATATGTGAGATGCCTTGAAATGCAGTCGCTCTAATGGCAGCGAGAAACCTCCGCTTACACTGAAGTGACTGGCAAACCCCTCAACTGCTCCCATAACATTCTTTTTTTTTTAAAGGATAATGTTATGATGGTATTTTACAAGCAAAATTGCAAGTTAGGCAGGCATATGGGCTCAGATAAACAAAAAAATGTTCATACTTCAGCAGTGCAATTTTAAACTATGTAATGGCAGGTTTGTTAGAAAGCAGATCAGGGGGGGAAATGCATGAAATACCTCTTCCACTTGGAGGCGCCACAAGAAAATCAACCATAGAAAAGAGCTGTAGCTAGCTACTACTAAAGGAGTGCAGAAGCCTCATCTACAGCAATGAATGCAATGTTTATTATGATAATATAACAGGCTTTGACATTTTTTTCCACCAGTGTGAGTCTCATTTGTTCATGATGATTCTTCTTGGTGGTAATATTCAAACATTTTATTTCATTAAGGAGATATTAGGACTGGATTGTATTACCCCCAACTGGACAAAACTCACAAAACGTGAGGCACCAAAGTTCGGTGATGTTTAAATCGTTTACTTTCGTTTTCAGATGGGACACAAACCTGTTCTCCTACGTGAAAGTCTGACGTTTGGTCGACCCATCCACAATCACACCAGCCGCCCCAAATGCAATTTCCGACATTGATACTACACATTGCAGTCATTCACAATAACTAGGCTTGTGGAGAACAGTCTAAAGTGTAAATATGGGTTGTATTTTGCTGTCTGTACAATCAACCTATAGGGTCGTTTTTGAGAGGAGACCAGATTATCACTGTGATAGGTAACTGGCTTGTCATCATTAATGAATGAAAAACACGTCGCCCAATGGGAAAGGATCAAAGTTCAAAGTCAGTTGTCGGCCCTCAGCAAAACCAATTATTATTCACCATTTGCAGGAACGATGAAATGCAGAGAGCAACATACATCCCTATCCTATTCAAGCTTTAAAATGTGGTTTTCATGGTCCAATATCCCTGTTAGCACAGTTTAGACTTTGATGGTAGCAATTTATCGACCTATTGTGTGTTAGAGTATAAAATCCATACTAGCCTCAGGGCATGCTCAACTGTGATGCAAAAGCTACTGGTACAGATAAATATCATTGCTGTAATAGTCCGTAGCTCTGTCATATAATACAGTGTGTAGCAGTCTCTGTTTCTCTACAGTCAACTCCCAGTAAATACAATCAAACTGGACTTGAACAAACATGTTTCCCTCCCAACGCTCCGCTCAAACAAACTGGGTTGGTCAAATATTGGCATTTGACTTTAACCACTGCAAGGTCCGATTGCTGTTGCCTGAAATGATTTTAGCCAATGCTTTTGGCGCTCGGCTCAGCGCTCAAACATCCTTTGGAATGTGCATTGAGTATAGCACAAGCCCTCTGCATTATTCATCAAAGCTGCCTCCGACATACCTCTGCAAAGAAATATGATTAAACCAGTGGGCTTAAGCACTTCCATAAACAAGGATATGATCGTCTTTAATAATAAAAAGCTCTCAAATGGATGTTACATAAGCAAAAAAGAAATCCTTGGCCTAGTGACAAGTAAAGGGGGGTTGCATCTTAGAGGGGGTATGACATCATCAAGAAAACCTTCATCAGCAGCGTTTGCATAGTGACTGGTACAGTATTACCAGTGACATATAATTCCTAAATAAAATGAAAATAACTGTAAAGCTGCATTTAACCTCAAATGCAGCTCACTGAGCCTCATATGTAGGAAAATATTCTGACGTCCTTCTGCAGGATGACTAATAAACATGACTGAATCACTGTTTCTATGCAGTGATAGTTGAGCAGATAACACCTCTCTGGCTCTTTTATCGGTCTCTCGGCCTTGTAGCCTCGCTCTGCTCCAACCTTTCTTATCACAAACACACACATCTGACCTTCCATATAGCCCTCTGGCTGAGCACCAACATGTGAACCTGGGCTGACATTGACATCTCCTTGCATCATCATTGAAAGCTCGAAATGACACTGTGACCCAGCAGGCACATGATTGTGATCAAGTGACATGGCAGGGAGAGGCTATGACCCCGAGATAACGGTAGTTTACCTCCTCAGTCTGTCACTGCCAGTGTACAATCAATATGGACGGGTTCATATGTCATCAGAACATTTGCTCTATAGTCCGTACGATATTCTGTGTTCTATTCAACGATGAAAACGGTCACGCGGCTGTTGTATAAAACAAATGGTTAACAGTGTTACACGGAAATACTTGGTGAGGTTTGGGGACCAAAACTTCTTGGTTAAGATACGCAACAAAATTAACTTCATAAGTTAAGCAAAAAATAACAGTATTGAAGTTAAAATTTCTACTTCTGCATGTAAATACTGGATGCAGTCGTGCAAATGTTCAATTGACAGCCCGAGTATTTATATCTACAACATTGCAGCACTACCAATGCTCACATCAAAATGACTAAAGGCCGCTGCCTGACACAGCAGAGCCACCTGGCTCACAGTTACGTTGGTTCACTACAAAATTCTGTGCAATATTTCTTGTAGGAACACTGGATGACAATATCCGGGTAGAGTCTGTGTCAGTATGTCTAATACATGGGTGGAAATACTACCTGTATTGGGTTTTTTCCTCCTGTGGCTGCTTTTTAATTGGTGATGTGTCATGCTGCTGCCAGTGTTTGTGTCCCCTCTCTATCTGGTCCTGTTCAAGTCCACCACATTTTGTAACACATTTAATTTGGTTATTTAGGTGAATGTTTTTGATGAATTTCCGCATGCAAACTTTGGGTACATCCACCACGGGTTTGTTTTGGATCAGCGCCCTGAAAACCTTGACTACAGCAGCATAGTTATTGTAACTGCAGCCCACTTGTCCCCTGCAACCTCCTGCCAGTGGCTGCTTAGTTTTGGTTAAACCCCTGCTGCAGGCGGCAAAGTGCTCCCTTGTGTGAGTCAGTAACCTCCCACGCCCCTAACACACAGCCCAAACCCTTCCAAAACACAGAGACTCTGTTTTCCCTTAATGACAAACAAAACAGTTGGCATAGAGGCTTCTCAACAATCTATTTATTATTTGCCCTGGTCAGCCATTCATTGAACTCAAAAACCAAAGTGACCCCCCAAACTGGCCAGCCCCCTATTAAAAACTGTGTTTATTTGACTTGAACTCTATTCCAACCTCCTCCTCAGCTTGTTGCCAGCGGCCTGTTTAATTCCTGCTTGGTGCCATTTCTGCACAGTGGTCCCCTATTGCTGAGCTATGAATCCCTCCTCCCAGCTTCGCCACCATGCCTCCCATCCCCTTTCCTTCTGCCCTCCCCCACCCCCTCTTCCTTCCTCTCAACCCCTTTGCCAGTGGCCCTGCAAATCTCCGGAGGCAGGCAGTGCCAAACGTTCCAGCTGTTTAAACAGGTCAGTGGTTGGTGCCGGGTGCCAGCCGGGGTAGCTTTGCCACTGTGGTGCCCTACATCTCTGGTTTGTGCTAACCCCCCTGAATCTGTCGTCCCCAGGGGAGCTGCAGGGCCCAAACTGTACCGGTGCTCAGCTGAGAGATGCTCGATTTACATGCATTTGTTTTACCCTAACATCCTTTTTTGTATTGTTGAAAACAAAAGGGATTTAAGGCTTGATGAAAAAGATCAGAGCTATGTCAAAAAGGCATGAAAAATATAGTAAATTAAGCCGGCAGTGTAGAACCACTGCATGTGCAAAATGTTAGAAGAACCTGCTCTTTCCATGAACTAGAATGATGCAGGTGAAATCTGTGAACCTTCATTGATTTCACCTTTTAAATCCACTACAGTCATTCAAGGGGAGATGTGCTATACATAGATGAAGGGAAGAGGGTGAGACATTTATGCAAGATTTAAGCCTGTGGAAAACTGAGACATGGGATCTGCAAAAATAGAGCGCAACTCATCACAAGCCAGGCACTTCTGATATTTTTTGCTCGCAATGCCACATTGTTATTCTACCAAGACTTGCAGTCAGAGCAGTGGAAGATTGGAGAATTTCTGCACCCTGCATCTATTAAACTTTTGGTTCCATTGAGTTCCAAGATACGATCCCTTAAAAGGTGACTAAAAAACCCTGCACACTGTCCTTCTCACTTGAAAATACTTGAATGATTCTCTCAGTAATGCTGTCCCTACCCTTGAGGATAATTGGGCCAATTTTGTGGCCGACTCGCCCCTCCTGACAATTGTGTGGATGTTTCTGATTCAAGGCTGGTCTGAACCAATTATCTGCCCAGATGATCCTGTTGTGTGGGCGGTTTACAGCCAGTCTTAATGTTACAGACCGGATCAGAGCCTCCCCGATCTCTAATCGACAATCCTCACTGCCCAGGAAACATCACTGTCATGTTCGCAATTAAACTCTTTTTCCAGCTTGTGCTAGAAAATGAATAAGAAAGCGGATTTCATCTTTTTAGTAACGACTTCAACCACAGTTCTAAGTTTAGCTGAAATCGGGTCTGGTCCTCTTACCATCTTAGCAAAAACCAGTTCAATCTCTTGTTGGGCCTGCAGTCTCCAGCATTTTTTAAAATTGGTTAATATCTGACAATACTCTAGTGTGCACCAGGCTGAAGATGCAGGTCATGATAATCTGACACAGCATTTTATGCCATTATTAAAGCAGGATAATGGGAGTTTTTTCACTAAATCTGTGATAAAAGGCTTTTTTGATGGCTCCAACTTACAGACATAACAAATTCAGACACTAAAGTATAAAAATGACTGGTTCACCTCATAAAGGTCAAAGTAAAGGTCACTTTTTATGTTTGAATTAGAAAGTCTAAGCAGAAAGTATTATATATAAAAGGAACAGGGGAGGTGATGTACTGTCAGCATATGCAATAAAAGGCTTTAATCATGAGACAATATCACAGTGGAGTCTGTCAGTCTGATCAGAGTCGTTCCACATGCAGGCAGACTGCGGATTAACAGTGCAAATGTAGTGTAGGTGGACGGCTGATGAATGTTAACTAAAGCAGAATCTTTGAATGTATAGAACATCAGTCCACTGCGATGCTATGGGCATCATTAAAAGAAAACCTGGTGCCCCCGGGGTCCCCAATTGGGTTTTATTTCGAACGCAGTTGTCAAAACAAACCGTGGCACTGAAGCAGATTCTAAAAACAAAGAAATGAATGCCAAATTGTAGCTAAAAGATAAATAACAGCAAGTACATAAATAGATGTATTTCCTTAGACGTGCATGGCCTCTAAGGGAAATGCACACAAGGACTGAACAGCAAACATGTTGTCTTGCAGAATTATGCAGCAACCTGCAGGACAAATAAAAGAAAGCATGACTTCATGCATGTTGGGGCCAAAACAAAATCAATTTGTACTTATAATATTAAGATCTTTCCTTTTTAACTGTGGCATCTCTTTCTGTTAAATCTTGTTCTATCAAGCGTGCCATAATAAGCATCTCAAGAGAACATCTCACATCCTGATTATTTTATGGCATATTTTTTCTCTTAATTATTGTGTGGTTGTCTCAAATTTAATTCGGCAATTTTTTTTATAGTTGACATTTTTCCTGTTAAACTTACTTTTGTTATAAAATCTCTCTGTGTTATAAGAATGAGCTTTTAATAAGATGTCTGTGGTGTTGAGTGCAATGAAGAAATATGATACACTGTTTTATTTATACTAAAAAGTTGGAAAAAATATCTGTTTTAATAATTAACCAAGTCATTTTACTGCCTTGTTTTTAGACCACCAGGGTTCCCACCTCTCACTGCCCATATACTCCAATGCATCCATTTACTCCATCCACTAGAGGGCAGCTCAAAGGTCAATGTGTCTTGTCTCTTGTCAAAAAGTTCCACTATTATTTTTATTTCTACATAATATTTTGGTTGAACAATTGGCTCAACTGCCCCCATATTTTTTAAGGTATAGCATTGCTCCATTTCATCTAAATCCAGAATCTTTCTTTAAATGTGCACAAATATCAACAAAATGAATGCAGAGTACAGACATGAGCATCAATGAGCCTTTACACATCCAGCAGACAAATTAGTAACATTATCTTAACCCCAATAGTCAGTTTTGTTTTAGCTCTGTTTTGGTTTTAAACTCCTGAGAAAAGTATTTGGCTCAGAAGCAGCTCGAGGTTGCTTTTTCTTCATTCTAGTGCTAACATTGACTGTCAGCTGCCTGCTGTGGAGGCCCAAATAAAACCAAAATAATGAGCCAGAAGAGGCTAAAAAAAACTCCATAGAGCTGAAAGTCGAGGATTCATTCATACGTTGTGAGACTTTTAAATTACAGACACTGTTCAGACAATTTTTTCATTTAAAAATATTGAGTAGTGCAGCTTTCACCATTTGAAAAAGCTCACAAAACTAGTTTTTCTAAGGCAGTGACAAATTATTCTGTCATTTATGTATGAGAGAACACAAGAGGCAGAAACACAAAGCCAAAAGCACTTTCTAATGCCACAGAGGGGGGCACTTAGTGCTAATGATAGGTCTGCCCCTGCACATATTGTAAGAGATAGTTCATTGAAAATACAATATAATTTAGACATGCTCCAGATCTGTCACAGAGAGAGCTGAGATGGATTAAATCTAGCTCTATAAACCCACAACTCCATGTGAGTTGAATATGAATTAAGCATATTTGACGAGTGACTCCTCATTGAGTATGTGGGGGTGGCTTCTCTCTCTATCTCTCTCTCACACACACACTCCTCCTCTCTCATGCTCTCTTTCATATCTCTGCATGTGGCAAACACATTTCGCCCACAGACGCAGCTGACCAGCCACCTCTTTCCCCCTCGTGGACCTGAGCCGCTCGCCCACAGACATTCCGCATCAAAGTTAATTTCCGGACTTGTTCAGATGATCAAGCAGTATGTGAGTGAGGTCCTGGCTCTGCTGACCCGTGTGATGAAGCTTACAGCTGTGCACAGTGGACAGTGACACCGGTAGGGGCGACCACACCGGTGGGCGGGCATGTGCACGCGCGTTTGCAACTTTGCTCAAAACCGGACTTGATACCTTCATCACTGTTCAGCATGACAGCCTCGCTCCTTCGGGCCAAAGTGCAAGATCAGTTTTCACCATCGCAATCAATACGCCGCCCGCGGATTCCGTCCTTCCCACATATGTGGTAATGATCACTCATGGTGGGCGGTGACGGCTGTTTCAGCCCGGGCGCTGGATTTTAATTGGCTGCTTTAGCTGTCAAGAAGTGCAGGGACCTTTTGATTTGGCCAGACTGTCACACAGTGAGCTTTAATTGGCCTGCGGACAAAACACGAGGGAAACACATTACTTAAAGTGCTCATACATAAGGCATCATAATTTATTACAGTTATGCAATCTTAAATGGCATTACACTTTAAAATAAATTAGAGACTGATTGTGTTATGATGCTCTTATGTACTCATCGCGACGTCCGGTATGTCTTTTAACATAAATCATTATGTTTATTATATCACAACTAAAACGGGTGGGAAGAAGAAAAAGCAGCAGACGAAAAAGAATAGCAGACAGAGTAAACAGCTTTTGCAGAAGTTTGCCCATGGCAAAGACCACACAACTCTTCAATAATACAAAAGCACATGCCAGCAAGCTGCAGACGACCTCCACTAGGAGTACCCTAAATGCAACTTGTTGACAGGAAATGACCTCACCTGTGGCGCACATATCAATGAAGAAAGGCAGAAGGCTAAAGCCTGTGTCTTTATTCTTGTTTCTCAGTGTAGATGGAGGAGAAAAACATAACCAGAGGCACAAAGAGAAGCTGGAAAGTTCGGTCAGTCACAGCTCTCGTTATGTTGCAACCATTACCTGTGTGAGGCCAATAAACAACAGATTTCATCTCGCCGGAAAATTTCCTCCCTCCCTGTTTGTCAGGTAGCTGCTGGGATAAATGGGCACACACACTATATGGCTTGTATGTACTATACTGTACCATCGCAGAGCTGACACCTAAATGTACACAGAGCAGCACAAATCATTCTTTAATTATAACTTTTGTGGCTCACTTCAACCACTACATCCATTTCTGAGGTGCTAACTCTCAAGCTGGCAGGAAAATGGCTTTCAACTGTCACCCCCATCACCCGCCCACCCCCATCATTTTCTTCTCCATCTCTCATTGTAAACTCGCCATCTTTATTTCTTTTTTTCTAAAGAAACATTGTGCTATCTCATAAATAAATAAAAGGCCTTGCAATGCTGTAAATATGCCCCGAGTCACTGTACTGCCTCCGCCCCCCTGCTTTAAACTTCAACATAAGCCTGCTTTAGTGCCATTAAAATAACTTGTCATGACAGTGTAGCCTGGGAGCAGTGCAATCAATTTCCATTACATCAAGGCCCAACTGGGCATCGCCACTGAACTAAGCGCTGGTAAGCAATCTCCCTGACCGAGGGTGGTTTGTGTGGTGGCGGGTCTGTGTGTGTGTGTGTGTGTGTGCGCAGTACTAAGGGTGTGTGTCGCCGTGTGAAGGAGCAAAAGGATTTACTTGACTACACAAACACTTTTCTCCATAAGTTCCCTGCCTTACCAGTAGAGGGACTGAAAATAATAATTATCTTTTCTTTTTTTTTGCCCGTTCTATTCATAAGAACCATTTCGTCATCTGGAAACATTTCGGTCACGTTCCAAATAAGGAAACAAGCCTAATTTCCCATCATAACATCATGTGAAATTATCACCAGCTGAACAATTCAGTCTCGTCTCGGTGCAGTGAGTTGCTCCCTGAAGTGATTTAGAATGCACCTTTTGTAAAAGACCAATCTGCAACTAATTAACATCAGAGTAATTTATGCCACAAAATTGATTTTTGCTCACTATAAATTATGCAAGAGTCCCATCCGCCATCCCTTCCTACCTTCTTATCTCTCTGGCGGAATCGGTGGATTGACATGTGGCTGAAGTGTCCTTGATGGGGCATTTCTACAAACTGTCAGAGATAGGGGTGGCAGGAATGGGGCTGGAGCGTATCTTCGAGGCTGGAGATGCATGTACTTGTGGCCTTGAGAGGAGCCATAAATCTTAAGTCACTTAAAACCAACCTCACAAGAAAAGTCCGGCCCCTAAACACAGCATTAAAGTACAAAAAAATAATGTGTTTATTAGATTTTTGAAAATCTTCCACAGCTCCAACTCTGAACACTTGCTCCACCACTGTGGTGTGGAATTACATTAACACTAGTTTAGCACTGATTTTCACATCTCCAAATCTAAGGCACTAAGTGAGCGCTAATTAGTAGAGCGAAGGCATTAATTATGTAACACGTCATCCTAATTAGCAATCCCAGATGTACCGTGTGTCAGAGGAGCATTTGTAAGCACAGTTTGCTAATTGATAGATATTTGACGAGATGTATGACAGCAGCCTGCTGCAAAGGTGACAGTTGGTTTACAGATCCTAAATCAGCTGGAATAACACTGAACTTCTGTGTGGGTCCATCATGTCAAGGAGGAATAAGTTGATGTAGGCGCCATATATTTACTCTTTTATTTCTAGAGTTTAAAAGAGTATAGTTGAGAGGTACAGAAGAGATGGTAGGCATTTCTTTTCAGAAGTTCAGTTTCAGCTGTCGAAGAAAGCAATATTCATCAAAAGCATCATTCTACCTGTCAAATCAGGAGGAATATGTCAAACTGTTAGTAATTAGGGCCTGTAAGCTCTTGATCCTGCGTTCATGCAGAGGGATTATTGTCAGGGCTTCTGTCTTCCTCTTAAAAAAAAGAAAAAGCCCAATCAATGTGCTGCAAAAGCAGCACAGGCACCAGACCACCTGACCTTTTTGCATTTTTGCACCATCTGTTCAACCCAGCATCACATCTGTTGCTTGGCTTCACCTGCTCCACGAAGACCTTATCTCTCAGGCAAAGAGATTTCGGTAAATATTCGCTCAAAACAGTTCTGGGTTCAGAATTCTATATACACGCTGATTTAATCACATGTTTACAAAGACAGGCACAAGTGGATGTGTCATGAGGACACAAACAATGAGTGCATCTGCCATTTTCTGTTGCCGTCCATGTGCACCATGGGCAAAAGAGTCAGCAAATGTGGAGTATAAATAGATCCGTGGGTGTGATGATGAATCCTTTTCTCAGCCAGTTAAATTATTTGTCCTGTAACTTTCAAAGAGCTGTGCTAATTACACATGATAGAAATGGCCCAATAAATGAAAGAGACACCAGACGGAGGACACTGAATAATAACAGACAGAACATTAACATCACCACAACATCACCAGACTTCTTTCGATGCCAATGTATTTGAGTGTTTTTTATTTCAGGGTTAAGGTATGGTTAGGTCCGGACACTAAAACACTCGTTATCATCTTCAAGATCATAGCTATTAACTGTTATTGCTCGTCAGCCATGTCATTTTGCATGTTTTACTATATGCATGTCATTTCACAGCATTGGAAATATTAGATGTTTAGAGCATGTGCTCCTGGAAGTAAGGCAATTCACTGAGTTTTTTTAATAATCCATGCATCCAGTTATCTTCTTCCGCTTATCTGGGGCTGGGTCGCAGGGGCAGCAGGCTAAGCAAAAGTATTCTAGACGTCCCTCTGCTGTTATAGACACATGAAGATCGTTATACGCTGTACATGTCACGATCGCTGTTTTAAATGTGTTGTTAATGATGTAAAATTGTAAAGTTTAGGCTCCAAACACTTGCTTAAGATCGGGGGGGGAAAGAACCTGGTAAAGTTTTTTCTTTCCAGGCACTAAAACCGATCTACTGGCTGAAAGTGGCTGCAATTTCTCTTTTCTGAATAAGTAAGAAGTGTTCATGAGAACAGCCTGAAGAGGAAGAAACAAACACATGACTTTCACTCAGGAGATCACAGTTCACAATTTAATTTAAGTCGGCTAGTTAACTTCAATGCGTAACTCAGTTTATGAAACCGTTATTAAACATAATACATGTCGTAGCTTTTGTGTGTCAAGCCACATACAGGTGTAGCCTTGATGTGCATCACTGCTTATTGTTCTGCTTAGCCCATAAAGCAGTCATTTTTAAATCCCATTCATTCGCCGGCTACTGTTCCCCGACTACAACCTCCTTCTGTATGGCATGACACGCTCAGTATGCACTGCACTTTACTTTCTGCTCCATCACATAAAGGGCACACTACTTTCTACATCCCAAGTGAACACTGCCATTGGATGTAAATCATGCACTGCAGAATCGCCGTCTGTGAACAGAATTTCTAGGGATACTGGGTGGCATAATGTGTCATGTAGTCAAGTGATAGCTTGGGCTGCTGCATTTAGAGGACGTGCAACAATGATGTCACTATTGCCAACACAGTGTATGAAGCAAAAAAGAAAAAAGAAAGGACAAAATAGTCCACAGATGTCTATCCCATACAACAGAAATACATCACCGCAAACACCTCATACTGAGCTAACTTAAACACATCCAATCCCATTTATTTTTCCCAATCCTGGTCATGATTTGTACATCTACAGAGCTCTAAGAGTCCGGATACTTAGCAGTAAAAATGCATTAAATGCTCCAGTCCACCCTTGCTAACCCTGTGTCCTAAATCTTGTGACAAAACGCCAAGGGAGATAGTCCTTTGTTTGCTTAAAACAGCATTTGTGCCCAGAAAGTGCCACCTCATCAAACAAGGGGACACTGATCAAAGTCATCTCACCTTGTGGAAAGCCGGCCAAGTCAAACTAATTCCTGGAGCTCTTCCTCGGCAGTTTGTTCACGGGGCTCAGATCTGCCGGGCCGAGCCAAAAGAAACAGGCGCCCAGACAAACGCTGCCAATTACCTGTCACTGTTTCATTCAAGCAAACAATACCACACAAACAGACAGATGACCTTTGAATATACAGGGATACAGATGTAGGCAGACAGCTTTCCCGAAGCTCTATATCCATCATTTTTTATTATTTTAGGGATTCATAACCAGTTAAAACTTCCTTTCCATGCACATGTTTGACAGCACACTCCAGTAAAATTACAGCCTGCAATGATATTCAGTAACCAAGACACCACTCCGGTTTAAGAACATGAATCTCTGCACATGCTTAATGCTCAGATACTCTCCCCTGTATCGCCCACTTCCTCCCCTGCTGTAAGCTCTGCAATCACATCTCCTGTGTGCTGCTCCTTTGATGGCGCCAGCAGGTGGAAACCCACCGGGATGCTGAGTGTGCACTACAGTGTACACACACTGCTGCTGGATTGATCAGAGCTCAGGGTTGAGTTGACTCGCCGGGTTGGGTTGTGATGGCAGGGGAACACATAACAAACAGCCTGCCAAACCGCAGGGGGATGGGGGCATCGCGGCATACATGGGAGTTATGGCAAACAGCTGGACACAGAGGAGCATTACAGCAACTGGACTGGAACTGTAATGTGTGGAAATCCACAGAGGACATGTACAGAGTGCTTTGGAGCCAGTCTAGTCTGCAGTAAGGGAAAGAGGATTTACATACATATGCTGCTTTGTGGATAGGATTTAAGGTGGTATAACTGGTATTATAGTCTAAATGTACTTCTATATGAATATCATTTGTTTTCTAGTACCTACTATCCACTAATTAGGCTCCACCAGACAAAATTATCCAAGTTGGTTGTTTGTCCATGACGTTCTAACATTTTACACACAAAGGTTATGTGATCATCAACAACAAAATACTCTCATCTCAAGATAAGCGCTGATATTGTCATAAGAATGAATGTTTTTGGTAATTCAGAAAAAAGGGCAAACAGTTAAAGGGATCCTACCATGCCTTTTTTTTTGGTAATATACATAATGTCATAATGTCAGATATTTATGCCAAATGCAGACAACGTTTCCATTCATTCATACCGTATTTTTCTACTTTTGGCTCCAATGTCAAGGAAACACTTGGATAAATCCTGGATAATGTTGGTAATTTCACTGCTACATATAGCTTTATGCCAACGTCAGAGAGTTTATAACTTTTGTTGGTAATGTAATAATGGATAATATAGAGACACCAAGGGCACAGATGAGAAAGAGCTGGAAACACTGACCAATCAGGGCAGATGTGCTTTTTTAGGAAAAGAAACAAGTACTATGGAGTGGTGTAGCAGCCATGGGCAGCATGATAATAAAAGTTATTTTTAAAATAAAGCATGCAAACATGCTCTAGGGGAAACTCAAAGCACAAGTAAGAACATAAAAAGGCCATAATAGGTCTCCTTTAAAGATCAATCCTGGGAAAGACAGTACTTCATCAAGATTTCTTTCCTTTTGCAAATTAAAGCTGCAGATTTTTTTTTTTTTTTAAATCCAAAAATAAACCTGTCTCATCAACCTAAATGACAAATAAGAGCAGCAATGGTGAAGATTGCTCATTCTCCACCATAAATGAGACCCAATTATGTCATAAAGCCAAATTAAATTCTGACATGTGGGACAGTCATTGGTGGGAAATCTTCACTGGAGCACGGCGCGTAATGAATTGGAGCTGAGGAAAATACAAAAATTCCTTGTTAATGGCGCCAAATGAGTGAGCTGGTGCGTGACGCTTCAGTGAAAATAATTTGTTCATAACCTCCGGCCTCTGCAGCCATTAAGGAAATAAAATGTTGGTCACGTGAAATTTGGGTAATGAATTCCAGCACACTGTTTCAAGGATAACTCTGGCTGCCACTTTCTAAAGTGCAAAGTGTTTCTGTGCAGGTCTCAGCAAATTACTTTACAAGGCTGTTTTCTTACACTACTAAGTTGTGCAAAAAGACTGTTTCTACAAGGTTAGAGGGCTAAAACTATCTCCTGTGAAACTTGTGCTTGATCTCTATGTCTCTGTCTCAGTGGAGGTCAAAGATAGTTTATTAAAAAGGAAAAGCCTGAGGAGAAAACATCCACCTGCATTGAACAAAAACAATGGACACCCCTGTTGGAGATCTAAGGGAAACACTGCAGGTGTATTGGGGAACATTTTAAACTCGGTGTCTTATGAAACTTCTCCAGTTGATTGCTTATGTTAACATCTTTTTTATTGTTTGATGCAAAAATATGCAAATGTTAATTTGCATTCACATCCAGAACAGAAATCTATTTTCACCATGCTTTTAGAAAAAAAATGTCCTGAAAAGTTTGGTGTATGGAAGTTTTAGTTATAGATATTACCTGAAATGTTACATTTAAACAATTAAACGAGGCATTATCTAATGCTAACGTTTGAGGAATTTAGGAGGAATCTGCAGATGATAGAAAATAGAGGAAGTGCAGTAAAATAAACAACAAACTAAATGTGTACTTTTGTTGTCTTCTTATTCTGAAAGAAGGCATGCTATGGAAGAAAAAGAGCCACAAATCTCAGAAGTGACCAGTGCATAAATAAATGTTTTTTAGTGTCTTGCCTTAAGGATATTTTTCAATATGTAATTTTGAATCCTGAATGGTGTTATGGTTATGTCCTTTTGCAAAAAAAGCTTACATTCTGCCTCGAGCTGACCATACAATACAGTTGGTGGCAGTAGACGAAGCAGAGGAAGAAGAAAATGCCACTGTCAAAGCCCAGCTTGAGACTTTCCATTATTGGCTGTAAAAGAAAGCCTCAGGTTCTGCCTTTCACGTCTGATTGATATTTGGTCTTGACTGGGGTATGAGAGCATGGCAGAGGTGGGATGTGACAAATGGCGACACAAGGGCTGAGGCAGAAAAAGGAGGTGATAAAAAAGACGGCATCATAAATCTCAAAATACTAACACTATAATAACAAAAATACCTTGCCATTTTAGATTTGGTTGTTTTGCATTATTCTGCAGTTTTATCTGCCGATTTTGTGTTTCTTTTTTAACATGGGCATGGGACCCTCAAACAGTAATTCATTTAGGAAAATTAGCAGCAGGGCATAGGAAAAAACAAAAAAAACACAACATCATTACAATAGAATGAAAAGCCATCCATCATGCTTTAAGAGCTCTTCACTCATTTTCAAGTGCCTTTATAACACGGCGAGGCTTCTCCTCACAGGGAATCTGCATGGTGACAGCGAACTCTCTGCATCATGCTGGTGACCATTCTTCCATCCAGGTTCACCAGTAATCACTCTGCATCTTTTTTCTTTTTTTAAGTCAGCCAGCAGCTTTGTATTCCTGAGATAGATTTATGTCTCGATGTTTTCTTTTGATGTGAAACAAGTCAATGTTAAAGGTGCTAAAATCCATATTTCTGTATTCACAACAGATCAAATGATGTGTATGTGAAAGGGGTTGGGGAAAATGATTACTTGACTTTGCTCTTTTAGTAAAAAAGCTCAAAATTACACTGCTGCAAAGCGTTCTCATACCTAAATGATGGAATAAGTTGTCTGCCAATGAAATGGTACTACATGACAAAGTTTAGTCAACAAAACAATTAAGGTTTAGGAATATTTATCATTTGGGTTAAAATAAATACCTAAATACATAAATAAATAAATAAGTTCTGTCTTTGTTGAAGTCATTCAAAATACCCCATCCTCCTCTCTACATGGACTTTGTCGCTCTTTATACTATGTGACCTGACTTCCTTGCCACGTATCAATAAACGTGAATATGGGGTCTAATAAGTTTCTTGCTAATATGCAGAGTGTTAGACACTGTCTTGTGATCAAAGTTGAGCATTTAGCAGCTAAAAAGCCATATATTTCCAGATATAAATAACACTTCCGATACTTAAATGGTAGTAATTAAGTGTTGTGATTACAGGTTGTTTCTGTGGCCAAAAATGGGTTCATTCAGGTTCAAAAGATACTGTAACTATTTTCATAGGTGCTTTTTCATGTGCATTTTATTTGGGCTAACTAGTAGTTTCCTGGTTTATTTCAAATGCAGCAATGCAGAAAATGTTGTAGTTATATTCATGAGAGGTCGGAATGCACATGGAAGAGCCAGAAGGTTAAAAATACTCTTAAAAAGTAGCCCATTAGCAAGAAAGACTGGCGTGAGGATCATGATGCCATGTCATGGGTATGACATAGAAGTGGCCTTGAAATAAAATTAAACCAAACACTGAGATCGATCAAGTACCTTCCTACAGACAACTTCCACTAACAAAGTTTGTCTCCTCTCCATGCCATGCTATAATGAATAACTCTCACTCTTAAAGACTGAAATGCACCATTGGCCTCAGCAGGAGACGATGAATTCAAATCACAGAAGACTTACAGAATAATGATGAGCCTCATCTTTATTTATAAGTATGTTCGCTAATAAAATGACAAAATATCAAAGGTAATGATAGAAAAAAGATGCCAAAATGACTAAACCTCATCAAGCACCTGCTGATTACACCATGTATTCAATTCACAAGAGGAAAAAAGGATTACTTTCTGAATACACTCGGTGCATCGTCTTCTCTTTTCCACCAGCACCCAGGCCAGATTAATTATCTTCCATCAATTAATGGAGCAATTATATTCCAACCTCCTTCATATGCTAATGAGTCAACTCAGGGATGGGAGAGGAAATCTGTTATAGCCACCAAATGGTGTTGGCAGGAGATGTACCTTGCAGAATAGAGGTGTAAGAAATGCTGTAATGTCACATTGAGCTAAAGGGGTAAACTGTTTATTGGGATTAACAAGGACAGAGAGGCTCCGTTAACATTTAAGTGTTCATCAACTGAGTTCATCGTGTGAATGATGCAATGCTGAACGCATATTTGAAGTTAGTTAAACTCTGTGCCAGAAGCTGTCTGTGTTCCTCTCACCGCCACCACCAAAACAAATGCCACATTTATTTTTACTCAGCAAAACTAAAGTCATTTAGTTGCTCCTTGAGAACAATAGACTGAAGTATAAAAAAAAATCAATGTTTCAGCTTCAACAGCATTCATCATAGTGACAGGATTGCATATATTATAGGTAATGACATCCAAGATGTGCCAGGCCCAGACGCAAGAAAAAACAATGGCTCCAACACCGAAAATAACACAAACAAAAGTTTACCGAAAGCCTCTGATGACCGTATCGGCGGGACTTACGGTTGAGTTTCTAACTGATGATGACGCTGCTTAGTCAGCACTAATGAGTGCAAAGACTACTTTACATGTTATGTAAGAAGAGTAGACTGGAAAGTAGCATTAAATGACCATGAGTTACACAGTTAGATGTTAGTCAAATTGATTTTATTTCTGGGTAAAAAACCCTACATATGGTTGGCCAAAGATCCTACTAAGACTTGGTATTACCATAATGTATGTGAATGCATTTTCTGGTTAATTACATCTGATCATAGGCTTTAGCCTTTGTATTTACATGCGTTATTGTTATATAGTTTATGTCTGTGCTTAACACTTGTGTTTTGCAACTTTATCTCACAATAGTCTGGAAAAGTCTTGACTTATTCTTGTACAATTACAGATTCATCCAATTCTGTTACTTTTGTTATAAATTAAAGCATTTTGTGATATTATGGTGAGACTGATTGCACATAGGGGTGAAGTAAGGTGGCCACTACAAAATGGTTGTGGATATTTGTCCTTCAAATTGCACAGATTGCGTTGATCCCTGACTAAGATTATTCCACAGGCATGTATTGTATCTGCATGCATCTACACGCTGCATTAACATGCTTTTTCTGGTTACAACCAATTTCAAAAAAAGCTGAGACGTTGTGTAAAACCTAAATAAAACTGAATGCAATAACTTGCTTAATCTTTGTGACATATGTCAGATCTGATAAACTTTGTAAATATTCACTCTGCAATCTGAAATTGATGCAACAGATTTTTTTTTTACACAGCTTCCCAACATTTTTTGAATGTGGGTTGTAATACCAGATGTTAATGGGGTCAATGACTCACGATGCATCCGTCTACCAAAATAGAAATAAAATACAAAGCTCAACCCTGAACATTATTTAAATGTGCCTTTAGTTTTCTCATCTCATTAATTTATCATGATGACTAAATGCAGTGATGCCATCATAAGCATCTTAAAGGCATTGGGCTTTTTATCCCATTTAGCAAACAATTTCTCAGTACGTCCTTGGTTGTCATGTTCTTACAAAACTCTGTTAAGGCCAAGAATAGTCTTGTTCTCTACTTAAAATTCATGTTCTAAACTTGTACTGCATTTCTGCTTTTCTTTGTCTACATGTGCAGAAAATAGCCTCTAGCTTACAAATGCACAGCAGAAAACACATATCAAGGGAAAGGTTCCCATCATTCAGGAACGCTGGTTGAGCTGAGGAAGCGAAATAGTTCCTTTCTTTTCCAACCAGTGAAATCGCTGTGCAATATAACAGTAAGCAAGATATAGAATGGTTCTACAGAGCAAGAAATCATTGCTCCAAGGATTGTGGAAACGAGTGTTGAGATCACATCTGTCCATGAAAACACTCAGACTTTAAGGACATGAAAATACGAGGTGGATACATCAGTCAGTTTAAGTAGGGGAGGCAGAGAGATATTCTCATGATTGTTTTCAACCTCAGGCCTTTTTGTTATTTACATGCACGCCCCTCTCCTGCCTCAACCAAACACACATCAATGCGTGCTGGTTCACAATAAGAAAAGCGGGTTAACAGCATCAGTCCCAGCTCATTAGCTACACTGACAGTCAATTTTACACACCAAAGTTGCTGCTCCCCTGTATATCTATTGCATCACCGCTCCTTTATTCTGCCGTGTTTAATCTAAGACATCAAACGGCGGACCTTACGAAGAAATAAAGAATGAAGAAATTTATTTTAAAATGAATGTCGCCTCCAATTACGCAGTGAGGGAGCTCATTATGATTTTAGTGGTGCTCGTTATAATCACATGGAATCTGACCTTTTGTCCCGTTGCACTGCTGTGATGGGGCCTGTAGGCTGTTGATAAAGGGGCAGTGGCAGGGGTTTTGATGGTGAATTGGAATTATCTGTGGGAGGTTGATGATAATATTACATAAAGGTTCCTGTATACTTATTCAAGAGATAAAAGAGTATGAAGATGGAAAGGTCAGGTCTGAACTACAGATCTCTATGTGGAATACTTGAAGCCCTTTCTACTGCAGGAATGTAATGAAATGTAACGCATCAGCATCTGCTGCTGTTTCCACTCTTCACCTTCTTTGGGGACAAGTTCCTGGAACTAAACATTTACGCTGCTCAGGGGGCATTGAATGCAAAATGCAGTTACCAGGTATACTATGTATACTGCATGTGTACTGACTAGGATTAGAGCCCAACTCATATGGGATTTTTGAGACCAATGCCAATACTGATTTTAGAGGAGGAAAAATAATCAATAACCTATATGGTGGCTGATATAGTAATTTTTTAGCTGGAATGAAAATAGACCTTTTTTAGGTGGATTGTGCATTAATTTTTCACCACTCTGTCAATGTACCAAGAGAGCTACTTTCTTAAACAATAAAAACATGTACTAAATATTTATTATTATAAATTATACAAATAATGTGATACATTGTCAGCCATTTCCTTAAATGATAACTGAGAAAATAAAGAATAAAATAAAACGCTAAATAAACATCATTACAGTTCAATTGCTGATTATTAAAAAAAAGAAGAAAAAATTTAAATCCAACACCATTGGAGCGGCTGTGGCTCAGTTGATGGAGTGGTCACATACCGATCTGATGGTTGGTGGTTCGATCCCCGACCATGGCAGCCTATATGTCGAAGTATCCTTGAGTGGCACCAGTGTGCCCTGGTAGCCTCGAACACCAGTATGAATGTGTGTGTTAACGGGTGAATGAGCGTACTGTGTAGTGTAAAGCACTTTGGATAAAAGCACATATAAGTGTACTCCATTTGTAAATCATGCCAAGCAACATCTTCTGCATAATACATTGTGTTTAAAAAGTTTTTGTTACTGCACATATCAGACAGCATATACACAGACACAGATATGCCTTTAAAAGCTAATATCAGCTGATAATATCTGTCAAACAATATATCTGTCGGGCTCTAACTAGGATAACCAATACTTGGGGAACAACAGAAAATGCTGGAGAGATTTCTCTGACCCTGTTTACATTTTTTAAAAATGCATCTTGGGGGCTCGGATCACAAGGGGACAATCAATACACGCTGTGATCTGAACATATTAAGCACTTAAGGGCGTAACAGGAAAATACATTATCACTGGACATGGTGGTGGTTTCTGTGACAACGCCGACTTTCTACAGATTCCCCATTATGTGATGAGTTGAATAAAGTGTTGCATGACTGTCTACTGTTTGCCCAGTGGAAGGAGAAGTATTGGATTCAGCTGACAGTCGTTTCTTCATGGACTCAACCATGACTGCTGACAGCAGAATGGTGAAGGCACTAACGATCTGAGTGTTGGGCAAAAATTGGGATACAACAAACAGCAGGACAGGAAATATCTGAAAGATTCATGTGTTACTTGGTATGGCATTGTTTCAGCTCCTTGTTACTCTTTTTCAATTTCACACTTCTTCTCACTGGCTTAGATGGGTATATAATGGGGATAAATGGCTGACAATTTCCTAAACAGTTGAACCTTAGAATGCTTGTTATCATGATTAATTGTGAAAATTAGACAAACTTTAGTGTTTTGCATGCAAAAGTAATGAGTTTTACAACTAGTGGAGGGCACTGATTCAATAAGAAATCAGCGGATCTATTAAAATCATTATCATTTTTGGAGGGAATCTTGAATTATTTATCACTGATGATGAGCACATGAAAGTCCAAGGTGTCTAGGACTGAAGAGCTTTTACCCAGTTCATGAAAGCTTGTACATTTACTGGTTTAAACAGCATTCACAAGAGTCCTTTCCAAGAACAAAATCCCCTTCCTTTTAGGACGCGATGTGTTTCATGTGTACTGAAGCAGCGACGGCAGACAGAAATAGAAGACGGATCAAAAGAACTGGATAGTTAGCATGATCAGTAAAGCCACCGTGGCTGCACAAAAGAAAACACCACGTACAGAAACTCAAAACTTCTTCAATCGAAAGACAGAAAATAAATAAAGAAATCCAAAACTCAGAGGAAAGCAATTCTGCCTAAAAGGAAAGCAACCAAGCCAAAAGCAGAGCGAAGGCTGGCGTTGCTCTCCGAAGATAAAAAGCACTCCAAGTTCAGAAAGAACAATGAAAACTTGTATAACACTTTGCATTATGCCATACACTTTGTTACCTCCAGGCAAAATTGGATCTTGTAACTTACAGTAAAAGTCATCTTTGGGTGAAGGTGTTTATTTGCATCTCTGCATCTAAAGAGCTGCATCCAAGTATATTATTCATCCATCCATTTTCTATATTGCATTATGCGGAGACATGGAGCCTATCCCATCATGCATTGGGTGAGAGGCAGGGTGCCCACTGGACAGGTTGCCGGTCTATCAAAAGGCTAAAAAGAGACCTATTCACACCTACAGACAGACTGGTTGTGGGAGTAAACCCAGTCACACAGGTGGAGTATATTTCTTAAAAAAAAAAAAAAATCATAAATGCCATGGCCCAATCATCAATCATCTTTCGCCACCTGTTTTGAAATGCTGAATGTCTCCAAAGTAGATAGAGAGATTAAGACTATTCCCGCAGGATGACATTTTGAGGCTGGTGAGAAAATGATTTATGACTTTGCTCGCCCCTCACTAGAGTCTGTCTTTGTCTCTTTAAAGGGACTATAAAGTGTAATCAAGTAGCAGTTAACAGCAAACACTTTGTCTGACCCTCACACCCACAATGCGCTGTCGCAGCTGCACTGAAATGTAACAGCCCCGCGATCTATCCTAAAGCTCTCCACTTGTCTCTGTTTTGTTTCTGTCTGCGTCATCCTGCATTTGTCCTTGCAGACGTACGCCACCGCGGGAAAAGCAAGCTCGGCCAAATGAGTCACGGAGAGGAAGAGGAGCTGTTGTTGTATGAAATGGTTCAAAGCACAGGAACTACTAAAAAAGAATGTGAGCTTCACTTTTAAATAAACATTTGGAGCATAACATGGGACCATTTTCAATCTAGCAGATGATATGATTGGCCTTGGTATGACTAACACCATTAAAAAACTAATTTTAAGTCAATATTAGCTACTCTACTATGTGTTGCTCTTTATTGATCACAGTTAAGGAAGAATTTTGACATCATTCAGGATGTCATCCAGAACTAATTCCAATCAGATAACCTAAATAGAAGAGGAGCGTATAATTGAGTTGTAAATTTTAGGCTCTCCCTATCCACACTGCCTGCTGTGTCAACCTTGTCTGTGGCAGTGTCAGTGGCAAGCAATCTGTCACCCACTTTAGGTTCTGGCTTAAATATTTCAACAGCCTTAAGAAAAGTGCTGAGGCGGCTCTGTGTGAATTCCACTACTTAGCAATTAAAGGAACCTAGAAGTCACAGAAAGACAGTGACGCTATTGACTGCGACACTTTGGCAAAAGGTGCAAGGATCAGCTTTAAAAAGCTTATTTTTAACAACCTGAAGACACTTTTTTTGCTGGATCACAGTGGAGAAAACACAATTTGTAGGACACAATCACCAGGCATGAGCACTGATGAGGATATGCTTTTATGGAAATACTTTTGTTTGAATGCATTCAATATGAATATATTTGCAGAGAATGAACAGTTACTGACATTCCCTTTTGCTGCCGTAAGCACTGCAGTAACTCAGGCTCTCTGTAAATGTCATTGTTTAAACATCTCAACAAAAGTAAGCTGAGATGACTCTGCAATCAAAGGATTTGCAGCATTGGAGAAAATGTAAGAAAACTGTCTTTACCTGTGACGGATAGCTCTGTCGTCCTCCGTACCAAAAAGTTTCCAAACTGTAATTCGCAGGTGTAATTCCCAATGTCATCTTCCCGTACTTCCTTGATGGACAGAGTGTCCCTCCTCCTTTCTATGGTTTGTCTCCACTGCTTTGGCTTGCATTCCTTTATCATATAAAACACAGGAAGAGACCACAGGGATGCAGAATGTTAGAGCAGAGTAAATACACTGCATCAATGTTGGCTTTCAAGTGAAAGTAATATTTGACATCAACAGGAAACACTACACTTAACATGAGACTTCATATTTTGTCTGAGCTTTAAGCATATTGACTGAAAACAGGCTAGGTCCATGGAGAGCCCATTGTTACTAAAAAAAGGCTGTCATAAAAACAGTGTTTCTCAGTTATGTTACGAGACATCATATCAATACACACATTCTCTCTGATTATGCCGGATTTCAGACATTAGTTTGTTACAACTCATTTGCTCAAAAGCCACTCTCTAGTGAAGCAATATCACAGGAGAGGAAGTACTGTTCCCTTGTATATAATCAGGGCTCTGATCATGTATGAATAAACTTAAATGCTTTTTGTGGAAATATGTTCATCTTGGTTGTTTTTCAAGAAGTTCCAGTGTTGTTATACTGAATATCATCACTCATTGTATCCTTTTGTACAATCAAATCACTTGGTCGGAACCAACTGATGCACAAAAACAGATATTTATATATTAATGCAGAATCTAGTCCAAGAAGTATTGACCAGTTGTGTTTCAGTGGGCTTCTAACCTTCCTCAGCTCTTGTCTGAGGTTTAACTTTTTAAAAAATGTATCTACATTCATATGCAGAGAATCAGGCCTGTTTAAGATGTCGTCTCCCAACTAAAAGTCTGTTCTCTTGTCTCAATTTGCCAATTAGACTTTAAAGAATGACCAGTACAGGAAAGAGGAAGTCTTGGCCCGGATATCTGTTATCTGGATATCCTCTAGCTATCATGGACCCCCCTAAATATTGGCAATTTCCCCCAAAGTCCCCATAAATTGGAAACAAACCAATAGCCGATGTGTTCCAAGATTGCCCTGACACTAATACTATTTTAAATAATGATTTTTAGGATTGAATGGACGTCCGTTTATTATTCTGAGGGAGGGCTGCATTGGGTTGCAACAGCTACATGTGCATGTTCTTTGTCACCACTTGTTAGTGTTAAGGATATTGTATCCTGTTGCAATGTCTTAAAATACTTGTGCTAAGTGCAAGCTAATCAAAAGCAATCAACTAGGTAAACAGGAACTTACTTTGGCATTAAAAGATGTTCATTACTTCCAAAAATATCCCTTTTTCACTCCTGTGATCATGGTGATCTTGGCCGCTGCTGTTGCCCATCACTGTGTTCTCTCTAAGCAGATTTGGGGCCACAGAATACCTGAGGCAAAGCTAACTGGGGCACTGTGGGTTTGGTTCGCAAACTGTGGTCCAAACAGGCCTCCCAGAATTCAATCAGCCCCCACTGACAAAGTGAGAGCCAATAACTGGAGGGTGTGGAGCCCACAGTCATTATCTGCTATTTTAATTTGATTCAGTGGGAAACTGAAGAAGGGTTGTGGCCACCTAATCCGGCACACTTTAACATTTGATGAATTGGCCCCTGAGCTTCGCCTAACAGCTCTATCAAAGTGGCCTGGCAGACGCAGGAGGTATGACTGGTCTGTTACACTGTGGGCGTCTCAATTCTCCATTTGGAGGAAGAGAAAGTTTAGGCTCATAACAGATGAAACAAGACATGCGTTTGTACACAATGAATAGATTTATTTTTGTCTGTTATATCTTTATTTGGCTGATGCTTTTTAGCTTCAGATGTCACAGAGGAGATGGTATTTGAAGCTAATTAGTTCTGAATATAGCTGCCCTGAACAAGGTTACATGTTAGATGAATAAAAGCACTTCCTGAGAAATAGCTTTTTAATTTGAATTGAAAGGGTCCATTTCTAATAATGGTATTCAAGTGATAGACAACCCTTTGTTTAGGTAACATCCTGCACTTCTACATTTAAAATGAGATTATATCAGGGGTGGTAATTTGAGCAAAAAGCAAATAAAAAGGATGCATCTCACCTTGTACCACACAATCTCAGGCTCCACTCCTGGCTGTAGATAATCCTCAATGCCCGGGCACGTGATGTCTTTGCTTTTACTTAGTTCTGCCTTCTCAAAGAACCTCATTTTGGAGTTGTAGCAGAGGTCTGTGTCATTCTCTGCCACCGTGAGAGACATGGACACCTTCATGCAGTATGTGGAGTTCCTGCAAAAATACAAAGTTAATGAATCAGTCGGGGAAATAAATGAGTTTGTGTGATACTGAAGTCTTGCCAGATGCAGCGTACAAAAGCTGCCAGCAGTCCATCTCTGGCTTCGCACAAACTCAGAGTCTGCACTATCACAATCTCCAAAAGGCTCATTCATTAAATTCCATGTGAATCAGTAAAGGCAGCAGAGGGAGAGGGAGAGAAACCTTCCTGTAGGAAAGCAATTAATCAATTTCACAAGTGAAAACTTTCCTTTAATGCTGAATGTTGAATCATCATCTCCAATATGACCATTAATCTGGACAATTAGATTCTTAAAATATTGTCTCATCCATCCAAGTATGAATACCAGCAATGCACGATGAGCCTACCTCTCTAAACTATTAATGGAAAGTGTGTGTACAGTATATAGTGTACACATGTGTGTATAAGGGGCAGGAACATGTGCGGTAATATGGAGCGGCAGCTCTGAATGTCAACAGCACTTGGAGATTGATTGAGCCTTTTGTTTTCACGTGTTAAGCAGATACAGTGCGAGCTAGCAGAAAATCACTTGCTACAATTGATGTACTGTAACTGTTCAGGTCATATACATAAAGAAGAGAATTTATAACGCAAGGGAGAGAGGGTGTAAAATGCAAGATTACTTGTAATGTTTGAAGACTACATGGTTGCCTGGGCTCACAGATACTGGTGAGTATTCATCCGCGGTGGAATAAACATTTCATTTCTCTGCTTGGTATCGCAGTATACCTTCAGTGATTTGTGTTGCGCCTCTATCGGGAGCACTTTAAATACTAAACTAATCTGGGTTGAGTGTTCTCGTGTGTATACGCAGAATCTTGTAGGGAACCTGATCGGATCTCCTCCTGCCCAGGAGAGTGATGCGTCACGGCCACATGAGATGTAAAGATACAGCTGCTAAGCATTTACAGCCCTTTGGGTCATACCGGGACAGAGATTTTGAGATTGCTTGAGTAATTCTTAACAGAACATGGGAATCGATGAACATATTGATTCACTGTGAAAGCCATTTGACAGAGGGGAACAGAATCAAAGGTCCTTGATGATCAATTAATCCAATGAGAGCACCTTTTCTTTGCTAAAAGTGGCTAATAAGACTGTCACAATTGACAAGTACTCCAGCCTGACTGCTGCAAATCCTTCCTGGTTAAAAGACCAAACAAATTGGCAGTGTTTAGGAAAATCTCATTGCTAATTTTCCAACTAAAGCTGGTTACACAAATTGAGCTGAACCAACAAACAATTACAAACATGTTAAATCCTTACATAATTGCTCAGCATTAGCTGCCTCGTGGATTAGTACAACACACACTGGTCTTAGCTACAGTGTCGGCAAACAATCCCTCGCCCTTCGAACTGGCCGGTGCCGCGCGCTCCGCTTACAGTGAGTGTGCCATTTTCCTGAAGCCCGGATGCAAATGTGACATGATGTGGAGATTATCCCAGACAACTTCTACCAGATGGACACCTGTGCAAATGAGATCCCACGGGTGCACTCTCTTCCCTGTTAAATATTCTGGGCAGCACTGATAAACTCGCCCACTGGAAGAGAGAGAGAGAATTGTGTCATCTGCTCCGCATGAGTGATCGATGGTGCGGGCCAACACTTTGTCCTACGATGTCTTTCCAACATTTCACATCCATCACGATGCCTTTTGAGCCTGAAGAGCCAGATGATCTCTTGACTGTTCACTCAGCAGGTATAATATTCATGAAGCCAATCCAAAGAAGTAAGCAGGAAAATGATCCCACTGCTTCACACTCCAGAGACTCGGCTATATACTACTCACTGAGCGTAGAACCCACTGTGGACTGCCAATACACTGATAACTACCTAGGTGTACCATGGCATTAATGGGCGACAGTGTCTGTCAAATGTGTCAAACTGTAGGAGCTATGCAATGTCGTGGCAATGATAGATAGCATCCTGCATACATCAACCCAGAGAAGTGTCAGGCTGACAGCTACTGTACACAGCTGGAGGGCAGGCAGAGGACTTGAGCTGCAATATGCGGCAAATGCAGTGAAATTATGTGCAATGGTCAGTTAGGAGTTAAACAGCCTGCTGAAAGGATTATGATTGGCATACTGTGGAATACTGCAATGCGTACTGCAAGATACCAGCAGTAGCTAAGTTCACAGGTTCATTTATAGATTCATGGTTGAAGCCATTGTTATTTCAAGAGATAGATCCCTGCTAACAAAGACCATCCACCATATTTTTATTTCTATTGACTGCCAAAGAATCGACTACACCAGAGGATGAAACCAGATGGAACGTGCCCTTTTATCAGCAACTCTTTGCTCTGATATTAAATAATAGGCAGCAGAATTGATTTGAAATTCTCCTGAGAATACACAGCACCTGTGGGGAAATAATGAACTCAATTAATGAATCTCTTAATTAAAATTACTCCTCTCTAATAGAAACTGGATGGTGAAATAATTGCAGATTACTTATTAGAGCTTACTTTCAACTAACAATGACGCTCTTGGAGAGAATTGTCTCGGCACAAGGCGCGAGGGCCAAAGGTCGAGGGAGGGTAAACTCTGCAGAATGTCCTCATAGTGAAATATACCCACCACGGATATGAAACCTTTGGAGATTTATTACAACATGCTGACATTTTCTGTACAGCAACATTGACTCAGGATGTCATTAGAATTTCAATATGGATGACTGATTGTCGTTGTTTAATAGCAAAAAGTTGTTTTGTGTGTGTTTTAAAGGCTTTAGTATTTCTGTCTTTAATCAACTAATCACAAAAAACTTTTAAATGCAATGCCTACATGCAAAACCTTGAAAACTGCTGAAAAATAAAAACCCATATATCAGCTTATTTTGAGAAAAATTATTGTTCAGATGGCAGAAATCCAAAAGTCTCATTGGCTTAAATGGTTTCTCTATCCATCCAGGCACGTCTTCCATCACTGCAGCTTTTTAACACGTCATAGAAACATTCCTACTGTAATCAGGCCATCACGCTCAACACCTGCCAAATAATTACCATGTCCTTGGATGTGTATATGTGTGTGTGTGTGTGTGTGTGTGTGTGTGTGTACAGTGTGCAGCATTGTAATTAAAAGCAAAATTACAGCAATTCAGTGCGTGAGAAAACTGTTCTTTCAGTATCCAGTGTCGTCATTTGATGTGACATAACGTGGTTGGAGGTGATGAAGAACTACATACGACTTTAGCTTGGATTTGTGAAGTCAGGGGGGCTCGCTCTAGATGCAGTTTATATACAGAACTTTGCTTTTGTTGCTTGCATTGTGATAGTTTCAAGGACCAAGAAATTGCTTCCCAAAATGAGTTCAGATTATGTTGTAGACAAGGAGATATTTTACAGGGTTTTAGCTGACTCGGATATTCAGCCTAGAGTATACAGCCCAAAAAATGCAGCAAATAGAGTCCGAGGCTGTGGCTGCAGCTGGGAGGAAATGGCCGGCAGGGACCCTCCAGAACCGGAGCTGCTCAGAGCAATCACTGCCTGGTGGAGCCTGTGCTCAAATTGCCCTATGATGCCAACAAAAACAGAATCATTCTGCTGCAGTGAGAGCCTGTGTGTGTGTGTGTGTGTGTGTGTGTGTGTGTGTGTGTTACTATGCATGAAAGTTTTACTCCTCACTTGGACAGAGGTGTGCTGTCTGCAAGATCCAAAAGATGAACTGGAAAGAACAACCAAGAGGGCAGATGACCAGTGAGTGAGTAAGAGGAGATGCCAGGATATTCTCTCAGGAGAGCTACTTCACAAAGGCAGTAAACAGGTGCTCTTTTTGGATGCATCCACATAACAGGTGGCAGGTTTTTCCTTTAAGCATCAAACCAGGTGAAAGTTTTCAAGGCCGGGCTGACCTGAGTCAAGGAGTTCAAAAGACTGTAATTCTGTATGTGGTGGCTGAGTTGTTATGTACTGAATGAAGGGAAAGTAAAAATAGCATCTTTGAAGGACAGAAACACTTGTGTTTTCAATGCAATCTTTGTGTTCAGATGTACCAGACAAGTCTGACTACACTACTGTCAAGTACATGTCATAGTCAAGCACATGTTCAGACACAGAAGGAAAAAGTAAATTCCTTTAAAATATATTAATTTATTTGATGTTTTATGATGGCGGTGGAGTGCAGTCTAACATCATTCCAATATCTTTCAAATAGGTTGAAATCTGGGGACTGAAGTTCATAGTATTCAATTGACATAACTTTCATACTGTAACCATTTTAGTAACCCCGAATGCATTGCATGGAAGCATCTGAACCACTTTATGGAACTTCATCCATCCTTGTTTTACATATTCCTCATGTTTTTCTAGAGGGCAGAATGAGTCTGGAACCTTCTAAGGTTTTCCTCCAATAGGAAACACTTTGTACCAGTGTGTGGCGAGAGAAAAAGGAATCACATCAACAAGTATACAAGGGACATCTCTGGTCCATCTTGTTGTGTCAGAGTACACCTGAGATTGGATCTGAATGTCAAGCAAGCCTGCATCAGGTTGTGAAGGGCAGATGTTAAACAGTCAAGATCTTTCCAGAGAGGAACCATGCAACAGTTAACACAGCCTGGCATGAATGTGCCACACCACTTTGGAGACAGATGTAACAATGACTTTAGACAGGCGGGAAAAAAATCTAGTCAACATCAGATAGTGGCTAGCATCAAGACAGGTTCATGTCCAAACAAGCTGAAACTGAGAAAGGTCAAAGGGATCAGATAAGTGGTCTTGATACTGAGCTAGAAACAGAGATTATTCCATTAACAGTGGCAAAAATAAGTATGTGAACCCTTGGAAAATACCTTTGATTTTGAAGGTACCTTTGATGAAACTAAGGTGGTGGAAGAACTCTCAGCACTATGTATGGCATCAAAAGGGCACCGCATAGCAACATGAGAACATCATCTCCACAATGGAGTATGGTAGAGGAACCATCATGATTTGGAAAAGAGTCTGGACTGCTCGCCATCATCATGGACATCAAGGTATCCTACAGGATAATGTCAGGGTGGCGGCAGAAGTTGGGTGATGCAGCAGGACAATGACCCTGAACATCAAAGTCCATTTAATACAGAATGGCTTCAAGAAAAGAAAATCCACCTTTTATAGTGACCCAGTCAGAGCCCAGACCTAGAGATGCTACGGAATGACCTCAAGAGAGCCGTTCAAATAAGAATGAATGTTATTTCTTATTGCTGCTAAAGGAGGTTCGACCAGTTGTTAAATCCAAGGATTCACTTACTTTTTCCACCAGCACTATGAATGTTTAATGGATATGTTGAATAAAGACATGAACTATTGTAATTGTTTGTGTGTTATTAGATTTAGCACATTGTGTATGCCTATACTTGGGACTTAGATGCAGATCAGATCACATTTTATGACATACTAATGCAGAAAACTAGGTAATTTCAAAGGGTTCACTTATTTTTCTTGCCACTGTATATAAACATAGCCTGTATGCATTACATCAGCACCCAGAAGTCTTGTACTAGCCTCCCTGTCCACACCAAGCCAGACCGAGATAGGGCCAGCCCAGTTATCCTAAATCAGTTTTTTACGGTCCCTGCATTATTTATGGCCAGAGCGAAGGTCATAGTGAGCAGTGGGAAGACTGGGGCTCCTACCTGTAGCGCCCGCTCATAACTCACCTGTCAACTCCAGTACCAAGCCCGGGATGATTAAGCACCCCGGCTCCCCAAATCTGACTGTGGGCCAACTTGCTCCTACTTAGCCTCTGTCTCAGAGTGTGGCACTTGTCTGCCATGCTGGAACAACCGACTCCTGCCTCAATTATAATCCATCCACCTCTCTCTCTCCCCTCCCTCTGCTTGTGGTGTGTCTCTGTCCCTGCTTCCACCCGCCTCAGCCGCCCTTTTCTCTCTTGTCTTGTAGTACACATTTTCTCAGGCAGGAACACACACCTCTGCGGATAATTTAGTTTTGCCACGCTGTGAAAAACACATGCCTGCAACTGTCTACACACTCGTATCCCCACACACGAGCACGCACGGAGAAAGAAGAAAAATAAAGATAGACAATCAGTATCTCTGCATGTATACATGCAATACTTGCTACAAAATAATACCCTCCAAAGAATTTCAATACAACTTTATTACCTCTGCCAAAGAGGCTATGTTTTTGTTTTGCTTTTATGGAAAAACTACTGGGCCAAGGAGGAGGATTTACTTTTGAGTTAAGCATCTGTTTTTCCATTATTCCCAATTTTTCAGAAATGCAGAAATAATGGAAAGTAACATCGGAATAGACGAACATATAACTAATTAAACGTGGTTCATATTGTTTGAATTGATCAAGACGTGTCATTTCCAACATTACATCTTTTTTTGGATTAAGAAATTGAGTCACAACTTGGTGAGCAGATTAAAATATTTTTTATTGCAGAAAACACAATGTTTATTCCACCAGATGGTGAGAAAAGGGACCGTCTGCGTGTTTCTGTGGGCTTATATCTCAGAAAAATGGATGCTTAGTTTTGTGAGTTAAATGTAATGGAACACAGTGCTAATGTAGATATTTTAAAAGCACACAAATTATCATTAAGATTATGTGATTTAATTGGAATAATTTCAGTGAAGATCACTTAGGAAAAAGTCCCCACTTACTATAGTGCTGTACATTTACATCTGCAGAAGCAACTATATCATCCCAGTATCCTACAATAATTGAACTTCTTTTCCAACAAGTTTCAGAATCCCTCCCAACCTTCCCTTGAGTTGTGTGTCTCAAACTGACAGCAGCACTTCTTGTGTGCCAATGCATTAGTCAGTCATTTCCTAGTTGATGCCTTCAGGGAACTCATTTTCCATTCCACGACATCCTCCACTCATCGTTATGCTAGCAACCTGATTTCATAACAAGCATAAACAATTTGTCTCCATTGTATTCTCCTCTAACTCCGCCATGACCTTATTCATTGGTCCCGAGGCCCTCCGGGTGTAATGTATGAGCAGCCATACTGCTATGCATATCAAATACTAACAGTCTCTTACTAGCAATGCTGATGCTGGAATGAGCTGTTGCATTGAGGGCGTGGGCCATATCGCTGAAGAAATGGAGCTCAGTTCCACAAAGAGATCTGTGTTGATCTGTTGCTGACTTTTTTTGGCCACTTTGAGGCAGAAGAAACCACGACACTGTCATATCATCCCTATTATAAGTGGGTATGGCAAACTAGTAACAATATTATTCATTTGGAGATGTCTTTCTGTCCAACTGGCCAATGTTTGTCAAATAATCACTTTCTTTTGGTTTTGGTTTTGGCTCTTTAGCTGCTAAATGTTCCACAAAAGGCATCTATAGCCACAGTTTATGCTTTTTCCTGGAAAACAATGAGTTTTTGGAGCATTTAGCTGAAAACTGCCACCTGCTGCAACGATAATGAGAGCGGAAAGGGTGAACCAAGATGGTCATTAAATACATTTTTAAAAAATCTGAAAAAAATAAAAAAAGGATCTAGAAGTTGTTGAAGTCATTTAAATGACCTGAGAAATAAATACAATTGCTTTAAAAAAAACTGTTATTTGAATAGTTATATCATCTTGTCAAAAAAATTTACAACACAAAAGAATCAGCTCTTTAAGTTTTATGAAATCCTGATGAAGTTTCTGTCCCAAATGCTGCGCCCTGTCCTGTTATCCTCTCACCCTCAGGATTCAGGCGAGCTGTGAGTTCTCTGCTGTATCACAGTTTGACTGATAGCTGCGGTATTGCAGATGTCTCGCTTGGAGCTCCGCCGTTCAGCCCGGGGGGGGGGGGGGACGGGAGGCGGGAAGGGGGGGAGGAAAAGTTGGTTGTGGTGCCAAAGTGATTGTGCTTGGGGAATGGTATTTCTGACATTTGTCTGGCAGATAAAAACCACCATCAGATATGAGGAAGAGAAGGTCAGTGTCCCCGCTATCAGATAGCGATGGTTTGGCATCTTGTTTGATGACTTGCTCGCTCAGTGTGGACCAGGAGAGCCAAGAGGCTGGCTATGTGGGGAGGCAACGCTGAGCATGTGACTGAGTGAGAATACTTAATCTGGGTGTGATTTTGCACCGCAGAGTAACTTAAAATATTGAAGTGAAATGAACAGAAACCTGCTGTGTATAAGATATATGACCTTCTGCTCAATTGTCCTGGGTAGTCATGCAGATTGTGACAACTGATTTGAGTCAAGAGGTCTTCCAGAATAAAATCTCCAAAGCCAACCCTCTCTCCCTTTGCTCCCTGTAGCCAGGAGCCATTCGAGCCGGGCTTAATCAAATGGAATCGAGCATGGGACAAATGTCCAATCCGAAGGAGCGTGAAGGGCATGCAATGAAATTGACTGAGACCTTAATGCAGGCACATGGTGGATTAAATTTATATTCTAATTTCAACAAAGAGTACGCAAAGAGAGAATATGTAAGGCTGGTTAAAAGTTAATGCACAATTGAATAAATAGAGAACATTAAAATATTCTGTTTTGTCTTTCATATTCCCTTTTACAAAGTAACTGAAAACACCAAATGAGATTTCTGAAATAAGATCTTTTTGACACCAATAGGTTGGAATGAAAATAGATTATAACTTTATAACCAACTTTAAAATTAACTTCACACTGTCACAAAGTCAATTGCTGACCAATTTCAATAAGGAATAAATAAAAAAGTGAATTAATACCTTTATATGCCATTCATAAATTATTCAATATAATATGTGTTGGGGAAATCAAACATGCACATTTTTTATGTTATATATATCATAAAAGGAGAATATACACTATACACTGGAACTAATATTCCAAACATTATATGCATCTAAACACAGTTAGTAACAGGACTTTACAGTTCAGGCTTTAGGCTGAAGTTCTGCTGCCAAATCTCAACGTTTCTCTGCAAATGAAGGAAAGACTGAAGTTTATCGAGGCAACTAATAAAAACTGTTCAGAAATACTAATGTTGATGTCTCACTCTGAATAAGTCGATGTTGTATTTTCCTCATATTGAGCACTAGCCAATAAGTGCATCTGGTTTTCCATAATATGTTAAGTGCCAATCAATGTAAAGGGAAGTGAATAGCTGCTCCACAGAATGCTAAATATGTGCAGATATGAGCTGATTAAAATGCTGAAATGTCCAAGTAAAACACTGCATGAATTCTAACAAAGCACTACACTGAAAGCTGACTGGTACCAGATGGCCATAGGTACATTATAGCACTATACTATACTATAATGGTATGTATGAGGACCTAAATGCACTATAGCTGGGAAATTAAATGAAAAAAATGAACAAATCTGACTGTGTAGCTGTTATTTTCTGCAGCTATATATGGCATGGGAATGGCGTTGTGTTATTCCAATTAATATGAATCCAGTCCATTAACTAATCTACAATTATTGCCTCTATCAGGTCAAGTTGCAGTTTACATCCATGTCTGTTCAGACTCATAATATCCTGTTTATACAAGACTTTGAAAGAATTTAATAAAAGTTACTAAGTGTATTTTCTGGTAAATCTTGGACAAGGAGTTGCGAAATATGGTCTCCATACACTCTACACTTCTTTTGAATATTTTGCTGAATTTATTCAATTATTGCCAGAAAAAAGTTATATACACATCAACCACAAAAAACCTCTTGACCTTTGACGCCCAAAATCAGTCAGTTCATCCTTATCCAAGTGTACGTTTGTGCCAAAATTGAAGAAATTCCCTCAAGCCTGAGATACTGCATTCACAAGAATGAAACTGACATAAGGATATACAACCCGAGAACATAATGCCTCCAGCCACAGCTGTGGCAAGATAAATAGTTTTCCATGTGTGCATTATAGTAGAACACAATTTATCTGCACTCTGTTTTCAAGCTTCTGACCCTTTGCTAACACCAACATGTGTTGCTGTTATGAAAGACTTTCTTTGTTTTCCGCTGATTCAAGCTATTAATTTCAAAGCTGTTGATGAACTAACAGTATTTTGAACACATTTGTGTGCTAGATGGAAGTCTTTTACCATCAAGCACATGGTCCCAAAATGGTTCCATGTGCACACTCTTCTTTGACACTGCCATTGTACCATCAGACGTCCACAGTGAATATGTGGCCAGGTTCACGCCGCCACATCACAGGGCTGAATAAAGCACAGTGTGAAAGGTGGACTGAGCCCAAACAGCAGCCCATACATCATCAGACAATGGCTGCTGGAAAACCGCCTCTACGAACCCACATAGAGCCAACTAAAAGGCTGTCCCAACACTGTGTCGACAGAGGAGTCTCTCTATACAGGTGTAAAGAATACTGAATATAGGGGAGCATCATCAATAACCCCTGGCTGGTGAATGAAGCAGCTTCACAAATCCATATCACACAATTAACGAAAACCCCACCTGAGCACTGTGAATAACTGCTGCCAGAGATCTGGCACCAACTCTCTCGTTCAAGTAGTTTGTGGAAGATGCTCTCTTCTCCCATCAGTCATTGCTGCACACTGCTTTCTTGTATAATCTGTTGATGAAGTTTATGTCGCTTCTGTTAAGCCATTATGGCCACCACAGCTCATATTAACTGTACATTTCCTCTACAGACTATCTGCTGCTGCCAGATGCACACTATGAAGGTCATTTCAACACTTTGGTCGATTTTGAATATCTCACCAAATATTGAATGGATTTTCATGGAATTTTGTGCAATACCCCCCGAGAACAAGTTCTAATATCTTCACTGATCTTTGCTGATCCCTTGAATTTTACTCTAATGCCTAATTTAAATTTTCAATTATCCATTAAAATACCTCCACATTCACTTGATGGATTGGAACCAAATTTGGTACAGACTTAAATGGCTCTTATGCAATGTATTCTCATGACTTTGGTGATCCTCTGAATTTTTAAGTAGCAGTTAAAGCGCCCTCTTAATGGCTCTATAATTCCCATGTCTTGGAAAAAGAGTGAGAAAGCTGACCAATAAACAAAACTCCCTGCATATATTTTTTATTCATTCGACCTTTATTTAACCAGGATAGATCCCACTTAGATTAAAGATTGTTCTTTCAAAAGAGCTCTGATAATGATAGGCAACTGTGACCAAACAAAGGAATCCAAATAGACAATACGACTATATATAATAGTACTGTACACACCATGCATCCAAAATATCAGTTTCAGCATCTACACGCCAAAAAATCCCATCTCAAGGCATTCAAAGAAAGATAATTATGTACATGCTGCATTATATTCCAGTCTGATGTAGCAGAACACCTAATGCCTTTTTCCCACTATGCAAACATCCTGTACAGACAACATCTAAAAGTCCTTTGAACGCAAAGAGTTCAAAGACCTCCATCAAACCATGCAATCCAATTGTCAATGCAGCACAAATGCCCTATCTTGCAATGGTCACTAAGTAAAAAACAAAAAAGGTGTACCCTCCCTTTGACTAATAATATGAGAGGTATATCTTCCAGAAATTATCAGCAGGATTCCAGATGTTTTGTGTGAAATTGGTCTCATGTTCAGTAATTTCATTGGGGGAAAAAGTAATTTTCCATTTCATTGTGACTTCTTACCCTCATCTATATGTGCCTCTGCACAGCACAGCATTTAAAATAAACTCCATTAATAAACATCCATCAGGGCGTCATTGTTATAGCCCTCCTTGGCGAAGCTATTCCACAGAGCCACAGCTAACTGATTGTCTCTTGCCAGGTAGCTTATAACACAAACACCATCCTTATATTATACATCATCCATAACCCCTGGCAGCACAAACCATCCCTGCTGCTCCTTAGTCTAGCGTCTCTCATTGGCTTTGACAGCTGGGCTGGATCAATTGGACAGGCCCTGACTCGGGCTGAATGACAGAGTGTTCCAGACGGCCCATTCTGACTGTCACTTCCCTGAGAGATCACCCGCCACTCCTGCCCACGAATACTAACACAGTCAACATGGCTGTGGTCTGGGACGGGTTGGAGGAGCACGGCTTCCTGGTGTGTACGTGTGTGCACAGGTGCCAGGTGAGTTGCACTCACTGGCGTGATCCAGGCTTAAATAAGCAAATGGACGCACACACACAGACACACACCCACTCCTTTGCCATCTTACCCTCCCGTTGTCCTTTGCTGGTGACAGCCCAGGCATTGCGGGACATGCAGGAAAGCCATTAATAAGCCCGGGACAGTGGCAGCCTGCCAGCACCGGTGAACAGGGTTAAAGGTGAAACACTAGCTATCTGCCAAGAAGTGGGATCCTCCGTGCACGGCTACATCTGTCCTTAATCTGACACTGTAATCCTGCACTTTCACAGCGATCGATACACTGCGGATGTGTGTCTGTTTGTGCATTTGTTTGACTATAACTGCAGAGTGAGTGTATGATGCGTGCTGAGGTTCTACTAGAGCTTGTGCATGAAGGGGAGTTCTGTTGATTTATAGGCTAGTTTAGAAACACAAAGAAACTGATTAATTACATTTCAATGACTTAGTCTGATCTGCTGCTGTCAGATCACAAACAACTTTGTTCATTAAAATGGTAAATGGCAGAAAGACTCCCAAAGATTTTTATAGACTGTTACAAAAAAAAGAGAAAAGAATGAGGTGCTCAGAGCAACTGTCACTTAATAAACATCGACTACCATCATGCATTGCTCATGACCTGAATAGAGCTAGATGTTTTTGGAAACTAACACCACACTACATGTATTCCACACACAATTCAATACATGTAGTCCATAAATAAACAATTCAAGATTTCACAAAGCTGGTGGAGCAAAAGCTCAGCTGATGTAAAGCCGGGGAAACACCCAAAGACCCCACACATGACAACTTTTTATCACACAGAAAAGGTGATTAGAGTGGTGAGCCAGAAAGCTGACACAAGTGTGAAATCTTGCATGTGATTGTATCAAAGCAGAAACAAACATCCGTCAAATTAGTTTTTCTTGCTAAATTATGCTACATTTGTGCAGAAAAGCCAATGCAACAGAGAAAACCTGCTGGATTATGATGAGAGGGTGGACGGAGAAATCAGGCAGAGAGCTGCTGGTGATTACAACACAGTGTCCACTCACTTACAGTGCACTGTAACATTTCAGCCATTCTCTACCAGACAAATGTCGTTATCAAACCTAAATCATAAATTCAAATCCAATCCATGGATTAAAATCCAACAAACATGCAAGGGAACAATTTCCAAACACGTACTTCATGATGTTCCATTTCCCTGCCATAATGCTAGCCATAGCAGCTTTTACTTGGCTTTCTCTGCTGTCAGCGAGGTATAAAATAGCAGGAATTAGCAACTTTGAAATGCTAATAGGCTTAGAGAGACACTTGCAGCAGTGCTGGGGAGTTAGTGGTATCCTCCAAGTACACGGATGGCCCATGTGTGTGTGTGTGTTTTCACTCTTCAGTAAGTGACATACTTCGCCACTGCAGATGTTTTTCGCTCTGCATACGACGGACCACCTCCGGGTATAACATCTGAAAAGCCTCAATTTGACACACAGCGCTGCTCATCTGCTGCCCTCCACTCCTATGTGGCGCGAGTGCTCCCTCATCATATGTGCGTAATGCATGTAGATCTGTGTGTTTGTGTGTGTGTATGAGCAAAAGAGACAGGCGTACATGCTCAGAATGCTGAGTGTGTGCATGTGTGTCAAGTTGGCCCGCTTTTACATACAGATTGGAGGCACATTAAGTTCCTGTCAGTGGCAGCTAGTCTCAAGGGAGCAGAGAACTGACATGTCGTGTTTATGTTTGTGTGCGTGTGTGTGTTCGTGTGTGTGTGTGTGTGTGTGTGTGTGTGTGTGTGTGTGTGTGCTAGCGTATGATGATGCCCTCTGACACCCTTAAGTGCAGCTGAGCAAATACACGAAGACGTGACAAGCGCAGGCACATGGCTATATGTGTGTGAATGTGACGTCATAGGATGTAATGGAACGCATGAAACAAAGGCAATTCGTTATTTTTGCACCTTCAACGATTAATAGAACAAAAATTAGAACTAAACAAAACCATCCTACAAGCAATTTAATGTCATATTTCTTGTAAAAATTAGTGCTGTGAGAAAGCTCTGCTAAAGAAAGATGACCCCAACACTATTAAGAACATGCCTCTTGATTAAGAAAGCACTTGAAACTGAATAATTTGAATTGGAAATAATTAATCTGCACCCTGTTAGCACATTTTCCCCAGCTGCTTTTCAGACATGAAACTTTGCTAACTGCAAAACTTAAGATGTTTGTGTTTTTCCCAGTGCAGATGTGTCTCTGTCATCATCTATATTATGCCACATGGTGTCCAAGCTGCTCGCAAATCATAGTTATATTATACTTCACAGAGCTGGCGGTAATAAGGGCTTCAGTAGAACAACACATCGCGTTTTTAATCTGTCATTTTCGCTTTACATTAAACTCCCAGTGTAAAACCAACAAGTCAGTTACAATTTGCTTGGTATCATTAATTTGGTACAACAGATTTCTGCTCCACAACAACACATTGGCCTCTAAGGCGGGAAACTGGCAGAAGTGGCCAGTAACGCTGCAGCAGTGTGTGTTCACTGGCTGTGGCCATGCTGATGTGGGTGTATTATGAATATTCTGCCTACACTGTTAAGCTTTGCCTAGTGCAATAACACCTGTGACAGACAGCTGGCAGACAAATCTCTTCCCTGGTATCTGGAGAGCCTGTGGACAGGACACATGGACTGACAGCCCCTATATTACTGATGCCATATGACAATCGCATCATAAACTCACAGTCGAGTAGCTACAACAGAAAGTATGTTATTATAGGATTCTTATCCTATTCTTATCTTATCCTAGCCTCATTTAGTGTGCATTCATACAGGATTTTCTGGTCCTTTATAATTCTGCTGACAGAAAATTACATAAAAAATGTATGTAAGTAAAGTCACCAGAAAAACATATATTCCTATAGGGATATTATAGAATTATTAAAGGCTTGAATGATAAATTAAGTCGATTTATGCCCCAGATTTCTTCTATTTTATATCATGAGTGACTTACTTATTGATAGCTACTCCCACATGTATGCATTTTAAAGCAGCCTTGTTCAATAATATCCATGTTTAACACATTCCCCGGCATGACAAAGAGGCATAATCAATAACCAATATTACAATTAGGTTTGCATGTATGAAATAAAAGGTCAAATAAGCCGCCTGAAACAAACCAGTAATGTGACTGTGCAGCAGAAGGATTTCCATAGATGACTAAGTGACCCAAATGTTCGTATCATTATGATATTATTCCACTCAACAAGAATATTAAACCATCACTGATTCTTAAATAGGAGGAAAAAAAACAACACATTTATTCTCGATGTTGTCTAAGGACAAGCACTTCAGGGACATTCACGCGTAACATTCTTGGAGACACTATCAATACTTGCCTTGAGACAACAACATCATGGGAGCCTTGGTAACTGGGATTGAATTGTTATAACATGCTCAAGTATGAAATGTATCCAGTGAGAGATGATTTATTGTTATGCTGTGATTCATTCGTTCCACCGCTCAGCGCTCTAATTCCCCAGGTCCCTTCATGTTTCAAAAGGGTGAGGATCCTCAAGTAAAAACACAGCCAAGAGCCTAATCCAAATGTGATATGTTAACATATGCAAGCGCTGATCATCTATAGGACCCACGCTGCTGAGACAAAAGAGAAGAGCAATCCTCTGATTTGGCTGCGGTGACTGGGAATTGAAATGAGTCACGTCGACATAACAGCGCTGCTGTGGTTGTAAAATTGGATGAATCCATTCCTGCAAATTTTAACACGTTGTCAACGCTCGAGTGAAGAATGAGAATGTGACAAAAGCAAATGTGGATGCAAACGTAATGCTGTAGCCATTTAAGGTCAGAAGCTTCGTCTCTGATAGCAATAGTTTAAGTGTCATTACCGCATCTTTCTTTGAATTACATCACGCAACATATGTCTCATTTACAGGCAGATATTTCCTCACAGATTCTGTTTTAATTGATATGCAGTATGAGAAAGCAATCAAAAGTCTGTTTCCCTTAAACCACTGCTCTGTCACTCATCTGGACTGAGCCTTGGCCTTATTATTGTGGCTCCAGAACTCACAGTATATGCTAATGCAGGACTATAAATCATAATAATTTGATGGTCCCATGTGGTCAATTCTGATGCATTGCTATGCACTTTCGAATGCTGCATTAGACTAAACATGCGACATGCACACAGCATCCAATAAGCTAATCTTCCTAGGCCTTTAAAACAGGCTCTTTCCCCTTTTAACAGCCATGATGTGTCTCTGTGTAGAGCTGACTAATGAGCCAGGACAGAGGAATGCCCTTTACCTACAAGGTTAATAAGTTATTACTATATAAAAAGGATTGTGTGCATTATCCAGCTTATTTCTTTAACTCAACTGTAGCAACACTAACAGTAAACACCTTGTAAGAAATGCATCGTTTCTCTCAGTGTTTTGGGTATTTTTGGGTGTTCAGTTAATACAGCTGTTGGATTAAACTTCAGGGCAACCACACCAAGAGTTATCACCTGATTCTGCACTTACACTTAGCTCCAAAACCGTTTTGGTGCTTTTGTTCTTATTGTTTTGGTGCCTCATTAATTTTTCTTTTCCCAATCATAAATTAGGCTTTATATTCCCTCAGCATCAGAGCCAAAGTTAGGAGGATTTGGATTTACTTAGGGTCATAAAAAGGTAGCTGAGGTAGGTATTTGGGGTTCTGGGAATGTGGGGTTGATGGAAAATAGACACGGTTGCTGCCACAACTTTACGATTTTAGTTCGGTTTCAATGCTCTCATCAACTTCTTGTTTAACCACAGTAAGAAATTGTTTTTAGTGGAAAAGCTTCAATAAACCCAATGTTTACTACCTACGCAGCACCAAAGAGAGACGGTGAAATGGAAAATTTGATAGACATCTTGCAGCGGAAGATTCAGGTATTTTCCTGAAGAGTTTATGGCAACCAATTAAAAACTAAATGAAGAGAAATCTAAGTGAATGGTAATTTTCCTTCATGTCTGCTGGATATGTAAACCAGCAATAGCTTAGTAACACATGAGCCATATCAGCTTTCTAAAGCCAGCTTGTTCTTCCCAAAGTGGCCAAAAAATGTTATAATGCAGCTTTAGAAAATTAATTTCTGAGGATGAATGGACATTGCTTTACTCAGTTTTATACTAGAGAACTGTATAAAAATGTTTTAAAAAAGAAGAACTTGAGTTTTTAGGGACTGTTGAAGGAAACAATGTGTTTGGAAATGTTATCTTGGACTCACTATTTCCTAATTAATTGATCATTAGTGAAGGTAAACATGGTGTCTATGGTCTGCATACCATCGCATCATAACGTGGTCGTACTGTGCTGGAATAATCAGTGTATGTTGTTGTGAAGATGTGAATACCCCCAGCTGCAACAAACCTTTGATTAACACTGACAATCAGTGGAGCTGATTGTATCATCAATGCTGCCATTGTAAATAAATGTCAGCGTTGTAAATATTCCATTGGCGTGGCAAACACTGTATTTAGAGTTAAGCAACATTCTTGTCTTCACTTAAAACATGCAGAAAGCAACTATAGGCAATCATAGACCAAAGAAATTCCTGCAGAGAAAAACCCTGTGGGACAGAAAAGTGCTCTGTAGTCAGAACTATTGTTATTTCTCTCCATGATGGGCAAATAAGTGTTGCCCCTTAATTTGGTTCTGAATGGTGGAGAGTGGCGACAACGCAACACTACTCTTCCAAATCAAATCTCATGGCTCTACTTTCTGCGTGATTACACAATAACTCTGAGCTGACTGATTGTCTACCTCCAGAAAATGCTGCCAATGTCACTGAATAGAGAATTGTTGGGTTGGTGCTGCCCGTTTCTATTCATGGCGGCCGCCACAGCAAAAGGGAGAGTGCTAATGGTGATGAATAGTAATGGCCAAAACCTCTTAGAATTAAGCTTGTGAAACACAGGGAAACCTGTACTGAGTGCAACTGCTCAACACAACATTATTCTCCTCCTTTTTTCCAGTCTAACAAATGTCCTAAATCGTTTGTGTTTAGGTTAAAATACAAACGTTTCTGTGGAATTTTCTGAATTCTAAAGAGATTTTAGACACTCCTATCTTTCAGGACAAGGTGTTTTTCAAAAATCCCCTGATCCCGTGGAAAAGAAGATTTGTTTTCTGGGCTTTGCCTTTTTTGTTCTGACTGACCACAGACAACCTCCACACTAATGAAAACTTCTGCCAGTATGAGGTAGGAAACCAGAAATTTCACCACATTCTCAAAGTCATAAATCAAACAATTGTCTACTTTCACCATCAGGCAAGTGGAAAACGAAGATAGCATGAATATACCTTTTTTTCCTTTATCTCACTGCCTTCTCCCTTTCCCCAGTCCTCCTGTGCTGAATACTGTTCATTCTCTTTCATCTCACTCCTTGCTCCTCCACGTTCTCATAGAGAAGGACTTGTGAGGGGCCTAAGAGTTATGGATTTACCAATTGCACCTAATGGCTTACTGTCCCCCAGAGGAGAATAAAGAAATAATTTAGCATATAAAGCGAAGCAAAGGGGCTTCGTACTGTCGATGATGCTCTGTGGACCAAGGACCAGCGCTCTTTTGGCCAGAGATGAGAGACTTCATTAGGAGTCACCATGGGAGGGATTTACTCGTACCCACAGGGTTCCAGAAAATGGTATTTACAAGCACTATGTTATTGACACACTGCTGGCAAAACAAGTCCAAACTGGTGGCCCGATTTCTCTTAAATACTTGCTCCAGTTCAAGGCAAAACAGCAATTTACATTTGATAGAAATAAAGACAGCAGTATACAGTGTGTCTGCAGGTAAAGCTGGTGTACAAAAACTTAACTTACCTTAATACGCAGGAATAGTACCCCACGTCGTCCAACTCTGCTGGTCGAAACCATATGGCGTCCTCCTCCTTGCTCATCCTTGTACCGTCAAAACTGATGGGTTCCTCAAAGTCCCCATGTCCTGCACTCTTGTACCACATAAGGCTAAGTCCTGCGCTCTGCGCATGGGTGTAGTTGGCCCGAATATATCCATAGAATAAAGCGCATTTAATCCGTACAGGTTCCCCCAGAAGCACCTTATATTTCAGGTAGTCCACTGACCAATCCGTGCAGCCTTCCACTGAAAGAAAAGGACACAGAAAAGGACAATTAAGCTGGAGTGACGACAAAAGGGTTTGAATATTTTGTGAGCCAATTTACATCATCAGCAAGCCAAGCAGCGGCAATTTGTAATCATGAAAAGGCTATGTGGCAACAAGGACAAGACCACTTTCAGTGCTGGCATCAGTCTGTCTGTTCCGAGGCTTTGCCAGCAATCCTTGAGTCATAATCATTCAAGACACTCCTTTCCTTCATGCAGCACTGAGGCACAATGTCCCCTTTTTGTGTTTCACAACAACACACAACTAAAGTGAGACTATTAGTGCATATACACACCTTTAAACATACACACCACTGTAGCCTTTTGAATGTTAAAGTTAACTCTCAACATATAAATTGCTGCATTCCATCACTATGCCCCTGCCTTCACCTGCAAACATTACTGTATTTATATTTGACTCATGTGTCACTACCTTATACATAAATTGAGTCTACTGGCAATAAACTGTGTATAAGCTGCCATCAAATTCTGCTTAAATGGCAGTGATGGCATTCATGTACATTTGACCTTAGAAATTCAGTAGCTGCAGTAAATCTAAATTCCTCTTTCAGAGTCTGCTCAGGTCTCAGGCTGTTTTCACTCATATAAATGGAAACAAGCAGCTATATCGTGCTGCTGCACATACCAAGGTGGAGCAATGGTGGTCCCTCCTGATAAGACATCTAAAGCCCATCAACTGTCAGTCAAAAAAGTTACAAAGATATAGAATAATAACTGCATTATTCAAAGGGTTTGGATCGTCAGACTTATTTCCCATCTGTGGGTCTATAGAAGATTCATGAGTAACACCAAATTTTAAAATGACACTTAATATTTACCAAGTTCTGACACACCAGTGAGAAGTCACACAGACATATACCAACTTCTGAGCCGCTGATTAGGATTTTCACACTCACAAGATGTGTAAAAAGACGGCTGCACAGTAAGGAACAGCTTGTGTATCAAGCAAGGGTTTTTTTTTTTTAAAGAGTTCACCAAGAAATAGCAAGTAAATAAACTTCAGGTGAGCTGTGACCTGTATCTTGAAGCAGGATTAGTGGTTTATCGAATTATTTGTTGTTAATCTAACCTATTTATAGCTTGATAGCTTTTATACCCATACTTGTGTTGGAATATTCATAATTCATATGAATCCGATAAAAGCCAGTGAGTTTGGGGTGAGGCTTCAGCCATTTTCAATACAGACCAACTCTTATCAAAACTTCATTCCTTTCTGCTCTTTTCTTTGGTTTTATATTTGAGAAACAAACTGGGTCCACACCAAAAACAAGCTCACTGCCTGCTCCATATTACCTTATCCATTTTTTCCCTTCCTGTTCCTGACATCCTCTTTTCCCTCGCCTCACCTCGCTGCACCGCTCTTCCTTTAAAAACAGCTGGTGAGCACAGCTGCCGCAGACTCAACAGGCTTCGCTAATTGAGCCTCTATAAATGTTTTATTTACCAAAGAAGCAACCCAGCCGCCAATCAGCGAGGTGCAGTGCGTGCGGTAACCGGGGGAGGGGTGTTGGCGGGGAATTGATTAAACCATGCTGATTTATGTTATTCAATTGCATTGTGTGGTACTGTAAGGGTCATGCAGGGAGCAGCAGCAGCAACACTGGTGGGAGCTTTAGATGCTGGAGAAAAGATGAAAAAGGGAAAAGCATACTCTGAATGACTACAACAGGGAAAAAACGATTCCTCAGAGCAGCTGCAATGGAGCTTAATAACAAATGATTTATCAATTACTCAAGGAACAGATTCTGGTGTCAATCCGTCAGTTAAAGGGCAAAGCAGAACAGAGTTAATGTGATTAATATTACTGAATTAATTTCAGTGTGATCAAATGGACAGAAAAACTGTACACAATGTACAGAGTGGAAAAACGACGCCAAAGGGGGCACAAGTGGTCAGTTACCTAAACCTAATATGTCCAGTGGAAGAAAAAGTATTTAGATCCCTTACATAGGTAAAAGTACTAATACCACACTGTGAAAATACTCCACTACAAATAAAAGTACTTCATTAAAAACTTACTTCAATAAAAAGTATCAGCATCAAAATGTACTTTATCAAAAGTAAAAGTACTCGTTATGCAGAATGGACCCATTCAGACTGTTTTATATATTCTAAATATATCATTATTGTTGTCAAGGTACAGCTAATTTTAACTATTGAATATACTGTTATGAGGTTTAATTTAAAAATCACTTTAAATGTATCATGTTTTTAATAAATTTTGACCTGAAAAGTAACTAAAGCTGTCAACTCAATGTAGTTGAGTAAAAAGTACAATATTTCCCTAAAACTGTAGTGGAGTAGAAGTATAAAGTTACATGAAATAAAGTACTAGGACTGGCCTTAAGTTCAGTATATGAGTAAATGTACTTTGTTAAATTCCACCAATGTCATCCACATTAATATAAAGTTGAGAGAAAAACAGCAAATCCTCACATTCTGACAGCTGAAACAAGCAAATGTTTGGCAGTTTTGCTTGACAAATCATTAAAAAATGAATCAATTATCAAAATAATAGGTAATTAACTTTAACTTCATCATCTCTCATCATTAAAGAAATAGCTCACTTCATCTATGTTCTCTTGAGGACATTTAAAGGCTTTCTGGAAAATGTTGCTAATCAGTTTGATGAAGCAGCAGAAACAGACTTTATCAGAAACTGATCATGGATTTCACTTATCACCAAAAATTCAAAATATGCAATATGAAGTATTTCAGGGTGATCGTTACCTTTAAATATATAATGAATCTGCCATTAGTGCTGTAATTCCACTGGCAGGCAGATTTGACAGCTCATTTTACCTGCAGCAGCCGAGCCAAATCTGCGGCACCGATCCTGATCCGACATGATCCTAAATCAGCAACAATAAGTCTTCATTTTATGAGAACACTGTGTTCAGATCAACAACGCTTCGACATCACCCTCTAAACCCCATTTCGATATCCTAAATTAAGCAGAATCCCCCCCAGGAGCAAGTCAATGAAAAAAACAATCAACCTAAATTGTAAAACTAGAGTGAAGAGTGAATAAGTAAGAAACAAAATTAAGCAAATAGAAATAGCTGGAGAAGGCAGCGTGTGCTCTGCGAGCTACCCAACACCACAATCCTTTCAATGTGATTAAGTCTAACTGTTGCTATGGCAACAAAGGGTCTATCCTTGCTTATCAAGAACTTGCTAATTAGTTTGTGGACGATAATAACTTGAAGGCTTAAGGTAAGACAAACACGGCCAAGATGGTTTCACTTCTAATCATGTGTCCTAATTGAGAGTCTGAAGTGTTTTACTCGCACAACTAATAAAAACAGCAGGGGAGTGGAAAAGGTCAAATAAGCAGGCAGAGGCTCAAACAGGGAGCAAGAGTAGTTTGCGTTAGGTAATCTTTCTGATGAGTCTCTGAGCTGTTTGTGCAAACAAAAAGCACAGAAAACAACCTTAAAACATGTAGTTTTCTTTCTGAGTTTATGGTACCAAATATGTATCCTGTTACCTCAAAGATCCCATTAAGTCCAGTGGAACCAGTTTTCCTTTTGCTGTAATGATACTTTTGCACAACAGCACAATATATAACACAACTTCTAAAGATGGATTTTGACAGGATAGGAGTGCTAAATCATTTAAAAAAAAAACACTAATTCCACTTCATGTTTTAAAAAATGATTCTTACAAATGAATATAACACAGTTTTTGACAGAATATAATAGTTTGTAATAATGTAAGAATCAAAAAAGTGGCCATTCTGCTTTTACTTGAGACACATTTAATTACAATACATCTGCACTTTTACTAACATAAATTGCAACTGAAAGACAGTGTAATATAGGTTCTTCTACTTAAAAAAAAGGCTTTAATACTTCATACAGTTGGGTTGATGGACAATGCCATTGTCCATCGTGGTGGCTGACCACTGAGCCCAACATTGTGATTTAAAAGCTCCGCCCCCCCCCCCATGCACACCTGCACCTGCTTATGTTTGTGGTGGCACTAATTAAGTTCTGAAACAGTTATGATTTATTTAATGGTGCACAGACTGGTTTTTACATGTGCAACTATATGCAAACTAGTGCCATTTGTTCAAACGAATTCAAACAAAAACACACTTGTTTTGACAGTCCATGTAATGCACTAATTTCTTGTGATTTTCGTGTGATTTGAGTAGTTTGTGGTGACAAAAATCACCATCTATTATGATGTTTTACTTTGGGCATCTTCACATGCCAATGTGGTAGACACAGCCCAACCCTAATACTTTAGGTAAATATTACAGTGTATCTAATATGCAAATATCCCCCATATCTGACCACTGCACTGGTCCTTGCACCCTTGCATACATATTCTGTGGGAAGAAAAATTTACTGTGAAAGTGCTTTCAGTTTGTCTCGCAGACTGGATTTAGAACCAGAAAAAACACAGTAAATGCCTCACTGCCAAACATCAGACAGCCTGGCTCAGTCACTGCCTTTCCCATCAGCACTGCAAATAAACACTCAGTCCACTCTTCTTCTTCTTCTTCTTTTTTTACACTTGAACATATTCCCACTTACTGAAGGAAATGCACGTCTCACAGAATGGGATAAAGTTATTTGGATTTTGTGCGAGCACAACATATCTGCTACACGCAAAATAGGACAAATGCATCTGCATGGCAGGGTTAGTAAAATAATATTTGACACAAACTTTAATGTGGACTAAATAATTAAATTACATACATATTAGTATGCATCTGATAAAAAGAGAAATGAAAAAGTAAAATGGTTGATTAATGCTGAAAACATAGGCAAAATATAACAGTGGGTCTTTTCAGCAGTGGAATTACTGGCAGATAAAGGATGCTGTTTCAGCCACCCTAAGGCATTCGATTACTGCACAGGGTTTTGAAAATATCCCCTGTTTCGCTGAGTAGTTCAAGAAAAAATAAAAGCAGCAAAAATCCAAAATTAATTTCCCTTAAAGGGTGAACTCCAGCCTGACTGTTTCAAAGGGCTTGCTGTATTTATCTCTAATACTGCCACGAGGAGCTTGCCAGCGCCAGTATCCGTTATCTTCCACCTATCCTCAAATTGCCCGTTTCAGACTTTTGACAGAGGGTTATCGTTCATTTCTGTAAGTGAGGGTGGGGATTCTGCTTAATCTGTTGGCTGGAAACAAACATGGTACAAAGCCTAATTGAACTCGATTAACATTTCCCAGCTCACCAGATTTCCATTCTGCTGGATCACAATTGGAGAGGGAATTGGCCAATCTGCTGAGTGATAATAACAACTCCGGCTGCCGTCAGCGACTGGGACCATCAAGCATATGCAGCGTTTGCGGCTATGCTACACATGACCCATAAGTAAAGAGGGGTAATTCCTCAGTGGCTGTCCCTGAGAGCTTCCCGGGTCCAAACAATTCTGTTTGTCAGCTGGTAACCGTCAGCTGTCAGTTGTTTTGCCAAATGATCACAGAACAAATGTTTGCACGTCGCTCTGCATGGAAATCGGGATTTAATAGAGTCGCATTCACTGACACCACATCGAAATGGGGTCTTCTAGCCATATCCCGATTTAACCACACCATTAAACAAAGACAGGGCCATTTGTCAGGCCTGCCTTGTTTTATGTTTGTCATGTTTGTCTCATTTGTCCACTGTGTAAAAGACCCGGGCCTCATGTTTAAAAGGCTTTTATCCTCATGTTTTATGCTTGTAACCAAAACCAAACTGAGGGTGTGATGCATATAAAGAGGACTTGGTTATGATGTGGCTTCAGAAACATGCATAGATAAAATGAAAATGGAAGAAAATCACCCAAGGTTTAGATGCAAATATAGCCTGAAGTATACATTAAAATCAAGGTTAACACAAAGAAGGTTTTTCAGAAGGTCTTTCGAGTCTTCAAGCTAATTATACTTTCAAAGTAGAAATAAATAACATTACTCAATATTCATTATTGTAATTTGCCTCTCAATCTTAAAAGGATCAAACTGGAAAGGGGCCTCAAGTGTTTTGTTTTTCTGAATTTTAAGTGCATCATAGTGCATATGGTTTTATAAGAACGAGCTCGCCTGTTTTAGTGGAGCTTCTTCGTATTGCATATATAGGGTAGGGTATTTCAAAATATATTAAAAAAATAAATCTTGTGTGCAACCGACTGCAGAAAAGATGTAACACAGATGCGACCAAGATGCTAGTAAACATGCATTAAAAAAATCCAACTGTGATGCATTTCTGTTTTAAAGGGCACCACAATAAAGCTAAACAAATGTTATGTCATCGTGTTCCTGCTCCATTTTACTGTCACTTGAGAATGAGCATGTGCTCACTCTGGAGAGGAGGTGATCAGCTCATAAATTGGGTTACAGGTCTGCTGAGGGGTAATCGTATGCAGATTGAGTCAGGTCACAGCAGAGACTCCCACAAAGTGTCTGTTCTCTCATAAGCACTCAAGGAGATGGTTCACTACCATTTTTCTCCATAAAGGCCCCGGTGTAATTCAATCAGAAAGGCACGCATACATTAGGCCGAGCCTGATTGGATAAACACACAAGCATGTGTACGCACATCTACACACACATTCTACGAGGTGACGCGACATCAACCTTTACTTGCCCTCATGAAGTGTAGTGTCTTAGCTGGCCTGGCTCCAGGGTCCCGAAGGGAACTTATCAACTTCACAGCCACTTTTGCCAGGGGAGGGAGGCAGGGGAGGAGAAAGATGTCTCGAAATCTTGACCTGCCATTTTCCTCCTTGTGAAAATGCTGTCGCAGCAGAGTGAGTCTCAATTAAGAGGAAAATAGCTCTGATGTGTGGGAAAGGTAACCTCTCGGCTGCCGGCGTACAGGAGGAGATTACCTGCATGATTGAAGTACCTCCAGCAGGTTGAAAAAGAGAATGAGTCATCAGCCAATAAAGCAATCAGCCACGGCCTCTGCATGTGAGAGTGTGTTCACACACACACACACACACACACATACACCAGAGGACCTCTGGAGCACTAGGCAAGACTCCGGCCTTGTGCTTGAACAGAAAATAATCTATTTTCTAAATTGTGGGAGGGAAATGAAGGGCTGTTGGTGTAATGGCTCTGCAACAATAAGGAACTGCAAATACTAAAATGACCAGAGTTATGAGCCATATGGTGATATAAAAGAGAAACTACAACCACCTGGGAGGGAACAGTGCCTGATAAATATAGAGGGGCAGTGCAGAGGAGGGAGACTGTTATTGGAATAGTGCAACATTTTGGGGAACATGCTTTTTTCCTTTTCTTTCTGAGACTAAGATGAGAAGATCATTATAATGTTTGCACAGGTCTACAGAGCTGGAGCAGCAACATTTTTAAGATCTGAATAATCAAATTAGACAAATATCATGTATGGATGATGTAGTATTATCTCAGTATGTCAATATCTATACTATAAGGTTTTAGAAATAGTTTTCTTACTCTTCTGTAACATTTACCTAAAAATCTGAGTCTCTCCTGTTAATAGTTTTCTAATAAATAATAAATATAGCAACTTTTGATCAATCCAAATCAATTTCAGGCTTAAAATATAAACTGCCACTTCTGGTTTCTTCAGAGCATGGAAACACATATAGATCATTTAGTTGGTTAAACAATTGCAGATACTTGATCATTCCCAGTGTTCAGCTGAGCAAACAGCGAGAACTGGCTTTCTCACAATGATAAATCATGCCTCCCAAGTAAAGCTGACTAATTAACAAACATATGTATGGAATAAAGGTTCAGCAAAATAATAGCAAGAAATAGCATTTAATAAATGTGTTTCTTTCACTTTGGACGGAGCCAGGAGAGCGGTTTCCCCTAATTTCAAGTCTTTATGCTAAGCTAGGCTAACAACATGGATCTTTTTTTTTTTTCTTCTTTTGTCGGTTTACCTGTTAAATGTTATTGGCATCCAGCTGTGCTGCCTTTATATTGGATTATTGGGACTTTTCCCTTTGCTAATTACACAAATCCCCTGGAACACACATCCAATTTAAGATCAAATGTAAATCATCAACAGGACAGACTCAGCTGTTTGATGAATCCCACACATTCCTGTTTTTCTTATTGCTTTGTGCAAGAACAAATATGAGAGGAAAATAAGAAAACATTCATGCATGAGGCACCATAACCAAAAATAATTTTGTTGAGATGCTTCCACTATTCCTTTAGATTCAGAGAAAAGGAACCAACCAGGAATTATAAAGATAATAATGTAGATGAGTAGACTGATATTTTTGCAGTGTAACTCCAGCTGCCCGGCTTATTTCATGATTGCAGTGACATTTACCTCCCATCCTCCTCTGAGTTCCTCACAAGCAGATAAAACAGCTCTGTCTCACCCCCATCTCGCCTGCACTTTACTCTCATGACACTTCATCTTCATTTGTCGTTTGTCTCTCTCCCCAACCCCCTCTCTTCCTTGACAGCCACCAGGCTATCATTTATATGCAAATACTCATATGTGATTGGGGAAAAAAGGCGAAAAAACAAACTGCTTTTCATCCCATCGCAAAATAAACATTCCCTGCAATCTTTCCGGCTTCTCCCTTCCGTATCAGATTGGGCTCTTCTGATTGGACACGGCCTCTAGAGAGAGTGGTGCCTGCTGGCTTCAATCACGGGTTAAATGCTGACGGGGACAGGGAGCACGGAGAGGGAGCTGATGCGAAAGGGAACCAGGCCCAGGATGGACTCTTGCAGGGAAGAGAATAGGGAAAGATGCACAGGGGAAAAACACTCACACATGCACACAGAGATACAAGGTAAGACTAGTTTGGTAGGAGTCATTTCTTACATACATCTACAGCAATGCACCAGCAACAGATAATTAAAATCTATGTGACAATCAAACAATTTTGCTCATCAACTCATGCACACTCATCTTTTTTACCAAAGTGTGCGCGAGAAAAATCATGATTTTGACTTCAAAGCCAAAAACATGACCCCGTTTTGTGAATTGCAACAGAAGAACTTCAACTTCAAATTAGAATTTCTGCAAACAGGGTGCTAAGTATCTGAAACAAGAAATGTAGAAGCATCCATTGAGTCGTTATTGACTGAATCGCTGTTGCATAAACTGGCAAGACTATTTGATTTGTTTCATTTATACATTTTATATGACAAATCCTCTGAATATTATTTCAACTGGTAAAAGTGTAGCCTATAAACCAGGGCTGGGCCGGTGCAAACATTTTCATACTGGTTTGATTTTAACAGTAATTGCTAACTGTGGACTCACTACTACAGCACTACTACAGCAGTATATACATGAAATAAACTGATTTGCAGTGATTTAATTGCAATAAATAGATCAGAAGTTTGCTGAAATAACAACAACATGATGCTGATGTGTAAAAAGTCTTAAGGCATGCTTTGTCAGATCTCTCTACAAGCAAACAGCTTTAGAAATGCTTGTTTTCTCGGTGGAGTTTGGATCGATCAGAGCTATGCTATGCAGCGGATTATTAACGCCCGGCAGAGATCTCCACTATACTGAGTGCATTTAATACAATACAGATTAGATGCCATCGTTACATGTTTCTCATTTGGGATACTTTAATTTGCCAGAATGTGTCGTAATGACCAATGACATTTTAACCAGTTTGCATGAAATCACACAGGTTTAAGCTCGTACACTGGACCAGACCAGCAAAACTGGACGTCAACCCGACTCTATATGAGCTGGCTACTATAAAGTACTGTTATTGTATTTCATTCAGTGTATTATGAAGATGCAGAGTAAAGTCCTTACCAGACACTCAAACACATTTCTCTTCAAAGCAGTATGTAAATCAGCCTGTTTGACTCTGTATAGGTGTTTTTCCTTTCATGCTCAATAGCACTATTATTACATTTGTGAGGAAAACACCCATCATCTCACTCTCTGTCCAAATCTGACAAATTGTCATATCATGTATTGAGTCAGCTCAGCGTGAGAATCTGTGATGACTTCCACTCGGGCTCTAAAGGGGTGATTATACCTCCCAAACAGCATTTTGATTCTCCTGGGCAATCAAACTATGAAAATTGACTTGTATCCATATGTTTACTCTCAGTTCGTGCCTATTTCAAGGGAACATTTGACAAGGAACAGCTGTAAAAGTGATCCTGTTATGGCTGGGGTGTCTACTCCAGAGAGAGCACTATATAATCAGAAAATCATCCTTGTGTTCCCCACGGCGCCAGTAATCCTCTCATCTAACAAACAGCCTTGGGAAGCATCGAGACACACAACATAAACAATACTGACTCCTGAAAAAAAATAGCCGAGTGCTGCATTGCAGACATGACTGCGCACATAGGACAAGAGTGTGGATAAGACGTTTTCCACACACTCTCACCCACCCACACAGGTACAAAATACACAGCGAGAACACACACAGGGAGAACAGGCCGCACGATCCGCGCTGCCTCCGCTGGCAGCCCTGTCAGCCTGTTATTCGGTGCTGTATCATGGCGGTGTGGGTGCGCTAAGCCGGTGACTCAGACCCTCGCCGGTCAACTACAGACACCGACACACCATTTGGGCGTTGTGCTCCGGTGCCCCCGCGAAATGAGCGTTGGTGAAAATAGAGCGTGCCCAGATGGATAGAGAGCCTTGTCACATCAGCCTCTGCGCCAGCCGTCTGTGAAATGATAAGATGGCTAGAATATGTAACAAAGCAAGCAGCGGGCACCGTCCTGATGGGCGCTGGTGTCAGCTCTCATATGTCAACTCTGACCTTATTTTTTGTCTCTCATTTTTTCCCACAGTGTTAACTACCAGAGAATCTTCTTTTTTTTTTGTTGCCTCTCTCTCCTCCTCTGTCTCACCCTTCTCTATCTCCAAGCTATTCAGTTCTTGCACAGAAGAGTGGGAGGGTGAGGGGAGGTTGTGCTGGCAGTTCAAAGAGAGAGGAAGGAAGATTATGATGGAAAAATGATTCAAGCTGCAGATCAGCAAGGACAGCGAGGTCCCTAAAAACCATACAAGAAAGGGTGTAAATCACTTCGCCATTGGCAATCACTAGTAATTCAGCAGAAGTGGACGCTGACTCGGCTCCCTGATAGCCATGTTCTCAAGGTCGAGTATGTTTTAAAAAAAACAACAAAAAACAATTTCAGGACTATTGAAAGGAATCCAGAGGTAACAGGGGAGATTCAGTGTGAAGCATTTCTGCCAGGCACACAAAACATACTTACAGTCAATATGCACACACACACTCACACAGGCAGCCAGGGATCCAGGGAAACCTAGTGGCCTGGAACAAGAGTAGCGCCAGAGCTTCCCATTAGAGGACATTACTGTCAAACACTGGAACGAAAACTACCTGCTGTACACTGATTACCAGCCTACCTCCCGCTACAATTCAATTACAAACGAGATAATATGATGCACTGCACTCATTCTCTGCGACAGTGTTCAGCCAGTGACATGGGGAAGTGAAGACAGCTGGCTGAGATGTTTCCTGAAAATGCCGATGCCTGTTTATTCCACATTTCTGCACCAGAGGTGGGATTTTTGGCGTTGTCTTGCCGGCATGTCCATTGCTTTGATTGGATATTTTTCCAGCCCAGGAGGGTGAGTAATACCCCGTTTGTCACGTAACAAACACAGTAATAAAATGAATCTCTTCCTCACTTGTTATTCCCATAAAATGTTGGACCGGGGTCAAGTTTTACATTATTAATCAAATAAGTGCATCATAACAAGCATCAAAGCTGCAATTAAAAAATAAATAGCGGGGTTAAGTTCATCCATCACTGACAGCACTGAAACACTTTGACAACAAAGCTTCCCATCTTGCACAATAAATCCATCACATAGACTTTTTTTGGAGTGAAAGAATATCCATTTACTCTTTAAACAATTGAGACCAAAAGTCAACCGGAGCTTTGAAATAATTTCAATTGAGTGTCAAAAGTCATTCGTTTAAATAAAAGTGTTCATAATTGACTAATTTTGTATTGACACTATTAGTTCTGCAGCAGTGAAAACATTTTCTCTCCCAAAGAGCAGTTTTGGTAAAACAGGACACTGTAAAAGCTCTTCAGCTACTCCACTGAACATGATGTGCAGTGTTTGCAGGTGGGGAGCCAAACAGGGATCATGTTCTTATCATGAACTGTTGGCTGGTTCAAGGAGCCCAAATGCTTTCAATCCCAATTATTTTTTTGCGCTCACAGTTACCCTCAACACCTACTTATGTAGTTGCCCTTTGCTTTTTGACCTGCCCTTTGGAACAGAGTAACAAGTGGTAGGGTAACAACTCTTCCTCAATACTTCAAGACTGTGATACGTTATTGGTAGCTGTTTAAGGTGTTTATGTTTTTTGTCGAAATCTGAGCAGCAGCATCACATGACTGACAGCCAGTCTGACTCGGCAGCGGCTCTCATCTCCGAAAGCTGTCGCAGCAAGTTTCCAAACATGTCTTATTTTGAAACATATTGGGAACCTAAATTTCTGAACACATATTAAAACACATGACTGCCACCTGTCTGACCTGACCACCAGCTCTTACATGTCCAGAAAAAGTTTGTGAAATAATTAGACCCAAGTCCGCCACGAAACACACTCTCTAAAACCTCAGCATTGTTTCAAAACGACCTCCCGAAACCTGAGGGTTTTCTGGAAAACTGCACAGAATGTTTTTTTCCTAAATAATGTATTTCTCAGGCTCTGTAGTTGATAGAGACAAAAAATAAAAATCATTTGAAAGCTTAAACCCTTGGCTTCAACTGTAGAGAATGGCCTTTGCCCTAAAATTCATTAAAACGTGTTTAAACTCCATAACATCATACTGTAGTCGGCCTCTGTGTCGCTGCCCTCACTCAGCTCTGAATACCTACATAGCCCTACCGCTCTGTTCCAACAAGACTCGATACATCCCACCCTGATGTATGAACATGCAAAATGGAGGGCAGAGCTAAGTGGGCGAAGTGTGAGGGGAAGCGTGCACTCCAAATCGGGGGATTAAGGGTAAAAATGCAGAACACTAATTGACAGAGAACACAGTCAGTTTGCAGACGTGCGCAGTAACAGCCACATTTCAATCATTTCAAATTTTCTCTCCAGACTAGAGATGACTAACACTCTCAAACAAGCCTTTTAAAAACTATTTTGCCTTTAAGAGGGGGTTCTCCTGACATTACAACTCAAATTACCTGCAAATCACACATTAACTTATTCATACTGTAAATCTGGAGGGGTAAGTGAGTCATTTATTGTAGCAGTCAAGCTGCAAGCTTTTATGTATCGAATTATTAAAAGCTGGTCTGAATGGAAACTCTTCCAAACTAGACTGAATGTAACCAACCTAAAGCACATAATACACTTATTATTCAAACTTGATAGTTTTTTTTCATTGTAAAATAAATAAATAAATAAAAGAATGCATATTATAAATTAATAATATGAAACACTGCAATAAGGAGTACATGTATTTAGGTCAGAAACACTTTCAACTATGAAACTAATTAAATAAGAGATGAACATGAGCCCAATCTGGTCATTTTGAGCTACATTTTCCTTATATAACCATGCAGGCACACACACACACACACACACAAACACAGCTATATGTTCCACTCAATACACACATAAAAAACAACTCCCTCAACACACACACACTGTAATTCCCTTATCTCTCAGCCAACCGGCTGATAACAAGCAGTTCATTTTCCTGATTCCAAATAAGCCATCCTATTCTGCTCCAATTAGAAGCTTAGTACGAATTCCATTACCATGTGCTGCACCCCATCTTCTCCCTCTAAATGCACCCATAGTTCAGGCACGAGCAGTGGGGGGCGGGGGGCAGGGGGCGAGCAGTTGTGGGTGCTGAGGTGCAAAACAGTTTAAAATTTTTATTCATGCACAGTGTCAGCAAATTAGAACCTTAATGCAAATTGAATTTACAATAAATCCACCTGGAGCTGCCATAGAAGAAGGGGGAAAAAAAGGAAAGAAGAGGCAGAGAAAAGAAAAAAAGCCAAGAAAATGAAAATGGAGATCCTGGCACTATGAGCATACATTTGCATATACATAATTAATTAAACCGGGGTTCACTGCTTTAGATGGATGACCGTCTGAGGGGAAACCGGGGAGCTACGGAAAGTAGAACAGTAATAAAAAGGTTAAAGAAAAGGTGATTCCTATTTCAGGGAAGGAGAATAATCGCCAACTCACTGATGCATCAATGCTGCTGTTTATACACCGTATTATATGTTCTGCTTTTCAAAATGTAGCGGGATGAATGCCAATTAGCGGCACTCACTCAGATAGATTGACAACAGCAAAACAAAACTCAAAAATAATCTAAAGCCCTCCAGTGAAAGACTCGGTGGGCTTGTTAGCGAAATTTGCAGGTTCGGGCGAGGTAACAATGGGGTAATCCAATATAAACAAACTATCCGCAGAGGTGGTTGAGTACACTAAATTAATGCAATTGTTCCTCGGCTGTTCAGACCGGCTCTCTCATTTGGTAAGTGCTCCCGCTGCAGCCGCTCAGTCTGGGCATGCTGAGAAGTGAGGCCTTTGAAGGTGTCACCAGCTCCCAAAAAACAACAGCGGAGGTAAAAAGGCTTATTTTTTCTCATATTTACTTCCAAATATGCTGGTTTACATTTTGGTTGTCGATTTTTGGGAGTTGGAGAGTCTAACTCCTCCCAGCTGGCTCCATCTTAAACTCATTCATGCCTTAGAAGTAAAAACAGGACGTGCAGCTGCTAATAATAATGTGAGTTATTCTGGAAGTTATGAGCACTTTGAGCACATCCAGAGGGACTCACAGACGGTAAAAGTCTAGAAACCAATCGTAAAAACAGGTCACAGCATCAAATCATTATCAAACAGCCTCTGATCTTAACATCACTTTTTATTGAATAAATATCACTAAAGATTGAATAACATCTCTTGCAAAAATATTAAAATATATTACCTCTGTAAGAAAGGAGCCTCTAGCCTTTCAGTCGGTTAAACAACAGATAAGTGGGGTCAGTGCCACAAGGAATTAAAATGTTGATGAATTAATACAGACAAAATATAACCATAAAATGTGAAATTATTAAATTCTAAACTCATTAAGAAATGTTTTGCCAGTGTCATTTTTCATTTCAAAATGTCCTCTTACCAAAACCTGCTTTTATTTCACAAGGACACTTTCCAAAATGTCCTTTTAATTACATAACGCTACTTTTAAAATCGCACATTTTTTTATCTGTGAATAGGAACAAACAAGTTTTATAACTAGCTATTGCTTTGGTCTTTACTCATTAATATAATTATTTGATTTATTTAAATTGATTTATTTCAATACCTTGTTTGACAATCATAATGCACATTTTAAAAAACACTCATGGAACCAAGTGTGATATGACTGCAGAAAGATAAGTTTGGTGGTGCCTGTGGGCAGAATGGAGTTTTCCAGGAGCACCAGACTCCCAGTAGAAAACCTCTAATTTACCTGCAGCTGTCTGACAGTCTGCCTCGCTCTCTATCCTGGTTCTGGTTCTTCCGTCTGGGCAACCAGCTGAAGTCAGAGCTAATGGAGTTTCCGGTGAACCTGCATGATTTCGTCTGATTTCGTCAGAATCTGACCCGAGGGCACCAGAGCCAAAATAACCAATGTTCTCACTGATTGTCTTGTTTGCCTGTGGAGGTCATATAGAGGCATCAATGTTACACTGACAGTGTTTCATGAGGAGCAAAATGTTGGTTTTGAAAGCCAATTTCAATCATGAATAAAAATGGCAAAAGCTGTTAATTTGAAATGTCGTGATTGTACTGAAAACTATATTGAAGTGTCAGAATGACCTGATTGTGGTTGTTGCATAGCAAAATCAAGAAAAAAAGGAATTAAGCTGAACTCCATGGGCCTTGAACAACACTAAAGTTGAATTCCAGGTGGTTGCATCAACTTCCTGTGACCTTACTTTACAATAAACCTGCATTCACATGAACAAAAGAGACACGGGAGAGCAAAATTACACAGCTGCTGCTAACAAGGTAATGACTATAAAAATATGAAATTACAAGTTCAGCTGGTTGGACCTTGCATAACCTTCCAGGCTACTTTTACTGGTAATGCTGGAAAGGGCTGGAGGTCGAAGTAAAACAACTCCAACTACAGTATATCTGTGCAGTAGCTGCACTGGATAAAAAGCAGTGGCTCTGATATTGATCAAATGCTAAGACCGCTGCTCCAGTATATCAATCAAACCAAACCAGCTCTGCTGTTAAGCCATCAGTAGTAAAGTATGCCTACCTGGATTGCAGCTCCAACACATTTTAGTCCCTTCTAATATCACAGGCAATAAGAAGAATCTGCTTTTTTCCCCTTTTTTAATCTGCTTCTGTCTCATTCATCCTCCCTTGGCTTTCTCTCCAGCAGTAATCAAAAAAATCAAGGAGGCAGTGCCCTTGGTTGGACTTTAGACAAAAAAACATGATAAAGGCTTTAGGCTGGAAGAGAGCTATGAAAAAAAAACTAATTCCCCTGCTGAGATGAAGAGGATGTCATCAAGAAATTGAATTAGATTTTTCTTGCCGTTGAAATGCTACAGAGGTCTGACGTGATGAAAGAAGGCACTCATTGTGAGACTTTGACAGGCACTAATGTTCAGTGTTGTCTTTATGATCTGTGCTGCAATCGGAAACAATCTGTCAGCATAAATACATAAATAAACCAGTATTTTACTAATTCATAATAAGAAACTTTTGAACCAAAAAGGATAACTTCAGATGTCACTCTCGCCTCAATCACTCCTTTTTTCTGTCAGTCTATTTGAGTTTATAGTCAGCACAAATGAAATGTGGTGGCCAAGTTGTCATCTCCCTTTTCTGTCTGCAGAGAAAATTATAATATGAAATGCAGCGTCAGTATTTTAAGGGGGACACTTCCTTTTTTTCCCCTCCGCTATGCCAGAAAGTTGCAGTTTTCAAATCACTTTCTCAGTATTGTAGAATAATAAGTAAAAAGACTATTTCAACCAAACAACTCTTATTTCTTGCTTCAGTTGCCTTGAGTCAGGCACAGGGAGAGAAATTAGTAACTAACCCTGAACTCTGACCTCTCTTTGAATGGAAGCAAGCAAACCAAGGATTTCCCTGAAATGATGTATGAATCAACGAGGCTTAGCAAGAAGAAAGCTATCAGAGTTTGTTATTTATTTGACAAAATACCTCCATCATTTATCATTCTTCTTCTCCTTCCATCTTTCTCGGTCTCTGCCATCTTGCTAGGCTGCACATTATCTAATAAAGCAGAAACGCCATAAAAATAACCTTAAAAACCCTTCAGCCTGCCAAATTCTGACACCAGCCCAATTGAGATGCCATCATAAATTGTGAAGTCTGTGATTCTTTTATAGACAGTGTGGGAAGAGGTGAGCTAAATGGCTGAGAGAGATGGTTGCCAGTAATGTATGAAAGGGGGAGGAAAAAAGGGGGAAGGAGAGGAAAAGGCACAAATGCAAAGCGAGGGAGAGAGAGAGGGAGCGTGTGTGTAGAAAGAGACAGACGAAAACAGACTCAAAGACAGGCTGAGAGCCCATCTCCTAACTGCGTGCATATTAATGCGGCACTGCGGAAATCCAGCCAGCAAGGCAGCAGCCAAGGTCACCAGAGATTACCAGGACCATGACTAAACAGGCTGGGCAACGATTACTGAGGGCACCCTCCTCTGCTCATCCCATCAACCTATCCGTCCGTGCGATCAGTCTGTCGTCCCCGCCACCTCTCCCACCCTGCACCCGTCCCGGTCCGGGCTCAATCCAATGGGTGATCGCTAATAAACCAACAAGTCGCCTCTTTCTCTGTGATCCGCGAGAGTGGGAGGCGGGCTGAATACATGAATTTTGATCAGGGTGCACATAATACCAGGGGTTGTGATGATGTAACAAGACAGAGTTTCTTGCCTCGTCTTCACGGTCTCTCCTGCTGCCTCCCTCCCTCCCTCCCTCCCCCCTGCACTCCTCTTCCCAGCAATGTGGGTGGGGATGACAGAAAGGAAGGAGGGATGAAGAGGGTGCTGGTGGTTGATTACTTCAGCCACCAATCACAAGTGAGCCTCTGGGCTACCAACCCCTCTATCATTTCCACTAAACAAGGTGTCATTAATGGGCTATTTTAGGCCGAAGCGCTCCATTAACAGATATCATGTCTGCTCAATGATCATATACACATGCATGTCATCAAGCATTGGCTCTGGGATTGAAGACACACACAAGGACATTGCTTCTATTTCCTAAAAAAAAAAAAAGGTAAATGATGCTTTAAAATGGCTAAACACACACTACGACAGTTTAGTTGGTGCACGACTGCCTGTTGATTAACGAGAAAACTTTCCTGCAGAGTCTGAATATACGGCTCCTCGCTGAGCGCCTACAACGCAATCGATTCAACACTTTGATGATCTTCTAATGAAAGCAGTAAACATGGAGATGAGAGAGTGTCAGGACCTTTTGTAAAGGTCCCGGCAGGTCCCCGTGGCTCGTTCATATTGTTAATATAATGCAAGAAACTAAAGACAAATATGGCAAAGAAGTTATTTCTAATAAAGGCAGGCTCATAAATATATATAACTTTTCGCTGGATTGGGCAAACAAAACATCGGCTAACATGATGTCAGACAGAAGAATGTAGCAATACTGGGAAGTACATTTACACAGGTAGTGGACAGTTTTGAGTATACATTTACACTTTTTTCACTATAACATCTATATAACAACTCACAGTTAACGAGGGAAATGTATTTTGTGACAGAAGAAGGTATTTAATCGTAATTTGTCAAATTTCAAGCCGAGGTGGATTCATTTGTTATATCTGCCAACTATAAAAGTGTTTTTTCCATGTATAGATACTTTATAATCAGTCATGAATCAGTTAACATTTTGTGCCAACTGCTGGCTTATTGAGGGACTGTTTTTGCCATTTTTCTATCATGCTTTCCTCTGAGCTGATGCCATGTCAGCACAATAACTTTAGCTAAAAAGGTTACCTTCACTGTGTCTGCAGCAGGTCCATCCTCTGTTGGAACACTTTTCTTTCGGAAAAAGTGCTTTAGTATAGCATTTCTGAAGTAGTCACTGCAGCCTTGATGGATCATTTTGGAGCACATCTTGCCACAACACAGCCTGTCCGCATCCAAGAAAAGTAAAGTTGCACAAAGTGTTGCAAGTCATTTTGTTGGCACTATTCAGAAACACTCGCCATTGTGTTTATTGAAAATCTGTTGGATAGCACTATGCTATGCTTTCAGAATCTCCCTCTTTCCATCTCTCACTCATGTGTCCACCAGGTTCAGTCCATGCTCATGAGATTTCAGTACGAAACATCTTCCCATAATGTTGTCGAACACTTAACAATATGAACCTGTCAATGGTGAAACAAAGCACTTTTAGTGGATTGAGAGCAGACATTTGCCCCAGCCGGCTAACAGCTGCAGCACTGAGGCTCAAACTGGTCCAATTTCAAAAATTGCTGTCCCCATTATTCACTTATACCAAAATAAGAGAGAAAGGGAGAGAAAAAAGGGAGGGTCCAGGATGAAAAATGACTAAGTTCACCTTTAAATTAAAGCTTTTGATAGAGCAGCAGCATTATTACGCTGCGTGTAACCCGGTGGCCAGGTGTCACATCCTGAGGTCACAACGTCAGTCCCTGTTAGGACTTTTACTGAGTTAGATGACACTTTGATTGAATTTAAATTCAGCAATATACCATTATTTCTGGAATAATTTCCCACTGGGGTATGATAACTGTAATGAGGTCCTGCAGTACATTTCAATTTCATTTCTTATCCTATGAACCTTGTAAACAGCTCTTCAGATCAACACATTGACAAGTCGAGCCGGCGGTAATGACTTCTCTTTTTTATTGGAATTAATCTGTCTTGCAGAATGTTGGAGAAGATAATTAACTGGTGCTTTCATCTTCATTTTAACTGGCATGTTCATTAACGTATTTGCCGTATCCGGTAAGAAAAGAGACCTAATGTTTCTGTTAATGAAAATAAACAAATAAATTACTTGGTCCAGAAGCAATCAAGTGGAGGCGAGGTTTTGGCAGGGTGACAGGTATCAGGGCTCGCAGAGCCAGCTTCATTAGCTGGAATAGGGCAATCATGTAAGGATCATGCAGGCGGCACGGACGTAATGATCATGATAATGTCAGCTGGCAAATAATAAAATAAACAGGTCCCTAAGGCAAAGCGATCACCAAATCATGTCTTTGTTACTTCCTGTACATATTCACATTGAATGATCATCATATTGTTTTTTCAGTGCTCACACTGTGTAATTCAACATGTCTTAGAGAGCAGAAATACCTCAAAACTGCAGCAAAACAGAAAGTGCATTTTCACATTAAATATTCCTGGAGAAGATTTACAACCCAAGAGGAAAAGACAGGACTCTCGGGCACTGAAATACACCTGAAAGAAGTCAAACTGACTCTATGTCATAGCTCGTCAGATGACTTATCTACCCTCAGTGCTTGCCCAAAACCCAATATTGGGTAATGGAGCCCAGCTGTCAAAGATGCTTAATCTTTCTGTCAAGAAGGCGGATATATTCTAAGAAGGGAGAACATATTTTCCCTATCTATTTCCTGAATAGCTTCTATATCTCTGCTCTGGCAGTCAGAATAGTATCTGAAATACCATATTAAAATAATAAGAATGGTAAGAAAAGCATCAGAAACCGAATGAGACTTTTCATTTCATTCCTGATTTTTTTTTTTTTTTTTATCTTAATCTGTTTATGCTGATTTTTTGTTTTGGATTTAATGTTCCCACACATTAAAATGTAGTTTGTTTGTCTCTTCACTACAGTTTACAGTAAACATGATGGTCCTCCCATGATGAGAGCTGAGAATATGCCTCTAATAGATATGCAAAGAAGATGGTGATTATGCAGCCACAGTCCCTTTAAGTTATCAAAACAAAAAAGAAGAAGCAAAAACTGAAGGAAAATGCTCATTTGCTCAAACGATGCACATCATATTTTCATCCAAATCAGGTTTGAAAGTAAATTTTTAGTGGAAAAAGCTCTGCAGATGAACTATCTCTCCATTTAAAGTCCATTAAAAAGCAAACACCTTCTGTAGTGACATAATCATGCAAATTAAAAGCACAAAATAATAACTGCTTTCACTCCCACCACCCCATTCTATTAATGTTTAACTTTAACTACTACTGACATTATTATAGTTATACTTTTAAATAAAAAAGAAGACCAACCAGCAATGTGTAACTGAAGATGTTTTTAAAAATGGCTCACAAATATAAAGAAAGAAAAATGTTTTTCAAGGACCTGACAGGTCAGTTGATTTAGAAAACTACTCAAACACGAGTTGTTGTTTTCAACTGTGTATTATTACACATTTGGTGCAGTGTTTATAGTATGTGAGGCTGCAGGATTCTTTTTATGTGGGACTGAGTCAGAATAAAGTGCCTATGGTCAACAAAATGTAGGAACATGCCACCCAGTAGAATGGTTTTAATAGTTTTTGGACAACAATGGGGTTCAATGGCACACAGGAGTAAGTTATATCAGACTTTGGATACACAGGAAGCAACAACAGAGCCATAAACATGTACTCCTGAAAGGCTTGTGCTTTCTAAACTGAAGCACTAAGAAGAGCAAAGCTTTTCACGTAGAGAAACTCCTCTAAATGCAAAATCTTACACCGAAATGTCCTTAAATATTTAGTTGATACTTACTACATATACAGCAGGTACTCAAAGCCAATGCATAATATATCACAGGGTATCCGTGCTGCATATACAATCAGCATTACATTAAACACTGTATTTGCATATTACCTTGTTCAAACTGCAAGAGATCTTAGTGCAAAGTGAAAAGGTTTGCGCGCCACTTGGTAGGTTCCCTGTCGCACTTTGAGATAGCTTTTCACACAATGGCACAGTGGCTTATCGCCTCCACTCTCATCCCCCTCCCTCCCTCTCTCCCTCTCTTCCATCCTTCTCTTCTGACTCCCCTTGTGTCCCTCCTCTCCTCTCCTCTTCTCGCTGTAGCTGTACACAGTATTTGTATATCAGTCACTGAGGAGCTGTTTCTCTAGTGGCAGTGGTTGTCGCCCTAGAGTATTCTTGTCTGGCATCACAACACAACTCGGAGATCAGAGAGCCGAGCACTGTGCCTCTTAATGGGAAGATCTCCCCCCACAGGCTCCTCTACCGCATGCATTCTCTCTGCTTTCATTTAATCCTCTCTCCTCGCCTGCTCCTCTTATATTTCCCTCCTCTCCTCTTTCCTCCAACCCGCTTTTTCCTCTTCCTTCCGCTCTCCCCTTCTGCAATCCTCTCTCTGTCTTCCCTTCTTCTCCTCCAGTCCTCTCTCATCTCTCTGAAACCTCTCTTAACTCTTACCCCCCTTCCTACCACCACCAACCACCCTTTTCTCTTTTCTGCTCTCTTCCTCTCGTGTGCTTGTTTTGAACACACCAGAACCAGGACATGGGTCTCTGGGGGTGCCGCTGCTTCTTATATAACATTATAAAAAATTCACACATTGCATGTTCTTATTACGGAGGGAAGAAGAAGAAGAAGTAGAAGAAGAGGAGAAGAAGAAGGGAGAAAAAAGTGGGAGGAGAAATGTGGCTGGTGGGGGTGGGGGCTGCAACCACAAATTAAAAATCACTAAAAATACAAGTACAAAACAGCCTGCAGTGCCATTTTGGCAGGCGGGATGTTGAATCCTGCCTCCGTGCATGATCAAAAAACAAGCTAGCCAGCTTATAAACCTCCTCTGAAATACAGTACAGGAGAGACGAACTGCTGCACAATTCTTTTTCATATCCACCGCCACATCTACATAATGTGTACTGTGTTGCACGGCGCAAACTCATTTCTTCCCGATATTACTTCTCTGATGGAGGTTTCCTCATGAAAAAACAATACAATTACCATTAAATTGATGCCTGTCACGCCACGGCCCTATTTCCACATTATCAATCATCAAAGGGGAGTTATTGTGGAAGCAGCGAGGGATTCTGGTGCCTAATGGTGCACCACTTACAATATTCCCCTCGTCAACAGATATGAAAGGCATTCCAAACAAATATCATAACAAAGTCGAGCTTCCATTCATGAGGCTGCTCATTTTTTCGGCTAGCCGCAACAAGTTCAATCGAAATTGCACCAACAATGGAATCGTTGGTCATTTTCTTTTTCATGCAGGCATGTAATATAACTGATTTAAAAGCCATAAAAGCCTGTTTACCACTGCTATTCACAGATCATCTGCAGAGCATGAATTATTAATCAAGCAGAGTGTCTCTTTCTCCCTTCTCCCTCTTCCTTTTCTCGCTGTTTGAACCACCATCCCATAATGTCATGCAGAGGCATTAGTCATTACTCAACTACCTGCTGGGAAGTGGAGGACTCTGGGTAGGAATGAACAACGTTAACCCTTGTTGCCAAATCCTTTGACACTAATGAACATCTGCAAGGTCAAGTCAAAGAAGACTGAGACTTTTAAATATATTTCAGCAGTATCTTCTTTTGGTTCAGCACACCAGAGATGTGGACTTGAGTCATTGTTTTGATGACTTAAAACTTGAGATGATAGAATATTAATGACTTAAGACTTGGAGGTTAAAGACTCATGACTTTGTGTTTATTTTCTGTTATTATTTTGTTATATAGTAAACAAAAAATCTTAAAAAATGTTAAACAATGTTGACATTACAGGTCCTTTGTAACGACTTAATTCTGCATTAAATAGCTGTTACCATTTAAATAATGGTGTTTCACTGAATATTTGTTGCCTAATCTAAGAAACCGATAAAGTGAACTTGCTGGAGACTTGGACCAAATGATTTGCGTCACATGTCTGCAGCACAAACAAAGCAGTCCCACTATACCATCACCTCCCTCCCTGTTTTCATATGTTTCTCAGTTTTTGTCAATCCCTGTTGTTTTTGTTGTCTCTCGGGTAGAGTTAAAGCTCAGCTTTGCTCAAAATATGGTCTAGCATGGTTGTTTCTTGGCAATGGAGCCCTTATGTCTGCAATGTTAATGAGGAATTATCAGAAATTAATTAAGATTAAAAAAGGTCCCAAGGTGAAGGACTTGCTTATTACAGTGCCATGTAAATCTTCTATAATCCGCCAGCACAAGAGCAAGCCAAACACTGTGGAAACTGTGAACTCTTGTACACACTCACATGTTCTGTACATGCATTGAGTATTTCCATTCTGCACTAGAGTACATTCATGCACACATACTGGACACATTAGCCCCATATGCTGTTGTTTCCTAGACTCACCATAGAGTGAGATGGGTAGCTGAGGAAGAGGAGAGGCAGCTATGGGACGATGGGACAAGCCCCTGTCTTTAGCTAATAAACAGGTGAGGAGAACAGCGCCGGTGGAGGATTACACCGTGTCATGCAGGGCCACAAATCCCACATTAGTGATCCACCCTGTGCTGTGTGCTGATTTGTTGACTAATGGAAAAATGCCAATGACACATTTTCCAGTTGCCATCCTGCTTGTATCATTTCCTGCTTCTGGCGATGCCGGTTTCACAAGCCAAGAAAGGTCGCAGCGTCACTGTTACAGACTGACGACCTCCGTGTGCACTGCTTTTTAACTACACAGATGCATGCTGGGCTTCATGTCAGGGGCTCTCCCTCTTATGTGGGTTTATCATTATTCAAAGGTGGAGAGACACGCTGTGTTGCCACAATGGACGGCAACTCAAGGTTAATCAGTGCATGGGAAAAATTGGCTCTCCCATGTAATAAGGGCCGTGCTTGTTTCTTCTCGACTGGTGGCGCATTATGTGGCGGACGCCAGCGGAGCGATGTGACAGTTTACATCAAACATCTCTGTCTCACCCATCATGCATCTCTGGGGTACAGGCCAAGTCCTTGTTGAGATCTGGATGCCCGACATGGAGTCGACAGCAGCTCGGGCTCCAAACGCACAACAGAGTCATCTCTCCCAGACGCATGCACACACTGACACAGCAGTATTCTCCGTAATAAATAAGAAATGAAAGCATGAGGCGCTGGCTGGACGGCCTCTAAAAAGTTCAGCATCAAAGTCATCTGCTTCTGTCCTTTATACAGATGCTCTTCTTGCTTTCTTACTTCTTGTTTATGGTTTTGTTTCTGAAGTGAGACGTTTTATTGATGCTGACAACACACTGCAGTGTAGGAGAAGTGTCCCAGCAGGTAGATGAAGGAAGTTTAATATCCAAAATATATATAGTGCTGTGCATCTATGAAGTACTCCAATATAAAGGATATGAAAACAAGTGTCACTGTCTCAAATCCATCTCAAGTTGTCAGTTCAACAACACAATGAATTCCATGGGGTTTCTGTTTTTTTCCTGCAAAATATTTGACCTTCTTGAGACTCGCATAACGATGCAATGATATCAAAGTGCAACAAACAGGATGTTGCATAACTTCATTGCACTGCAACGTGGCACTGATGCCAAATTCTGCCGATTTTCCACATACTAACCTCCTGCTCTGACACCCCAAAGCCAATAAGGCTTCCATTATGAAGGGGAAGCATTCTGTGAAACTGGGTAATACCAGAGAAAGGCATGTTAAGCTTGTTTCTAAAATGGCTGAAAGAATTTTTTTCCCTCCCTCAGTCCTGTTTTAGGAGGCAATCTAGCGTTTGGAAATTTGCATTTCTTTGCAGGAGTGACTCATTAATTCGGAATGATTGTGGAAACTGTGCCATTTGTTCCACTCTTGTGACTTTTAATGCACCAGAGAAACAGGGTTGTTGCACAGGGGAATGATAATCTGAAAGCACAGTGTAATTCTCTGCTTCTAACAACAAATCCAAGTTGCTGCACATTGGCTGATGTGGACGTATGCATGAATACATAATGGGAATAAAAGTACTCATTATTACATTGCTACCTGAAGTTTATTAATTCTGTCACAAATTCAACAGTTTCTGACACTTGGCTTCATGGATTATGGAAATAATTTATACTTTGAATTTACCAATTACCATTCAACGAATTGATCTTTTAATAGGCAGAAAAATAATCAAATGAAACCTAATCAACCAGTTTTAATGATGACTAACATGTAATTTAGGTTCTAATGGCATTAACTGTGCTCTAATTTGCAGAACATGCTGCTCGATGAGTCAGTAAAAAGGAAATCTAATCGTGTGTATGCGTACATGTGTGTGTTTAGTTCATATACTTAAATGAAAAAACCATTGCAATAAAAAGAGCTATCTCGTCTTCCTTTTGGAGGGGGGAGCACCTGTGCAGAGAGCACCAGAATACCACTGTACAATGGACTCATTATTCCCATTATATACAGCACAGTCACACAGTCGTAGGGCAGTGACACATTTTTCATTGTATTGGCTCTGTTCTCTGACTCTGAGCTTTAATTTAAGGGTGTAGGAATTGTAGTTTTTTAATACTTAGAGTTCCGTGATTTTAGGGGAAAGAAAGTAATTGGACAAGTTAACCGAAACTTGAGTAAAAGTTCTCATGTTTCATATTTGGTGTCAAATCCTCAAGAGTGGGAGCCGCAGACATCAGCAGACAGCTGGTATCCTCCATGGTTTTGCTCTGTCAGGCCTCCAGCTTCTCTTCATATTTGTTTCTCTCTTTTTTTTTTTTAGCTTTCAGTCTGGTCTTTCAGCGGTGAAACACATCATCCATTGGATTAAGATCAGGTGAGGTCACTGTGACCTTGTCTGAATATGAAGGATCACTCCTGCTCCACTGGTCACAAACTGGATGACAAATGTGTACAAATACAGACTGGAAATGGGAATTGGCCAATAAAACTGCAATGTTTTAAAAGTCTGACCTGCTGAATCTGACTTTCTGTCTTTTTGAGAACTTTATGACAGAAAACACAAACATATATGCAACTCTCACAAATCTCCACAGAAAAATGTTCCAGGTTACTAGACAAATAAAATCCACCTGAAAATGAAGACCTTCGAGTCCACTTATTGTACATGTTTTACTCTAAAATGTATTGTGTATGCTTCACTCACACTGAAGACAAAATGATGTGTTGCTGTATTGTGTTCTGCAGGTTATGTGCATGTGTGCTGTGATGTGTTGCTGCAGTATGCATGACATAAAACCATCATGCAGCATGTGTGTGTAAATTTGACTGGTTAAGAATCAGATGGTCTGTTTGATCATTTAATATGGTTGAAAGGTATTAAATGTAACCTAAAAGTCATAATTTTCACCTCAAGGTTACGCAGCAAAACTATGAAATCACCGTCTTATTTTCTGCCTGGACTGTACAGTCACAGAACCATAAATAGAAGAAAATTTGCTAAAAGTAGAAAATGTGTCACATACAGCAGGTACTGTATAGTCCCAAACTGCAGAGCTTTGAATTTCAGCCAACAGTAACTATTTAATCTTAGGTGTCATCAAAGCAAAGCAAAGGAAGCGGAGAGGCCACACAGCGTCTGTATCCAACCAATTTACCCACAATGCTACCTGAGCTGAAAATAGCCCCATGAAGCATATTTTGCTGCTTAACTACACAAAATAGAATATTCAATATATCCATTTTTTGATATAGGTGGCAAGTTATCAAATTACCCTTCCAGCCTCACTGTATTTTAAGTCGCTGAACATTATACAGGAGCCAAATTGAATAATGTGTCCGCTTATATTCAACTCAAGGGAAGCAAAAGCAATTTATTCACACTGCATAAAAGCAAAGCAGGCTCCCTTTGAATGCAGTGGATGTTTTTATGTGGACAAGGATGCTTTGGACCCTTTCTGAAAGCTGTAAAAAATCACCCCAAACGTCTCCATTACAATAGCTGCATACTAGGTTAGGCATTTGAGAAGGCTATGAAAACTTAATGTGTTGAGAAAACAGCCACTCCGGCCACTTGGGCATAAAAAAGCTGGAAATGCAACAAAAAAGAGACATTTCTCCCTACCAATATATTCAGAAGTTACTGAATTGCACTTATTTTCACAAAGAAAGCACTGCTTAAGTGATAAAGGCCAAAATACAGGTTGGAAAAAGAGATAATCCTTCGCCTTGTTCACCCCGATGAAGCAGGCAGCCATCTTCTGTCCTGAAACATCCTGTTATTCTAACTAGATACAGTTTGAATACACAGTAGGATTTCAGCACTGTCTTGGCCCTGATCCATAATTTAACTAAGAGCTGATTCAGAGCACTACTTAATAAGAACTCTGTATAAACTTTTATTATTCGTACACAGAATAAGAGGATGTTTTCTCCCTTATTTTAAAAATGCTGAATAAAGTTTTGCTTGGTCGTTAAAATTCTGTTTTGTGGAGTCAACAAAACTGCTTGGCCCTCAAACAGCTCTTATTTACTTGCCAGCCAATGTTGCCTGCCTTGTTGTCGGGTAAAAAAGGAGTCTTTCTGTGACAGCAAAGGATATAGCGCTGAATATAATCATCACCGGCAAAAATCTACCATAACCACACCAAAGCCGTAACAGGACGTATTAAACCAGTAAACAAACATTTGCACCATCTTGAGATAAAAATGCTGATTCAATATAACCCTCCTGAATTGTTTTCTGCCAACTCTGCAGGTGTGTGAAGGATTCTCATTTTTTTTCTGGGCCATTTAAATGAATCAGTGTCATGCATGGCCGGCACCATCAAGACTCGATGAATACTTTTGCACATGAAAAGCGAAGGTGGGGAAGAGGCGGCGGTGAATCCATTAGCCTTGCTATGTCTCACTGACTCCATTGTTTTATTCTGTTTCCTGGCAGCAGAGGATTCACCTCCGCGATGCTGCGGCACACAGAGGAGCGGAGGCGATGAAAAGCAGGAGCCTGGGCCACACACAGATCCAAACGGGAGAGCAGGGAACACGGCGAGGAAGAGAGTGTTTGTTGGGGTTGTGTGGGTGGATGTGCATGTGTGTTGGCAGGGTTTGGAGTGGGATGTACTGTTAATTGGGGATTCAGTTCACTGTGACCCAAGTGGGGTTTTTAAGGGTCAGTATGGATTCACCAGTCCCACAATAACACAAATAGACTGAATGATTGACACTCCAGCACCAGAAACTCTTGTCATCCGTGACGGGGAAGTATTGTTTTGTCTGGTAGCTTTGACAAGAGCATACAACTGCTTTAGCAATTGAACACTTCTATTTTTTTTCTTTCAGAGGCTGTAAAGGGCTCAATTTTATGGACATACTGGAGATCCCGGTATCATATGAAACTAGAAGATCTAAGGAATCCAGTGGTACCAAGGTACCCATTTACAATATAAAAACATGCCTAATTCAACAACAATGTATGTGACAAATGGTATCAAAAATATTTTGGGACAGTTGAGAAAATGTTTATATTTCGAACCCTTATACACCTTAAAAGGGTTTAATTAATCCATTGATTAAGACATTTTCATCATTTTCAGACTGACCAGAACAACTTGACACACCTAAAATTATTCTTTAGTATTTATTATTGTTGACCTGTTATCTCCCCCTTAAAATCCACTGCCCCAACCCCTTATTCCATATAAATGGTGGACAAATTATAACTGACACCGAGGTAAAGCGAGACATTATTCTTTAATTCTAAATACAGTGAACACCTAAACTGATGTGGACATGCTGTGCGCTATCTGCTGTAGTTCTTTCACTGACTATGGATAAGTACCTCATACAACTCTACTTCAATAAACCTGAACTATCATTTCATGTAGTTAAGTGGAAAGTAAAGGTGTTGAGGTCTTGGTGGTGGTAGACCAAAGCCCATCCAAATTTCATTTTAAATTTAAAGTTAATGTCCCATTAGAATAAGCAGATGTTCTTTTTTTCCTGTAACCATGACCTTTGTCCTGACCTGTTCAAGTTACCCACCTTTAACAATATCCACAACTGCCACGTAGAAATACTGTAGAGAGAACTCATACACTGGTAATAGACAAAAAACAAAGCACTATCATTAATTGTTATCTAAGAAGCTTGACGCCACATGCTGCAATTCACCCTCTTTAACGTTTTCTCTTCCCAGATCCTTCGAATGGGGCTGTTGAGTAAAATAATAACATAGATAAAATGTTGTAATTTTCCTTGATTGATGATAAGAAGTCTAACTTAACTAAGGTTGTAACAATATCAGTTAAGAAAATGGCAACCATAATTTCATTGCATTTGTTTTTCATATTAAGTGGCTGACTGCACCAGTAAACTCACATAAAGTTAATTTCTGAGTGAATCTCTTGTTACATTCTCATTTTGAATACAATGAAAAAGATATACATAATTTAGAAGGGAAATTAACCAGTTGAATAACTATACTAATAATTAACATAAGTGAATAATGCTGTGTCAGTCTGTACCTTAATCCAAAAAGGATTCATCTTTTAAAACTTGAAACTTATGTAGACCTACTTTTACTCTTTTTACACCTCAGGTCTGGCTATTCTTAGCTTTGCCGTGGTAGTCGGTGTTGCCAGTGTTACATTACTTGAACTCAAAGTGTTTGCAGCAGCTCACAGTAGCAGGAGCTGCTCTCCAATCATCTATTTTCTCTGATTTTCTTTACCGAGCTGATTTATCAGGAGAGTGTTTTTGATGCAAAATGAAACTGCCCACTCGCGGATGTCAACAGACCTCGAATCTGCAGCGGCGGAACACCTCTGAGTGAATTTGTGCTTTAACACCAACACACATTTACATCTTGCCCTCCGACTGCGATTGTGGTCATTAACAGGAAAATTGCTAAGAAAACTCCAGATCAGTTCACCAGGGCAGCTTTGTTCTAGCGCCCACTGTGCCAGGCTTTAAGAGGCGCTCTTGACATTTATATTCAACTAAAGCACTGATTGTAATTAATGGCGGTAGAGCCACATGCAGATGCGAGATGGACACAGTTAATAATAGCAGAGTGGGACAGTGTATGATCGTGGAACATGCAGGATTTCAAAATGTCGAGGTTATCAGAGAAGAAAGAGGCTGGTTGATAAATATCAGATAAAGAGTCAGACAGATAATGAGAAATATTCAAATTAACATAATTTCACAAAAAAATGACACTTGTAATGATCCGTTTGATTGTGAAGTTAAGTCTCAGACGGGACAATCAAAGCCATTCATCATTAAAGACATTTGATTAAATTAATTTTTCTGTCAGCAGCTGTACGAGGACTGACGGCGTTATGTAGCGCTTCATTTTTAGCCATGTTCTCGCACTCACAAATCTATTCAGCCATTTGCTGTGGATGGATGTAACAAAATGAAGGCCTGATGAGAATAAACAGTTGAGGAGTGTGACTCGCGGAGAGAGGGAAAGGTCAGCCAGAGTGATGAACTCTTCAGGTCAGGTAGCATCTAATCAAGCCGGTGTCTTTGCTTAATACTCCGATTTGTCTGCACAACATTGCTGATGTCTATGAAAAGGCAGGGAGGCAGGCATGCAACGTAATAAGCAATTCTGTAATGCTGTATGCACACACACACACACACCCACACACACACACACACACACACACAACCACGGCCATTGTCCAACCTTAAATGAGGCCTGCAATCCGACACACTGGGCTTTACTGCTGAAGACTGCAGCTACAGGATGGGTGTCGCAGTCCTAAATGAGTCCAAGTGCCCAAATGGGAAAACTGTGGATCCTAAATGAGGCATTACTAAAAGAATTTGGATTCTTCCCACTGCACACAGAGAGGCTGGAAAATAATATTTTATTTAGAGTTTAATTGCAGCTTGTGGCCCTGAGTGCCCCATCAGACAAACTATAATGGAATCTAATATGATCGTAATGGTTACTGTCTTCACTCTGCTTCTCTGCATGATCCTGGAGCATATGGCACCGCAAGCATTTGTCCTTTTCTCTTACAGAAAAAATGGCCGATTGCACGGCAGTGAGTGGAGCACTAACAAGACAGATGCATTGTTAAGTCTTTTAGATTATCCCGGGCTTCTACCCAAAGCAGCAGAATACCAGTTTATGATACAGAAAGATATTCAAATTCTGGAAGAGCACTGTGAAGGGTCCAAGTGTTACAACAGTAGAATTACGGAGAACCTATGATGCTTTGCCTTTGTTTTTCATCATTTATACAAAGCAACGATGTCGGATGTTCATATTAAAAGTGGCTAAAGTTTTAAATAAAGTGGTATACATACATCACATAAACTGCTATATGCAGCTACCTGTTATGTTAATTTTTCCCTGATTTCAGGTCACATTTCTTCTAGAATACGTTTGATTGTATAGTTTTTGGTTTAGAGCATTTTATTGGTGATTGTTAACAGCAGAAAGTGCAGCTAAAGTGATGTTATAGTCATGTCCTGACTGCATTAATGGTGGCGCAGAGATAGAAGAGCACAGATGATGAAGACCTGGTAATGCTGACCAATCATAGTGGACAGGGTTTTCTGTTAAGAAGGGGGCTTAAAGAGATGGGCGCTACAACATACAATCTCAAAAAAGGGTGAATAAAGATGCAGCAGGCATGGGAAGTATGCAACATGCTCTCCCAACCCAAAATGCAAGTATGAACTTATAAAAAATGCCCTCTAAACACAGACATAGACCAAAGACACCATACTTTTCCACTGTACGGTTAGGTCATGCTTTCTTTTCTTGAGGAAATATATAAGCTTTCATTTGCAGCTCACATGCCTTTCATCATTCATCTTTCTGAGTGATTATGTGCAGTGAAATTATGGTGAAACTCAAGTTGAAATGAAATGAACATGCTCGATAAAGAACTCACCATTTTATTAAAAATTCAAAATGCAATATGGTACCCTTTGACCATTTGTACCTGCGTTTGTATCCCTTGGTAATTGCTACGATTGACTGGCTGTTGGAACCACGAGCCTACGGTGAAGTCTATGCAGCAAATAAATGGCCAAAATTGCTCCAGCGCCAGGAGGATCCATGTGCTTTCTCTGCTCATTATAGCATGTCCGACTGTGAAGCCCTCAAGTTTCACTCACTGTAGGATTCGTCATGGGGCTGGTGTCCACTTGCTTCACTTTCAGCTGCATTGGTGAAGAATTCATCACAAGAGCAGCCTTTGACTTCAGCCTTTGTTAGCGCGGAAAGAGTTCGGATAAAGGGATAAAAGGGGGAGCACACCCAGCATCCTGGAGGCCGAGCTAGGATCTCAACAAAAGGATCGCAAACTCATTAAAAGGTCAATGCTACAAAAGTAACAAGAAAAGAGTGTTGTTTTGACATCACTCTTTTTAAAGTCAGTCTCATCCGTTTTATTTATAGAGGAGAAGATAACAATGCCGAGACGAGACCGCCCGAGAAGTGATTGTCAGGAGGAGGGAGGCATGCGGCAAATGACATGACACACTTCCAAAGGCATGCTGGCGGAGACAACAAATCCACCCACATCTTTATCTGTGATCAAAGGCAAGATTTATGATTCTCCGCATTTGTAGTCCACCCTCCTCCCCCCTATCTCCCTGCCTCCTCACACATTATCTCTCCCAGTTAGGGCTATCAGAACAAATTTGCCAGCCGACATTTTTGACCCTGCACCAGCGCGAGGATGAAATTTCCCCTGAGTGACACTTCCATCAGGCCACTTACTGTCGTGACCTTGTGCAACTTGTGCCCTTTCTGTGGTATAAACATGGCTAATGCGCGTTAGCGTCACAGTCTCAGGGCTATCTAAAGATGCATGGAAGCACGGGGCATATGCTGGAGTCACAGCTCGTCTCGCTCTCTTCTCTGGACTGACAGACAGCCAGCAGGCCGGATGGATGGAGGTTGTGGCTGAGACAGTGATGGGTTCACAAGGTTGGTGAAACTCAAAGGAACAGCTGCGTGGAGCAAATGGAGCCACCTGACATTCTCCATTCATTCTTGTTACAGTGGTTTGCCCCAAGAGTCTGTGAATGAGCTGGAGACGTCACAGTTTACGCTGCCGTGACACACAAATGTCATATTTTTGTGACTCATAACCCCTCAAACAATACAATGACTACTCAGAAAGCCTGTCACAGACTTGCATATGCAGAGTAGTAAACAGTTCAAGCAAGGGAAGCCCTTTACAAAGCTGGTTCATTTGGATATCAGGGGCTTAAAAACATATGAGAAAATTAGATGCATCATGAAAAACAGACATGATTGCAGGCTTTCTGCAACGTGGACCTCATGATTGCCTTGTAGTTGTATGTAGTATGCAACAAAATGAGAGAATACATTGTTCCAAATCACACTCTGCCTGTTTGTTTCCTCAGTCTAAATGTCACTAATGCTTTCATTCACACATGCCAGCCAATCATCTTTTTGCCTGTATTTGTTGAGCCAATAGGTCTATGGATGGTCCTCTTTAAACATCATCTATTATCCTCCCTGTCAGAGGGACTACCCTGCCACCAACCACCTCCTCCATCACCACCATGAGCTTCAGGATGTTCAGCAAGATTGAACAGAGGAGGGACATCTTTCACCTGCTGGCTGTACTCATCACACCCAGTCACCCTGTCGTCTTTTTCTATGTCTACGGCCTATGTGTATTCAAGATGCTTCATATATGGATTATAAAGGTCTTAACATGAAATAAAAAAATAAAATCATATTCTTAAGCAGCACATTATCCTCATCAGGGTTCTCGAAAGCCACTCCACTGGAAGCTCTCACTAAATAAACAGTACATTATCACTGTTGTTTGAGAGCTGCCCTGTTCCCTGGTGGACAGAACAGCTTACATGCAAGAAATGCATTAGCAGAGCTAATAAACTACTCACCTTTGAGAAACTTGGAGAGACACTTCACTGGCTAACTTTATCTGAGCCGGCAGGTTGACTAACAACACACTCTCATTAACAGTGACAGACTGGCAGAGTTTCTGCACAGCTTTGCACTACTGCTACTGTCTGTCAATATTGGCCACTTGTGGCAGTAGGGTTAAATGCCTTGCTTCAGAGCAGTTTGCAGGCAAAATTGTTCAGAGTAAGGAGGGAATGTGCAGTATGAGTTTCTTTAAGTTCTTGCATGCAAAACTCGCCTCCTGCTTTGGGGATTTGAAAAAGCTACTCTTTTAACCACAAATACACTTCCCTTTCCATTAGGCTATCACTGGCCCTAAACTTCATATTGGTTTTCTAGCAGACTGGAACCAATCTGCACGGCAGGAAGCTTTCCCTAAAGCTAGTGCCAGACTATCTCTGTCTCACAAACAGCTCAACAGGACTCTATTTGTGCCTCCGTTTCTATTTTGCTGTTGCAATTGCATATGTCCTTGTGAGCAGGTAATGCATGATGTGTCTGCATTTGGACAAATATCCTAAATAGACATTTGCAGAGATGGTAAATTAGAAATCATGTGATTGAATGGAACATTTATTACTCTGAAAATGCACTATAATTGCATTAACACGGGTTCTTTCTCCATAATTGTGTGGTAGCCTGGGGTTCCAGTTCGACCACAGTTGGCTTTCTCTGGGTTAACAACCGCTTCACACATCCAAGGCAGGTTAAACCTGCTTCTACCCTCCATGGCTTTGTTCCAGAGGAGGGGTGGCCCCAATTTTAACAGGGTTATCTCTTGAAAATGGAGTAAACCCTGGGTTAATTGTTGTCAGTGGGAACTCCGGGTTAGAGTTCAAAATGACAACTGAATGCACTTTTTTTCGGTTAAACTTGTTAAATAGATTTTGTCAATCTTGTGTGTTTTACACAATAGCAAGACCTTCAAGTCCTTCAAATACTGTAGCTATGGTTACGTTGAGCCATCCGGGGACTGTCACTTTCCTTTACAGTATAAAACAAAGGGCTATTATGTCATGCTTTAATGCAGAAAAGACATGTTGCATGGGTTTTTGATCTATAGTTGCAAATGTCTGATTCAGTTTCCCTTTGCAAACTGTTACAGACATTAAAAATAAAACTCAAGTTCTAAAGATTGAAGTTTTTGTGTACATGTTTGTAAGTTAATACCAGTGTTGCTGAGTCAGGTAGAAGTGTCGATGCAACTATTTCCCAGCTGAGATATACTGCACAAATCTCTCGTAAAGAAGTAAGAGTGAGTTCCTTGAAATCAGCAGAGCAGATTGTCAGCGTGTCTGTTGCTGCAAGGATGAACCTGTGAATGGAAAGAAACCGAAGTGCAGAGGACTGAGGCTTGATGGATGTATTTCAAAACAAACATTTGACAGATTGGAGTTTGAGTTATCCAAACATTTCTCAGAGGCAGGAATGCTCTGGAGGATGAAATGATCTGGCTGCTTTAGTTAAACCATGCTGAGAAAAGGCAGCACAGAGTTAGCTCGCTGGCAAACAGGAATGCCCATGAAAGGACAGGTAAATTGACTTTTCGAGGGAAATCAAAACAGTATTTTTTAAGGCTTTGTTGCATTGTTGCAAACATTTTGGCTTTTCCAGCTAAAACCGTCACCAGTCTAGATGATGATGGTGTATAAAGAGGCTGCAGATCAATTGTGGTTTACCACTAAAAACCAGAGTAGTTACTGTGTCGATAGGAAATGATTAGTACCAACAAACATTACCTTTTTCCCATTAATCTCAATGCTCAGCCTCAAAACATTCACATTTTCAAGAAATCATTGCTTTTATTTGGTTCATGTGGGCAGTTGACAAACCTGCAAATTATATTAAATGATCATGTTCAAAACATTGATTTCCAGCAGCCAGCAGCAGCGTATTTATGCAACTGGAAATCGAAGAAAAACAAAAGTAGACCACCACCAGCAGGAGGAGGTTCTCCTTCGGAAACGCTCTGTGGTCGAGTCTGAACTGCTGCACATGCCATGTTTGAAGGCTGTAACCATGGAGACTTGTCTACTATGCTTGCAATTGGAGTGAAAAGGGAAAATCCAAAATATGCAACAATACCAAAATGCAAGGATTCATGGGAATAGAAGAGATTTCATTGGAGATTGCAGGTCAGCTGTGTGCAGCTTTGCAATGGATTTTATGGATTTTGGTATATATATTTTTTCTTTCACAGAATGCATTGCAGCTGCAGCACCATGGCAACAAATGTCCTTATACCACTAAATATAAAGACTCTTGTGTTGGGGAAGCTACCTTGAAAGCAAAGCTTTGCAGGCTACCAATTACTTCACACTAAAGAAGTTAAACTACAGTAAAGCCCTACAGGGATGTCCAGTTTGGTCAACTAAAGCTTCTTAGAAAATGTAGTTCAAACTACCTAGTAATAAATGATCAAATTGACATTACATTTACCTCAAAGCTCCCTATGTTGCTCACAATGTGTGTATTTTCCCCCAAATCCCAATTAGAACTATGAAAAAAGATTTGTATACATAAAAAATAAAGGTTTTCCTACCTTCACAAACCCACTTTTTGAAAATAAAAGGGTTTAACCTGACAGCATTTTTGTAAATAAATCTGGCTTTTGTATTATCTTAAAACAAACTGTGTTGGGACAGTCAAAGGGGGTCAATTACAGTAGAAACGCAATGGTAAAATAATAATTCCCTTTCTTTTCTGGCCCAGTTTGTGGTTTAATCCCTACACTAACATAAATGCAGCTGAACTACCAGCAATCTCCTGCAAAATGTAGTTAAACTACTAGTTCAATACCTCATTGTTATCTGTATTCCTGTTAAAAGTCTATAGATAATGACGTTTTGCAAAGGTTGAAATGTAGTCCCTGCTGTTCACTGCACACTAAGGAGCTTGATTAGAAGTTAAGGTGACTGTGAGAGCACCCTTGGGCTCTGTCTAAGGTAACAGGAGGAGACAAGTTTCTATCTCTTCAGACTGTAACATTATCTCATGATACAAGGAGGGCAAGGGTTAAAGCAAACTCTGGGCATGTAAGATGTGTGTGAAGAGGGTTAACCTGACTGAGAGCTGCGGGCCAGCTGTGGTTTAAAGATAGTGTAGCTTTGTGAAGTGGCCTATGGAGACCTCTTAGTGTGAGCATATCGTGTCAAGATGGGTGACTGCTGATGGAGTGACTGCGCATGTACCGTCTGCAGTCATGGATGCATCAGTGTAACTCACATTGCTTTAAGTGTGTGACTGTCGCTGCAAAGTAAATGTGTGACTGTCATTTGGACAGCTGAGACCTGGCGCGTCCTGATGTTTGCACAGCCGCCCACTCCAATATGTCTGCAGAGCCATGCGAAACCTGCTCAAAGCGCAGAGAAAAATATTCAAAGAAAATGTTTTCCACGGGCAATGATCCCTGCCTGTTTAGTAGCTCAAAAGCTCAGAAAGACTCTCTGCAATCTGCAAATATATGCAAATATATATGTTTTTAGTAGACTGAAGCACACAGAAGCAGCAATTGAGAACAAGTGAGCCTTTACTCACCTAAGATATGATTTTAAACCATTTTCAGCCAGTTTGGGATAGGTTATCATTTTTCTCCCATTATGTTTCAAGCAAAGTGTTTTTACTCTTCCAGTCAAATCTGGCATCTATATCCTTATATTATCTGACACCTGCAGCTGCACACAGCCTTTAAGGGAGTGAGCTGTTCAAGAAAATGAACATTTCGGACTCTGTGCCATTTCGGAAGCAATCACAGCGAGCATAAATGGACCACTGACCCCTTTAGCTTAATCCAAAGAGGTTAATGCATTACAGATGGAACACTTCCAAGCACTAAAATACAAGGACATTCTCCTGAAGATTTACTTTTACTTTGAACTGCTTAAGTACACTATCCTCAACACCTTAGACTTAGTTACCCAGTTATCCAGAGAGTCACTGTCCCAATATACTTTCAAAACAGTGTAGCCTTCGACTACCCAGTTTACACATGCACTCAGTACAAAAAGTATTTTGTGTTTTCTGTCTATTTACACAGAGGGTATAAATCAAAGAACAAGCTAAATGAATGATTGGGAAAACCTGCATCTTACATTTGCTCTGCAGTTCAAATATGTTGACGTTTGTGCAAATTAAAGGCTTATTGGAGCAAAGGCCGACCAATAAGAGCTGTATAAAAGGATTTAAGGAAGGGTACAGTATGTCATCTTCCTACTAAATAGAAAGCAACCAAGAGACATCAATGAAAAAATACCAACAGAGAAACAGGTACAAGCATGGATGAGGGTGTAGAGATCTATTGGGCCAACTTGCATAAATGTTGTCACAAATCCTCATATTTCCCAAAAAATATTAAGTTAACCCTCCTAGCAACTACTAACGCTACTGTAACTTCCATGTCAACTGATGGATAAGCCATTTGTTACTGATTTGTTAGGACAAACCAAACATCAATCTTGCCGGTTAATCCCTCCATTAGAGTTCCAGAGACCGATCTATGAGGAGAAGCACTGTACCCTGGTTTCATGTGATAAAAGAAGGTCTAGGTACTATATGAATAATGTGAGAGCATGAAATGCTTACTCTACTCCACTGATAAATGCACATAGCCCTATGCATGGATTGCATATGGTTGTGATGTCACAACTATACTTTAGATTGGTAGATGGAATGAAGCGGGTCAATACAGGTATATTCAGACAGACAGTATGAGAAAAATCTATGTTTTTTTGGACATTAAAGCATGTAAACATGTTTGAGTCAAAACCCACAATACTAAGTGCTAAAAAAGTATGAAACTGAAAATGACCATATGTCCCTTTTAAAGCAGCTATAATCACTATTTTATAATAATAATGGATTAGGTGAGTGAATACTGAATATGTTGACTGACATGTCATGGCGAGCGACTTAAAAGCTGATAATATGTTGCTGTTTTGTTCACACCTTGTTTCTGCTGCCCCCCGGTGGCCAAAACAATCACATAAGTGTCCTCACAGGATATATACAACGTTCACCCTCTTGCAGTGCTGTTAACAACACTCCTGCATCTGCTGACGCATTGAGTAGACATTGAGAGTGAGCTCAAGCCTCCATCCACAGCGGCCTTGGAAGACCACTCAAGAAGCATTTCCATTACTGAAGAGACCAGCAGGGCACACTTTGGGGGACTGGTGAAGCAGGAATGTATATTGAGTCAACAGAGGTCTGCACAGTGCAGAGAGGACAAACATACAGTAGAGCTCTGCAGGGTCTGTGACACGCTGCGTGAACATAACCATGGTGATCTCTGATGTTTAAGCTGCAGGAGAAGAGAGGGGACAAGGGGTGCAGTCAGACGGAAAGGAGAGTGTGTGTGTGTGTGTGTGCGTGTGTGTGTGTGTGTGTGTGTGGTTGTGTGTGTGTGTGTGTGTGTGTGTGTGTATAGGAAGGGGTCACCGAGAAGGCCAGATGGCACAAAGTGGACGAGATGCATATGTGTCGAGACAGGAAACACACATAGGCGAAGATATTCACAGAGAATAAACAGGGGAGGCTGAGGGTGAAGGCTTGCCATGATTGGCTGAGAGAGGAACAAACGTGTGCCCTGTCCCTGGGAGCTGGGTGGCTTTGGTGACAGGAGACTCCATGCCAGCAGCGGCAGATGAAGGAGCAGGGGGCACTGGAGCTGTCAGGCACCCCTTTGCCCACATATACAGCTCTTTGTGCCATTGGGAAAGGCCTATTTGTCTTGGAGAAACAAGGCTGCACACAAGCTTTGAGTTTTAAATGTACAACTTTGCAAAATGTCCACAGAATGCTGAATGTTGGAGCCTTGAAAAGGACCATAGAAAAGCTATTTTCCTTTCAATTTTCACATTTATTTTACTGGCAGCTTTCAAATTGCCCAGGAGATATTGCCCTCGTTGTTCTCAGACTCACTGGCTTTCCTTCATGGGAAAATTGCAAATATTATCTTTCATACAGTGGGGATTATTTGAGTTGCGGATGCAATGAGTCACATCCATGCACAATGATATCCTTACATAATTTAGGGTGCTCAAGTATTCCGTTTGTTGACTTGGCCTGCATTTAAAACAATCCTTACGAGGTTATATCCAAATTATGAAAGACCCAGATATGATGAGCTGTGATGTGCTGATTTTAGCGAAAAATCTGAGGCTTGTCATCACTTTCTTCAATTGTTTCCTGCAGCCTAAGCAAGTCCTGTGTCTTATATTTGTTTTTATCCTGGTAGAGTTTTTAGAGATTAACCATTCACTGTCACACTGTTGGATATTATCAGCCTGTAATGTTTGTGATCATCTTTTCCTGCATCCCCTGCTTACTCTTCCATCTGGCTATGATTCTCTACATTTTTTGACAACACTTAAAGATTTAGTTTGAATCTCTTGTGTTGAGCTGTGGGTTATACTCAATGAGTGGGTGGACAGAGCAGCAGGGGAAGCAAAAGTGGAGGAGGAGATGTTTTCTCCACTGAGAAAAAGGTGAGGGGTGGCTACATTGCATTCTGGGCTTTTGAGTCTCCTGCTATAGATTTCTCCCTGAATTATGACTGGATGTGGAAATGTTGAGTGGCGAAAGAAGCCTCTGCACTTTGGATTCTGGGCCAAAAGTGTTTGTGCTGTCAATTTCAACTGTAGCTCCACTGGCAATATCTGGACATGATGTCATGTTGCCTGTTTGGCCACTTATCCACAGGAAAGAGAAAAACACACAGCTGCCAAAATGGATTCTGAGACGTGGTGCACAACACCAACAGCTATTTTCTAACGTGCTAAAGAATTACAAGTGCTCCAACTTTGCTGAGCTGTCACTAAACTAAATCTACTTCA